>NC_069800.1:30029408-30342566 GCF_027406575.1 Nycticebus coucang | reverse complement strand
TTTTGGATGCTTAGTTTTAAATCTAATATTTCTTTGCTCAGCTTCTTGTTGGAGGATCGATCCAACCCTGCCAAAGGAGTGTTGAAATCTCTGACTATTATGGAGGTGGAGGAAATCAAGTTGCTCATGTCTGTTAGAGTTTCTCTTATAAATTGAGGTGCATTGTGGTTGGGTGCATAGATATGAATAATTGAGATCTCATCATATTGAGTATTACCCTTAACAAATATGAAGTGACCATTCCTGTTCTTCTTTACTTTTGTTGTTTAAAGCCTAAGTGTATCTGCAATAAAATTGCAACACCTGCTTTTTTCTGATTACCATTTGCCTGAAATATGGACGACCATCCTTTCACCCTGAGTCTGTATTTGTTTTTTAAGTTAAGATGTGACTCTTGTATGCAACAAATATCTGGCCTGAGTTTTTGTATCCAATCATGTAACCTATGCCTCTTTAGAGGACAGTTTAAGCTGTTCACATTAATGGAGAATATTGATAAGTCTGGTGAAGTTTTGGGTATCGAGTTTTTCAAAAGTCCAGTGGGCATTTTTAATCCTTTCGCCAGTGTGGAAATTGGAGTTTGATCCGAAGTTTCTGAGTGAGTTTACTTTTGTGGTATAGAATTGGGTTGGTCATTATGGAGGATAGGTCTGAGAATATCCTGAAGAGCTGGTTTGGTTATGGCAAATTTCTTCAACATATGAATGTCATTAAAGTATTTAATTTCTCCATCATAAATGAAACTCAGTTTAGCTGGATACAAGATCCGAGTTGAAAGTTATTTTGCTTTAGGAGATTAAAAGTCGGTGACCACCCTCTTCTGCTTGAAACGTTTCAGCAGAGAGATCTGCAGTCATTCTAATATTCTTCCCTTTGAAGGTAATGGTTTTCTTTCTCCTGGCAGCTTTGAGATTTTCTCCTTCATATTAACTTTAGTGAAGTTAATTATGATATGCATGGGGGATGTCTTACTGGGGTTGAGTCGTGCTGGGGTTCTCAAGCTGTCCGCTATCTGAATTTCAGAATCTCTAGGCATGTCTGGAAAATTCTCTTTCATAATTTCATGAAGAAGGGCCTCTGTGCCCAGCGAGGCTGCTTCATCTGTTTCTGGAACTCCTATGATTCGGATATTCACCTTCTTCGAATTATCCTAGAGCTCTCTGAAAGAATGATCCATTTTTGCTCTCCATTGCTCTTCCTCTTTGAGAAGTTGGGAGCGTTCAAAGGCTTTATCTTCGATGTCAGAAATCCTTTCTTCTGCTTGCTCCATTCTGTTGCTGAGGGATTCTACTGTATTTTTCATATCTTTGAGGGCTGCAAATTCTTGCTTCAGTGTGTCTAAGTCTTTGGTGGTTTTGTCTTTAAATTCGTTAAATTCTTGAGACAATTTTGAATTTCTCCTTGAATTCCTAATTCCACTTTGTTAATCTTGTCTGCAATCCAAATTCTGAATTCGATTTCTGACATCTCAGCCAGTTGTTTATGAATGGGATCTTCAATTACATCTGCCATATCTTTCCTTCGGGGGGTTGATCTATTCTGGTTATTCATGTTACCAGAGTTTTTCCGCTGATTCTGCCCCATGATTGTTTTACTCCCTTTGATTTTTTTCCCCTGGGGCTTTGTCAAGGGCCTGTACAGTGTTGTGGCCTGAGAAACTGGGGCCCTGTCTGGTGTGGTGGGGCTAAGTGGTTCTGTCTTCTTTTCAACTGGTTTCTGTTCCACCCTAGTGAAACAGATACTTTGGATTGAAGTCTCAGCTGTGGAGAAATATCAGCAATTAAGTCACCCCACCCCCCACTGGCAAACAATTGGAAAAGAAAAATCAAACCTTCCTACCACCGTGCACCCAGGGCACCACCTGATTTGTCCTCAGGCGATTGGTTCAGTTAAAAAAATTCCAAATCAATTATCTCAGTCTGCACCTGTCTCGGGTGAGAGAGTTTAGGAGGTCTCTGGGAACTCGATCACAGGGGTCTGGTGTGGCTTGCTCCAGTGCTGCGTGGAGTCAGGAGGAGCCACCCAGCCAATAAATCAGTCTGGGAAGGTTGCTGCCTCTTTCCCCACCTTGTACCACTTCACACCCAGTCACTGATAGCCCTGCAGTTGGCTGACCCAGTTGCCTGTAGTGAATCGGTACTCCAGGAGTTTGTACCTGCCTGAATCACAAGGAAGTCTGCCAGGCCGCTGCGCTCTGCCTCTCTCCAGCAGGGGGAGGTGAGGCCTGACAACCTCGGGCGCTTGATGAAGGTTGAGGGTTTTCACTCAGGTCCAGTCTCACCCCTGATTAATGTTACTGACAGAACAGAAGAGAACAACTCTGCGGTTCCCCTGCAGAAGAGAAGCTGAATTGAGTTCCAAATCAGCTTGTCTTTGCTCTTGTATTGTCTATAGGCTGACGATCCCCTGAGGGCCAGGTGCATCTTAGGTTTAGTAAAGCGGACCTCTGAGTCAGCCCTGCCCTGGGAGTTTCCCCGGTTTGAAAGTTGGAGTAGCCTCAGGCAAATCCTATACTCAGTATCTCTGATTGCCCAGGGAGACGGGGGTGTGGCTTCAGAATATTTGGTAGTAAGCCGTATTTCTGGCAAAAGAGGGCTGCTGTTTCATGGCTTAGGCAACCACTGCTCCAGTGTAGCTCCCTTCTGGCCAACCGTCCTCTCTCCGCTCCTGAACCCCAGAGTCTGCACCGATCGGCTGCAGCCCAGCACTGTCTACACCCCTCGAGCAATCGCCCAAGAGTCTGGACCCCTGGGGGACAGGCTCCAGACCTTGGAGCGAGAGCAGAGGTGAGTGCGGGGAGCGCTGGGAGCCTGGGGTTGTGGGCAGAGAACACACACAGCTTTACACAGTTTTATGCCTGGCCATATTGTCACCAAAAGACAGCTGTCGCACTGTGCCTCAGGGAACTGCCACAACGGTGCAGTCCCCTCTCCGCCAACTGACCAGGACTGGCCTCCAGACCCCAGTGTGAGCGAAGGGGAGCACTGGGAGCTCAGAATTCCAGGTAGAGACTATATACAGTTTATACAGTTTTATGCCTGGCAGGAGGACGTCGTGGCACCCTAGTAGGGGAGGTAGGTCCAGTTTTTAGAGGGTCTCTCCCATGGAGTGTAGTGGGAGGACCTTTGAACTCTGCCCAGTTGTTTGTGGGGCACTCTGAGCCATTCTCATGGTGGAGGGGACTCCCATCTGCTTGGTGATAGATTTTGTACCTCTTGTTTGTATCCTTGTGGTTGCAGCTCACCTCAGCGGGGTTGACGTGCGTTCTACAACCTTCTCTCTTAGTGCAGCTCAAATCCACCAGGTTACTTGCTGAATTTTTGTCCTTTAACTCTCCTTCTGGATGGGAACCTCTGTGGAAAGCTGGCTTCAGTCAGCCATCTTGTCTCCTCTCCCTGTCACTAATATTTCAAGACAGTTGGATCTGCTGGATCATATGGTCCAAGTGGCAGAGCAGTTTGCAAAGCAGCTGGGCCTCATAGCAGAGCTTTCTCCTGTTCTGGTCACTTAGTCAATGGGCCAGAGTAAAACACCCAAATGAGGAATGTGCTACCCCTACAATCCAAAGAACCCCACTAGGCATTGTGCCTCGTTTTGGCTGTAGGAAAGTTCTGATGCAACAATTTATCCTTCACCTTAGTGGGATATCTTGACAATCCACAAACTGCTGGCCCTTAATTCACCCCTGAAATTTTGTTGTATTAAATTCCTACCTCTTATATGCAAATGTCTTACCAATAAAGTGCAGAATATTTGCTACTTCTTGCACACTAAGTCCATTCAACAGTGTCATCCATGTAATGGGCCAGCACACTATCCTGTGGAAGGGAAATGTTATCAAGATCCCTACAAACTAAATTTTGACCTAGGCATAGAAAGTTAATATATCCATGAAGTAGGATGGATCAGGTTCTTTTCTTTCTATGCCAGCTGATTGTAAACTGCTTCTGATGGTTCTTACTGAAAGGGATGGAGAAAAAAAAAAAAGTAAGGTCAATAGCTGCATGTCCAGTAGCAAAGGATATATTAATTTGCTTAAGCAATGAAAATACTTTTGGTACAGAAGCTACAGTTAACCTGGTCAAGGTTAAGATACCTCATTGTCATTCTCCCAGACCCATCTACTTCTGCATAGGCAAGCTGAGTGGGAAAGAGGTGGGAATCACACCCCTACATCTCTGGTAGTGGCACTGATCTCTGCAATCCTTCCAAGAATGCAGTATTTCTATTGGGTTTACTATTATCCCAAGTAGGATAATTCTAGTTGCTTTCAATTGGACTTTCTCATCATAATAACCTTCATTCCACAGGTCATGGAACCAGCATGGGGATTCTGCCAATTGCTGAGTATATCTACTCCAATCATGCATTCTTTGACTGAGGAAATAACCACAGAACAGGTTCAGGGACCCATTGGGATCACTATTAGATAGATCTGAGCCAAAACTCCACTGATCACCAGGCCACCAGAAGCCCCTACTCTGAGTGGTGAGCCACAGTGAACTTTGGGATCTCTTGGTAAGGGTCAGTATCTTGTAGGACCTGAAAAGCCTGATTATTCCTCTTTACCCAATGTATAGTTTCCCTAGTAAAAGGTCATGGATTTCTTTGGGGAACACTGGGAGGAATATTAACAGTATAAATTTTATCAACTTACCAGATCTTTCTTCAAGTAGATCCAGATTCCCCTTCATTCAAGAGGTCCTGGGTCTGTAAACTGGCTCAGATCTGGGAATTGATTAAGGGGTCACAACTCTCTGTTTTTGTGATTCATGTTGGACTTTCATTCCCTTGACTTAGAACTTTTATGCTGATACAATCAAATAACAAATATAAGATGGAATTGAGTAACAGATGCAGTATAACCTAATTCTCTGTACCCTCAATTAATCACAAACAAGAAAAAAATAAAAAAAGAATAAGAAAGAAAAAATTCCACAAAAAAAACCCAACAAAAATAAAAAACAGAATTTAGTGGACTTTGTATCTACTTCACTTCAAGAAAAACCAGGATTTAGCAGTCAACTCCAGAAGTCTACACATGTCAAACTACCCTAGAAAACTGCCTGGACTGTGATGCCCATCACAGTACCACTTCCTCCTTGCCTTTGGCAATGGAGTGCTAGATCCCTGACACCCCAGGATCTAACTCATCACACAGTATGCATGTCTCCCAATTTAGTGGCAGCAGTTCCCACTATAAGGTCTGGCCTACAGGGACAGAACCACAGGGTCTTTCACAGATGCCTGATTTCCCCCCACAAATGTATTTCACACAGTATTGGCAAATGGCATTTTTTCTATATCCTTCCAGTGGGGTGAATTGATGTTAAATGGAAAACCCACACCAATATACTCATCTCCCAAGGCTTTGAGTCACCTCTTCTATAGCAAACAGAGGCAGGTCTGGCATTACTGTCACCCACCTCTTAGTGCACATGCCAGCCAACCAACAAGCCAAGTGTTAGGGCCTTTTCTACTTTCCCAAATTGCAAAATTAAATGCAGAATATATAATTAACAGACCCATATCAATAAATTTAGCATGGTCGACCTTTACGTTTCTTCCACAAATTATCCTAAACTCTATTCCCACAATGTTCCCAACATTTCTGTCTGTATACCTAGAAACTCAAGTAGCTCTTTTGATTGTAGCCTTCCTCTTTGTGGTAGGCTTACTTCAGGGCCCTGCTTGAATTTAAGTCTAGTATAGGTCCTCATGGCTGATGAGGCTGGATTCTGAGAACAGTAATATCAATGTTTTTAGCAACTTTCTCAGAAGAGGTCATTGACATTTTCTCAGGCAATGGAGGGTTAGCAATATTAGGAACACCAAGCCAATCTCATTTTATTGATTGCAAAAAAAAAGTCTGTAAGTATTATATACACAATCAGCCAGCTCCTTGCTTCTTATCAGTGGTTGATAATGAGTATCCAATGGTGATATTTTGTTTATCTCTATTGCTATATCAGGTCTATTAGGTCTATATCAAGTCACAGATGGACTATCTGTGCCTTCTTTGCTCCTGGAAACAGTGTCATTAGTGCCATTTAAATCTAATCAGATAAGAGATCAAATTCCTAAAACTTCAGAACAAATTTAGAAAACTCATGCTTAAAATTGTATTCTTCAGAACCATTCCAGGTCCAAAATCTATATTACTCAGCATTTTCTAAACTAACAAAAATACTAGGAGGTACATATGATATCAGGAATTGATTCACGTGATTATGGAGACTGATAAGTCTCAAGGTCTTCGGTTAGCAAGATGGGACCCAGGAAAGCCAACATGACAGTTACAGTCCAAGTCAAAGACATGAGAACTGGGAGAGGCAATGGTGTAAGTTCCCATTTGAGTCTGGAATTTACTCAGGTCTCAAAACCAAGAAAACTGATTGTGTAAATTCCAGTTGGAAAGCCTACTAGCTAGAGATCCCAAAGTAACCCATGTTACAATTTGAGTGAGATGCCAAAAAAAAGAGATTAATGTTCCAGCTCAATCATTCAGACAGAAGGAGTTCCCTCTTATTCATGGTCAGTGCTTTTGTTCTATTCCAGCCTCATTCAAATCAGTGGATGAGGGCCACTCCCATAAAGAGACCAATCTACATTTCTCAGCCTACTGATTCAAATGTTTATCTCATCCAGAAACACTTACATAAGCACATTGAAAATATTTGACCAAATGTCTGGGTACCCCATAGCACAGTCAAATTGACACACAAAATTATCACTAATACTCATCTCGAAACATTATAAAAACATTGAATGTGATAATGGATATAGGTTATCTTGTTAAGCTCTGGTGTGAAATATTGTTTTAACAAATGTTAGTCATTGTCAGCATTAGTTATTACTACTATGTTCAAAATAAAAAATTTGTTCAGTATTGGCTTGTGGAATCGTGAGATTGAACCTAGAACTGGGCCACTACTGTACCATATTCTGGAAAACCAAAGCCAAGAGGGATGTTTTTTAAATGTCATGCTCATAGTAGTTTTCTCTTAGGAATAAGTGATTTACTATTCTCTGTAATTCCTCTGGAACCTTTATCTCATGATTCTGAGAATTATTGTAAGCCAAATTTTAACTGCCTCACTATTTCTAAGCACTGGGGCTTTACTAGAATGAGGGAAATATTGGTGAGTGTTTTGTAGATTGAAGTAATAATCCATACCATGTTTTTAAATATGAATCACATTATTGATTTATTTTCTTAATATACTTAATGTAGACTTCCTTTTGCTTCTTCCTAGGAAGAATGACATTATGGGTTTGATAGGAAACTCAGATACTAATAGATAGATTTCTAACATGTCTGGTTTCCACAGTGAAAGCACTGATTAAAACCATGCACACAGACATCCTTAATTGCCTCTGGCATTCATGCACACAGATTCTTTTGTGTCACTTAGTTTTTTGAGACAGAGTCTCCCTCTGTTGCCCAGACTGGAGTGTGGTGGCATCAACCCTGAAGCCTCAAACTCCTGGCCTCAAGCACTCCTCCTGCCTCAGCCTACCAAGTACCTGAGACTACAGGCACCTGCCACCACACCTGGATAATTTTTCTGTTTTTAATAGAGATGGCTGAGCTCAAACACCTGACCTCAAGTGAGCCTCCTGGCTTGACCTCCTAGAGTGCTAGGATTATGGGCATGAGCCATGGCTCCAAACCTACAATCTTATAACCAACAGCCAGATGAAGAAATGTCAAATAATTTTAATTATTTTACTGTTCCTTTGAGAATATAAACTCTTAAACAATAGAATCAAATTAAACAGCTATTCTTTTTTTATTTATTTTTTTATTAAATCATAGCTGTGTACATTAGTATGATTATGGGGCACCATACACTTGGTTCATAGACCGTTTGACACATTTTCATCACACTAGTTAACATACCTTTCGTGGCATTTTCTTAGTTATTTTGCTAAGACCTTTACATTACACATTTACTAAGATTCACATATACTCTTGTAAGATGCACCACAGGTGTAATCCCATTAATCCCCCTCTGTCCACCTATCACCCCCCTCCCTCCCCTCCCTTTCCCCCTTCTCCCTATTCTTAGGTTGTAACTGCGTTATAGCTTTCATGTGAAGGTCTACATTAGTTTCATAATAAGGGTGAGAACATTGGGTACTTTTTCTTCCATTCTTGAGACACTTTACTAAGAAGAATATGTTCCAGCTCCATCCATGTAAACATGAAAAAGGTAAAGTCTCCATCTTTTTTTAAGGCTGCATAATATTCCATGGTGTACATATACCACAATTTATTAATCCATTCATGGATCGATGGGCACTTGGGCTTCTTCCATGACTTAGCAATTATGAATAGGGCTACAATGAACATTCTGATACACATATCTTTGTTATGATGTGATTATTGGTCTTCTGGGTATATGCCAAGTAGAGGGATTACAGGATTGAATGGCAGATCTATTTTTAGATCTCTAAGTGTTCTCCATATCTCTTTCCAAAAGGAATGTATTAATTTGCATTCCCACCAGTAGTGCACAAGTGTGCCCTTTTCTCCACATCCACGCCAACATCTCTGGTCTTGGGATTTTGTGATTTGGCTAGTCTCACTGGAGTTAGATGATATCTCAAAGAAGTTTTGATTTGCATTTCTCTGATGATTAAAGATGGTGAGCATTTTTTCATATGTCTGAAGGCCGTGCGCCTGTCTTCTTCAGAGAAGTTTCTCTTCAACTCCCTTGCCCAGCCTGCGATGGGATCCCTTGTTCTTTTCTTGCCAATGCGTTTGAGTTCTCTGTGGATTCTGGTTATTAAACCTTTGTCGGAGACATAACCTACAATTACCTTCTCCCATTCTGAGGGCTGTTTGCTTGCTTTACTTACTGTGTTCTTGGTTGTGCAGAAGCTTTTTAGTTTGATCAAGTCCCAATAGTGTATTTTTGAAGCAGCTTCAATTGCCCGAGGGGTCCTTCTCATGAAAAACTCACTCAACCCAATTTCTTCAAGGGTTTTCCCTGCATTCCCTTCTAGTATTTTTATAGTTTCAGGTCTTAGATTTAAAACTTTAATCCAGTGAGAGTCTATCTTGGTTAATGGTGACAGGAGTGGGTCCAGTTTCAGTCTTCTACAGGTTGCCAGCCAGTTCACCTAGCACCATTTGTTAAATAGGGAATCTTTCCCCATTGAATGTTTTTAATTGGCTTGTCAAAAATTAAATAATGGTAAATAGCTGGATTCATCTCTTGGTTCTCTATTCTGTTCCAGACATCTACTTCTCTGTTTTTGTGCCAATACCATGCTGTTTTGATCACTATCGATTTGTAGTATAGTCTGAGGTCTGGTAGCGTGATTCCTACTTTGTTTTTATTTTTGAGTAATGTCTTGGCTATTTGAGGTTTTTTCTGATTCCATATAAAACGAAGTATTCTTTTTTCAAGATCTTTAAAGTATGACAGTGGAGCTTTAATGGGGATTGCATTGAAATTATATATTGCTTTGGGTAATATGGACATTTTAACAATGTTGATTATTCCCAACCATGAGCATGGTATATTTATCCATTTGTTAACATCTCAGCTATCTCTTTTCCTAGAGTTTCATAGTTCTCTTTATATAGATCTTTCATGTCCTTTGTTAGATAAACTCCCAGGCATTTCATCTTCTTTGGCACTACTGTGAATGGGATAGAGTCCTTAATTGTTTTTTCAACTTGACTATTGTTGGTATATATAAAAGCTACCGATTTATGAATGTTGATTTTGTAACCTGAGATGCTGCTGTATTCCTTGATCACTTCTAAAAGTTTTGTAGTAGAGTCCCTAGTATTTTCCAGATATACAATCATATCATCTGCGAAGAGCGAAAGTTTGATCTCTTCTGACCCTATATGGATACCCTTGATCGCCTTTTCTTCCCTAATTGCGGTGGCTAAAACTTCCATTACAATGTTAAAAAGCAATGGAGACAATGGGCAGCCTTGTCTGGTTCCAGATCTGAGTGGAAATGATTCCAATTTAACTCCATTCAATATGATATTGGCTGTGGGTTTGCTGTAGATGGTCTCTATCAGTTTAAGAAATGTCCCTTCTATGCCAATTTTCTTAAGTATTCTGATCATGAAGGGATGTTGGATGTTATCAAAAGTTTTTTCTGCATCAATTGAGAGAATCATATGGTCTTAGTTTTTTAATTTGTTTATGTGCTGAATTACATTTATAGATTTGCGTATATTGAACCAGCTTTGAGACCCTGGGATAAAACAAACGTGGTCATGATGTATGATTTGCTTGATATGTTGCTGGATTCTGTTTGTTAGAATATTGTTGAATATTTTTGCATCTATATTCATTAGTGATATTGGTCTATAATTTTCTTTTCTTGTTGGGTCTTTTCCTGGTTTGGGGATCAGGGTGATGTTTGCTTCATGGAACGTGTTGGGTAGTCGTCCTTCTTTTTCTACTTTTTGGAACAGGTTGAGTAATATAGGTACTCATTCCTCTTTAAAGGTTTGGTAGAATTCTGACATAAAACCATCTGGTCCTGGGCTTTTCTTTTTGGGGAGATTTTGTATGCTTGATGTTATTTCCGAACTTGATATTGGCCTGTTCAACATTTCCACTTGATTTTGGCTAAGTCTTGGAAGGTGACATGCTTCCAAGTAATGGTCAATTTCCCTCAGATTTTCGTATTTCTGAGAGTAAAGTTTCTTGTAATATTCATTAAGGATTTTTTGGATTTCTGAGGAGTCTGTTGTTATTTCGTCTTCGTTATTTCTGATTGATGAGATTAGAGATTTTACTCTTTTTTTTCTGATTAGGTTGGCCAAAGGTTTATCTATTTTGTTGACCTTTTCAAAAAAACAGCTTTTTGATTTATTCATCTGTTGCATTATTCTTTTGTTTTCAATTTCATTTAGTTCTGCTCTGATTTTGGTTATTTCTTTTCTTCTACTGGATTTGGGGTTGGAGTGTTCTTCCATTTCCAGTCTCTTGAGATGTCCCATTAACTTGCTTACTTCCTCTCTTTCCATTCTCCTGAAGAAGGCTTGCAGTGCTATAAATTTGCCTCTTAGAACTGCCTTTGCGGTGTCCCAGAGGTTCTGATAGTGCGTGTTTTCATTGTCATTTTGTTCCAAAAATTTGGCAATTTCCTTCTTGATCTCATCTCTGACCCAGCTATCATTCAGCATAGGGTTATTTAACTTCCATGTTTTTGTATGAGTATGCAGATTCCTGTTGAAACTCATCTCAAGTTTTATTCCATGATTGTCCGAGAAGATGCATGGAATAATTTCTATTCCTTTATTTACTGAGGTTAGACTTGTGACCTAAGATGTGATCGATTTTGTAGTAAGTTCCATGGGCTGATGAGAAGTATGTGTATTCAGTTTTGTTGGAATGAAATGTTCTGTAGATGTCTGCTAAATCTAAATGCTGGATGGTTAGATTTAAATCTAGAATTTCTTTACTCAGCTTTTTGTTGGAGGATCGATCCATCACTGCCAAAGGAGTGTTAAAATCTCCAACTATTATAGAGTTGGAGGAAATCAAGTTGCTCATGTTTGTTAGAGTTTCTCTTATAAATTGAGATGCATTCTGGTTGGGTGCATAGATATTAATAATTGAAATCTCATCATATTGAGTCTTACCCTTAACAAATATGAAGTGACCATTCTTGTCCTTCCTTACTTTTGTTGGTTTAAAGCCTATTGTATCCGCAAATAAAATTGCAACTCCTGCTTTTTTCTGGTTACCATTTGCCTGAAATATGGATGACTATCCTTTCACCCTGAGACTGTATTTGTCTTTTAAGTTAAGATGTGACTCTTGTATGCAATAAATGTCTGGCCTGAGTTTTTGTATCCAGTCAGCTAACCTATGTCTCTTTAGAGGGCAGTTTAAGCCATTCACATTAATGGAGAGTATTGATAAGTTTGGTGAAATTTGGGGTATTGAGTTTTTCGAAAGTCCAGTGGGCATTTTTAATCCTTTTGCCATTGTGGAAGTTGGAGTTTGATCAGAAGTTTCTGAGTGAGTTTACTTTCGTAATAGAGGATTGGGTTGGTTATTATGGAGGATAGGTCTGAGAATATCCTGAAGAGCTGGTTTGGTTATGGCAAATTTCTTCAACATATGAATGTCATTAAAGTATTTAATTTCTCCATCATAAATGAAACTCAGTTTAACTGGATACAAGATCCGGGGTTGAAAGTTATTTTGCTTGATGAGATTAAACGTTGATGACCACTCTCTTCTGGCTTGAAAAGTTTCACCATGGAGATATGCAGTCATTCTAATGTTCTTCCCTTTGAAGGTAACAGTTTTCTTTCGCCTGGCCGCTTTGAGAATTTTCTCCTTCATATTAACTTCAGTGAAGTTAATTATCATATGCCTGGGGGATGTCTTATCAGGGTTCAGTCATACTGGGGTTCTGAAGATATCTGCTATCTGGATTTCAGGTTCTCTAGGCATGTCTGGAAAATTCCCTTTCATAATTTCATGCAGAAGGGCCTCTGCACCCAGTGAGTCCACTTCATCTGTTTCAGGAATTCCTATGAGTCAGATATTTGCCTTCTTCGAGTTATCCCAGAGCTCTCTGAGTGAGTGATCCATTTTTGCTCTCCATTTCTCTTCTTCTTTGAGAGTTTGGGAGTATTGAAAGGCTTTATCTTCAATGTCAGAGATCCTTTCTCCTGCTTGGTCCATTCTGTTCCTAAGGGACTGTACTGTATTTTTCATATCTTTGAGGGCTGCAAATTCTTGCTTCAGTGTGTCTATGTCTTTCGTGGTTTTGTCTTTAAATTCGTTAAATTCTTGAGACAGCTTTTGAATTTCTCCACTAATTCCTAGTTCCATTTCATTAATCTTCTTTGCCATCCAAATTCTGAATTCGATTTCTGACATCTCAGCCAGTTGTTTATGAATGGGATCTTCAATTACATCTGCCATATCTTTCCTTGTGGGTGTTGATCTATTCTGGTTATTCATGTTACCAGAGTTATTCTGCTGATTCCGCCCCATGATTGTTTTACTCCCTTTGATTTCTCCCCTGGTGTTTTGTCCAGGACCTGTAGAGTGCTGTGGCCTGAGAAACTGGGGCCCTGTTTGGTGTAGAGGGGCTAAGTGGTTCTGAATTGTTTTCAGCTGCTTTCTATGTGACCCTAGTGAAACAGTTACTCTGGGTTGAAGTCTCAGCTGTGGAGAAATACCAGCAATTAAGTCACCCCACCCACCACAGGCAACAAATAGAAAAAGAAAATCAAACCTTCCTACAACCACACACCCAGGGCACCACCTGGATAGTCCCCAGGTGAGTGGCTCATTTCAAATGATCCAAATCAATTGTCTCAGTCTGCAGCTGCCTCGGGTGGGAGAGTTCAAGAGGTCCCTGGGAACTGGATCACAGGGGTCTGGTGACTGCTCTACTATAGCTTGCTCCATTGCTGCGTGGAGTCAGGAAGAGCCACCAGTAAATAAATCAGTCTAGGAAGATTAATGCCTCTTTCCCCACCTTGCTGCTCTGTCACACCCAGTCTCTGCTAGCCCCACAGGGCTGTGACCCAGTCAGTTGTCTGCAGTAAGCAGATACTCCAGGGGTTTGCACCTGCCTAATTCACAGGGTAGTCTGTGTCTGCTCATCTAAGCCGCTACTCTCTGTCTTTATCCAGCAGGGGGTGGTGTGGCCTGTCAACCTCGGGCACTTGATGGAGGCTGGAGGTGTTCACTCAGTTCCAGCCCCACCCTTAGTTTATGTTACTGGGTAAATGGAACAACCCTGTGGGAGTTTGTTTGTGACCCCGCTAGATTCTTAGGCAGAGGAGAGGCTGATTTGAGTTTCCAGAATCTGTGTCTCAGGCCCTGTCTTTAGTCCTGCGGGTTTGTATTCGCAGCACGATCAGTTGTTGGCCTTAGCCTGTTGGCCTCCTTTGTCTATAGGCTGGTGATCCCCTAAGGGCCAGGTGCATCTTAGGCTCAGTAAAGTGGTCCTTTGGATCAGCCCCACCCTGGGTGTTTCCCGGCTCTGCGGGTGTGTTTTCTAGTCCCCATGTTCCACCCAGGTCAGTGCAACCTCAGGCAAACCCCTTACTCACGGGGCCTGTGTTTCAGTCCCAGGTCTGTTCCGTGGTGGTTGCCATCTGAGAAGATGCTTGGCCTCATCTGGTTGCCCAGGAAGACAGGAGGAGAGGCTATGGGATATCTGGGGGTGGGCCTTGTTATTGCTGAAGATGGCTGTTGCTCTGCACCTCGGGGCACCACCGCTCCAGTGTAATTCCCTCTTAGCCGACTGTCGTCTTTTCACTCCTTTGCTACAGAGTCAGCACTGGCCAGCTGAAGTCCAGGTCCTGTCTGCACCTCTCAAGAGTTCACCCAAGAATCTGGACTCCTGGGGGGGCAGGTCTCCAGATCATGGAGTGAGAGTGGAGGGGAGTGTTAGGAGATCAGAGTTGCAGGTCGTAATACCAAGCTCATTGAGACAAAATAAACAAATAAACAGATGCAAAGGTTACCAGGCACACGGGCCCATAGACACAGAGACAGGCGGAAACACATAGACATACATATAACAGCCATGACAACAGCAATATAAGAACAACTGCAATAAAAATAGTGATAATTGTAAAATAATTGAAAGAAAGGAAAAAAGGAGAGAAAAAAGCAGTGTAAGTAGGAATGCTAAATGAGAAAAAAGAAGAAATTAAAATTAGAAGACATAGAAATAAAAAATATATCTATGTAAAAAGTAATAATAAAAAATTATTGAAATCTCCTCTAAGAAAATGGTGAGGAAAAAATAGACAAAGACAAAACAAACAAACAAAAAAATAAACGAAAACCAAAAAAAAAAAAAAACAAAACAAAACAAAAAATGGCACCAACTACAAAAATACTCTTGCGTGTAGAAATATACCTATGTATATCTTTTTTTTCTTGTTGGGGATTCATTGAGAGTACAATGAGCCAGGTTACACTGATTGCAATTGTTAGGTAAAGTCCCTCTTGCAATCGTGTCTTGCCACCATAAAGTGTGACACACACCAAGGCCCTACCCCCCTCCCTCCGTCCCTCTTTCTGCTTCCCCCCCATAACATTAATTGTCATTAATTGTCCTCATATCAAAATTGAGTACATAGGATTCAGGCTTCTCCATTCTTGTGATGTTTTACTAAGAATGATGTCTTCCACTTCCATCCAGGTTAATACAAAGGATGTAAAGTCTCCATTTTTTTTAATGGCTGAATAGTATTCCATGGTATACATATACCACAGCTTGTTAATCCATTCCTGGGTTGGTGGGCATTTAGGCTGTTTCCACATTTTGGTGATTATAAATCGAGCTGCAATAAACAGTCTAGTACAAGTGTCCTTATGATAAAAGGATTTTTTTCCTTCTGGGTAGATGCCCAGTAATGGGATTGCAGGATCAAATGGGAGGTCTAGCTTGAGTGCTTTGAGGTTTCTCCATACTTACTTCCAGAAAGGTTGTACTAGATTGCGGTCCCACCAGCAGTGTAAAAGTGTTCCCTTTTCTCCACATCCATGCCAGCATCTGCAGTTTTGAGATTTTGTGATGTGGGCCATTCTCACTGGGGTTAGATGATATCTCAGGGTTGATTTGATTTGCATTTCTCTAATATATAGAGATGAACATTTTTTCATGTGTTTGTTAGTCTGTCATCTTTAGAGAAAGTTCTATTCATGTCTCTTGCCCATTGATATATGGGATTGTCGGCTTTTTTCATGTGGATTAATTTGAGTTCTCTATAGATCCTAGTTATCAAGCTTTTGTCTGATTCAAAAGATGCAAATATCCTTTCCCATTGTGTAGGTTGTCTCTTTGGTTATTGTCTCCTTAGCTGTACAGAAGCTTTTCAGTTTAATGAAGTCCCATTTGTTTATTTTTGTTGTTGTTGCAATTGCCATGGCAGTCTTCTTCATGAAGTCTTTCCCCAGGCCAATATCTTCCAGTGTTTATCCTATGCTTTCTTTGAGGATTTTTATTGTTTCATGCCTTAAATTTAAGTCCTTCATCCATCTTGAATCAATTTTTGTGAGTGGGGAAAGGTGTGGGTCTAGTTTCAGTCTTTTACATGTAGACATCCAGTTCTCACAACACCATTTATTAAATAGGGACTTTTTCTCCCAAGGCATGTTCTTGTTTGGTTTATCGAAGAATAGGTGGTTGTAAGATGTTAGTTTCATTTCTTGGTTTTCAATTCGATTCCAAATGTCTATGTCTCTATTTTTGTGCTCGTACCATGCTGTCTTTACGACTATGGCTTTGTAGTACAGCCTAATATCTGGTTTTCTGATGCCCCCAGCTTTATTTTTATTACTAAGAACTGCCTAAGCTATACGGGGTTTATTCTGGTTCTATACAAAACGCAGAATCATTTTTTCCAAATCTTGAAAGTACGATGTTGGTATTTTGATAGGAATGGCATTGAATAGGTATATTGCTTTGGGAAGTATAGACATTTTAACAATGTTGATTCTTCCGTCCATGAGCATGGTATGTTCTTCCATTTGTTAATATCCTCTGGTATTTCTTTTCTGAGGATTTCATAGTTTTCTTTATAGAGGTCCTTCACCTCCTTCGTTAGGTATATTCCTAGGTATTTCATTTTCTTTGAAACTATGGTGAAGGGAGTCGTGTCCTTAATTAGCTTCTCATCTTCACTGTTATTGGTGTATACAAAGGCTACTGACTTGTGGACATTGATTTTATATCCTGAAACATTACTGTATTTTTTGATGACTTCTAGGAGTCTTGTGGTTGAGTCTTTGGGTTCTCTAAGTATAAGATCATGTCGTCAGCAAAGAGGGAGAGCTTGACCTCCTCTGCTCCCATTTGGATTCCCTTTATTTCCTTCTCTTGCCTAATTGCGTTGGCTAGAACTTCCAGCACTATCTTGAATAGTAAAGGTGACAGAGGACAACCTTGTCTGGTTCCAGTTCTAAGAGGAAAAGCTTTCAGTTTTACTCCATTCAGTAAAATATTGGCTGTGGGTTTGCACATATAGCTTCAATCAGTTTTAGAAATTTCCCACCTATGCCTATACTCTTCAGTGTTCTGATTAGAAAAGAATGCTGGATTTTATCAAATGCTTTTTCTGCATCTATTGAGAGGATCATGTGATCTTTATTTTTACCTCTGTTAATATGGTGGATAAAGTTTATGGACTTGCGTATGTTAAACCAGCCTTGCATCTCTGGGATGAAGCCTACTTGATCATGATGAATGACTTTTTTGTTGATAAGCTGTAATCTATTGGCTAGGATTTTGTTGAAAATTTTTGCATCTATATTCATGAGTGAGATTGGTCTGAAATTCTCCTTTTTGTTTGGGTCTTTTCCTGGTTTTGATATCAGGTTGATGTTGGTTTCATAGAATGTGTTGGGGAAGATTCCTTCTTCCTCAATTTTTTGGAATAATTTCTGCAGTACAGGAATAAGCTCTTCCTTGAAGGTTTGATAGAATTCTGGAGTGAAGCCATCTGGACCAGTGCATTTTTTGGTTGGAAGATTTTTATTGTTTCTTTGATCTCAGTGCTTGAAATTGGTCTGTTCAGGAGATCTATTTCTACCTGGCTGAGTCTAGGGAGAGGGTGTGATTCCACATAGTGATCCATTTCCTTCACATTGTCAAATTGCTGGGCATAGAGTTTCTGGTAGTATTCAGAGATGATCTCTTGTATCTCTGTGGGATCAGTTATTACTTCCCCTTTATCATTTCTGATTGAGGTTACTGGAGATTTTACTTTTCTGTTCCTCGTTAGTCTGGCCAATGGTTTATCTATTGTATTTATTTTTTCAAAAAACCAACTCCTTGTTTCATTAATTTTCTCAATGATTCTTTTGTTTTCAATTTCATTGATCTCTGATTTGATTTTGGATATTTCTTTTCTTCTACTGAGTTTAGGCTTACATGTTCTTCTTTTTCCAATTCCATAAGATGGCTTGTGAGATTGTTGATGTGCTCTCTTTCTGTTTTTCAAATATAGGCATCTAAAGTGATGAATTTTCCTCTCAAAACTGCTTTTGCAGTATCCCAGAGGTTTTGGTAGCTTGTGTCTTCATTGTTGTTATGCTCAAGGAAGTTAATGATTTCCTGTTTTATTTCTTCCTGCACCCATCTGTTATTCAACAGAAGATTGTTTAATTTCCATGCCTTTGGGTGGGGTCCAGCATTTTTGTTAGAGTTGAGTTGCACCGTTAGTGCCTTATGGTCTGAGAAGATACAAGGTAAAATTTCAATTCTTTTGATTCTGTTGATATTTGTTTTGTGTCCCAGGATATGATCAATTTTGGAGAATGTTCCATGGGGTGATTAAAAGAATGTATATTCTTTATTTTTGGGATGGAGCGTTCTATATGTGTCTATCAAGCACAGTTGTTCTAGGGTCTCATTTGAATCTCTTATATCTTTATTTAATTTCTGTTTAGAGGATCTGTCCAGCTCTGTAAGAGGAGTGCTAAAGTCCGCTGTTATTATGGTATTATCAGATATCATATTGTTCAGACTGAGTAAGGTCTGTTTCAAGAATCTGGGAGCATTTAAATTGGGTGCATAAATATTTAGAATTAAAATGTCTTCTTGTTGTATTTTTCCTTTGACCAATATAAAATGACCATCTTTGTCTTTTTTGACTTTAGTTGCTTTCAATCCACATGTACCTGAAAATTAGATGTGCAACTCCTCTTTTCTTCTGAATGCCACTTGCCTGAAAAATTGTCTTCCAACCCTTGACTCGGAGCTTTAATTTGTCTTTTGAAGACAGGTGGGTTTCTTGCAGACAGCAAATGCTTGGCTTGTGTTTTTTCATCCAGTCAGCCAATCTATGTCTCTTCAGTGGGTAATTCAAGCCATTAACATTTATTGAGATAACTGATAAGTGTGATAGTATTCTGTTCATCTTATTTTGTGAGAGTCCATTGATTAGTTTTATCTTTTGCATCATGTGGAGGTTAGGTTCTGTCCTTTAATTTCTGAGTTCTTACTTTCCTGCTGATCCATTGTGGTGGTCAGTGTGCAGAACAGGTTGAAGTATTTCCTGTAGGGCTGGTGTTGTTGTGGCGAATTTCCTCAATGTTTGTATATCCGCAAATGATTTGATTTCTCCGTCAATTTTTAAGCTTAGCTTAGTAGGGTACAGAATTCTGGGCTGGAAATTGTTCTGTTTAAGTAGATTAAAGGTAGATGCCCATTGTCTTCTTGCTTGGAAAGTTTCATTAGAGAAGTCTGTGGTCACTCTGATGGATTTGCCCCTGTAGGTCAACTGGCGCTTACTCCTGGCAGCTTGCAGAATCTTTTCTTTTGTCTTGACTTTGGACAGGTTCATCACAATGTGTCTTGGAGAAGCTCGGTTAGAGTTGAGGTGACCTGGGGTCTGATATTCCTCTGAAAGCAGTGTGTCAGAATCCTTGGTGATATTTGGGAAATTTTCTTTTATAATATTCTCTAGTATGGCTTCCATTCCTCTGGGGCATTCTTCTTCCCATTCTGGAATTCCTATAACTCGTATGTTGGAATGCTTCATAAAGTCCCATAATTCTGACAGTGAACGTTCTGCTTTCTCTCTCTTCTTTTCTGCCTATTTTACTATCTGAGTTATATCAAGAACTTTGTCTTCTACCTCTGAAATTCTTTCTTTTCATGGTCCAACCTGTTGCTGATACTTTCCATTGCATCTTTAAGTTCCCTAATTGACTGTTTCAGTTCCTTCAGCTCTGCTATATCCTTTTTATATTCTTCATGTCGTTCATCTCTTATTTGATTCTGTTTTTGGATTTCCTTTTGGTTATTTTCCACTTTATTAGCAGTTTCCTTCATTGTTTCCATCATTTCTTTCATTGTTTTCAATATATGTATTCTAAATTCCCTTTCTGTCATTCCTAACGTTTCTTTATAGGTCTAGTCATCTTCAGTAGCTACCTCATGGTCCCTTGGCTGGGTTGTTCTGGACTGGTTCTTCATGTTGCCTGGAGTTTTCTGCTGATTCTTCCTCATGAGTGATTTATTTTATCTGTTTCCTTGCCCTAATTTTCCTTTCACTTCCTCTTGCTCTGTAAGTTCTCCTGCCTGTGGACTAAGGGTGCAGGACCAGAAGGGTGAGAAGGTTGAAGAGCAAGAAAGGGATGAAAGAAAGGAGGACCGAGTGATAAGAAAATAAAAGAAAAATAGAGAAAGGCAGGGGGTGGGTAAAAGGAATATTGACAAAAAGAAGAGAGGCACAGAAAGAGGGAAACAGAGCAATATATGTGTACAGTAGGGTACTTTGACACAACCTTAAAAAAAACCCACCTTCTGGGGGTGCCCTGTTGGGTGGTTTTCTTGAGGTCAGCAGCTCTTTGCTAACCTGATCAGACACAGTACCCCACCTCCACCAAGTAGAGAGGAAAGGCAAAAATGGCATAAATCAAACCAAAACAAGCAAACAGAAAACTTTACGGGATAGAATTGGGTGAAAAACCAAATAGTAGTGGTAGAAACACTAGCAAAAATGAAGTTCTAGTTATTGAAAAAGGCAGCAATGTGTAATTACAATTAAAGTAGAAAAATTGAGAAAGAAAAAGGATCTGTATGGAAAAGGTTGAAATTAAAAATCAAAACAACATCAACAACATCAAAATAAACAAATAAAACAACCAAACCAAAAAAAAAAAAAAACACACAACCAAAAACAAAGCAGTATGTATATGTTATTGAATATTGTCTGGGGAACACGTGGTCTTCTGGGGTATGAGATGTTAATCACAGTTCTGGTACGACTGGAGGCTGCTCATTTCTCTAACCCCAGCAGGTAGACACCCTAACTCTCTCTTCAGCCCACTTAAAAGGCACTTTGAACTTGTAAACTTGCTGAGCAGAAGATTTCCCAGCAAAGTGCTTGTCGCTGGAATCACTGCAGAAGTGGCTATCCACTTACCCAGTGTGCCAAAACCGGTCTCACTCTGCCCCTGAGGGTTAGGGCTTCAAGGCGGCTCAGACCCCGCCCTTAGGCTACTTGGTCACTGGGTTACCAGCTCCCACCCGATTCTAGCTCTGCGACCCTGAGGGCGGAGCTTGTTGAGGCAGATCGCTCACAATGGCTCCCTGTGACCCACAGCCTAACACTATTAGCTCCGTCTGGCTCTGTGTCTCAGACTGGGGCCCTAGACAACGGCCAAAGTTCTCTGCACTCCCTCTTAGGCTCTCCCCAAGGCAGTTCAACTGAGTGCCAAGTCCAAAGACACCAAAACAGTTCACAGGTAAGGCCTTTCTCGTTTGCAGTTTCACTGCTGCTGAACTTACAGTTGTGGGTGGGTTTAGACGGATTGAACACACACAACCACTTGCCGTTTTTCCACTGTTTTAGTCCTCCTCTTGGGGTCCAGATGTCTCTCACTGACTCCCTGTATCCTCACAGGGGTGATGATAGGCAGATCCCACCAGGCAGAGATGCCTGGGGTCCTATCTCCCCAGACTCACGGTGCCCAGATGCAAGGAAGCTGTTACTCGGCCACCATCTTGCTCCGCCTCCCCACCTATGTATATCTATATGTCTGCTGTAGGGATCAACTTTCATAGGAATATATTCATACTGCAATATACTTTCTGGACACCAGGTGGCGCTGTGAGTGGTTCTGAGGCTTATACCTGATTTACAGTTTATACTGTTACCATGGTAACCACCTTCCATGGCCAATCGCCATTTTGGAATTTCTGTAAGAGTTTGTTGCCTAAGAGTTGTGTAACCTCGGTTGTTCTTTTTCAGACAGCACTTGCGATCGACCTTCCAACTCAATGCAGGTGTCCACACTTCTTAAGTCTTTCCACTCTTTTCCCAGGTTCTCCTGCAAACTGGCGACTGCAATCGGCTGTAGGGGGAGTGGTGCTGAGTTTGCACAGTCATTGGTGGGCTTGTGGTTTTATCTGCTGTAGCTGGCTCCTGGGTCTGAAGCCAAGTTCAGGGCTTTAGCAGCCAAAGCCGGGTCCAAGGCTTCAAGCCAGTTCCCGTGGTTGGAGCGCTCGGGGGACTTATTCTGGGTTTTATGGTTCAGAGTTTCCCATTCCGATCTGCACCCGCCAGTTCACCACGCAGCCTAAACCGCCAGCCCCCTCCAACGCCTGGGGGAAAGGTGCCCGCCCTTTTGGGTAGTTCAAAATGTCTGTTTCCCGGGCAGGATCCCTTCCCTTCAATTGTCCAACAGTTTGCCCAGCTCCCTGTGGTTTTGAGTGGCTCTCCTTTCGGATGCCTCCCTCAGTTCAGGAATAATTATTTGTCAATTGGGTTTTGTCAGCATTTACAAGCTGCTGACCTCCGTAGGGGAGGGGCCTGCTGACCGGCACGGCCAAGCAGGGAAGAATCTCTACAACAGAGTCTGTGATTTTAAATTACCCCTCATATATAGCAATCTGCCAGTTTGCTAGGCATCTCCAGCTGTCTTTCTACTCCAATAATCCACACACAGGGAGGGTCCAGACCGCCTTTCCTCTCACCTGATGGCTTGGGAGAGGTGGGCTACACGTCCGTCCTGTCCGCCATCATGCTCCACCTCTAAACAGCTATTCTATGACTAATAATTCAGCAACTAGGGTTAGAGTCAGAATTCAGCTGGGTCAGCTCCCCCACCGATTAACCTCTCTCTGCCTGTTTTTTCTCATCTACAAAATAGGCATATTAATAGCCACATAATAGGCATAGTTGTAGGCATATTAAATGAATTAATACATGTGAAGAGCTTATAAATGCCTGGATCCCAACAACCTCTCAATAAATGTAAACCATTTTTATTGCATAGTTCATTTCCCCTTTATACTACCCGTTACCAGATGGTGCCTGAAGTGACATGAAGTGCATGCTGAATGAATACGAAGGAAAAATAGTTGTCCTTTACCTAACAGAATATAAAGTTTCAATGAAATTATGCTATGAAGAAAAAGCAATTTGTCCTGTTTATATGGAAAGTGAACAAGGACCTGGACTTTGACTTTGAGCTGTGTGAATGGGAGATGGCATTTCTTTCATGACCCACATTCACATTCAATAACAAGACCAGAGAGAAACAGCTTTTAGAAGCCCAAAAGGAATAGTCACCTGAGAGTCACTGTTCAAGTGAACAGCCACTCCATTCTTTCTTCTACACAGCCATTCCTTACACCTTTCAACTGTTTGGCAACCTGACTCTCCTGAGATTGAGGAACAGTGTGTCAGATTCCATTGATCCCTAGCAGAACAGAGGAGTGGCTGCTATCGAAGACCAGAGCACTTTCATTGATCTGGTATAATTTGTTTCCATCACAGGGAAGAATCTTCTCAGACCAAAGTGCTGGAGGACTGAACTGTGAGGTAAAAGGTTGCCCAGCGTGCCATCACCCTCCTGCCTGGGGAGTCCTACTTTAGCCAGAGTAAAGTTCATGAGCAAGATCATCACCAATAATTTTCCATAAAGAGTACTGTCTTTTCTGTTTAATTTGTAAAGTGTTTGCAAAACACTCATTGCTAATCCTCTCATTGATTTAGGCAAATCTGAAGCATGTCTTTCATTTTTAACTAGAGAAATTTTTAATTTACCAAGCTATTTATTACCAGAAATGATTCATGTTTTTTAATTAAATTTCTGAAGTTAAGAATCCAATAGGCAAGATTCATTGAGCAAGGATCATGTGAAGTGTATGTATAGGGTGATGTGTTCATGTAAGGACATTGTGGAAATCTTTTTTTTAGTTGCTTGTTTATTGTTTCAGGATAATTTGAAGGTACAGAGAACTAGGTTACAATGTTTAGTTGCAGAAATCTTGTTGTACTCTTGCTATCATTTAAAGGTTATTCAAGAATTACTCTTTTCATATATAAAGTAAATGGATAAGTGCTTAAGAGATTCTGTCATTTTTCTTTTTCATTTGCATTTTCCTTTAAGCTACCAAGCGGTTTCAGAAAAATAAGCAAACAAAACTTTCAATATCCTGGTTTGCTAGTTCTCCCACTAAACAGACATTCATTTCTGTGAGACTATAAAATTGAAATCATGATACCTACCTATGCATATGTAATATGTATGTGTGTGTATTATATATATAAAATGGTATTTTATATATATATGTGTATATATATATATTTATTTAATATACTGAATATTGGCCAGAGGGCATTGCAGACAGTCACACAATTCTTTGTGTGCAAGTGATACAAATTACAGATTATCATGTCACCAGGGAATTGGAACACAAAGGAAAAGAATAAGAAAAATCTTAGAATGCAGCTCAAACATTGCTAAATTTTTACCATTGTTGGGGTGATTTTTTCTAGTGTTCTTATTCTTGGTTTCTCCTAGAAGCTTAGAGTAGACACTTTCCTGTCTTTGTTTATTGAAACCAGTTTATTTGTCACATGTAGACTGTCCCCAAGGCAGTCAATGGTGAACTACCTCATTTTTTTGGCCGAAAACAGATTATAAGAATTGAAGCAGTAGAAGTTACATAAAGTACACTCTGTACTTTTTCCCCAGAGTTAGAATACTTTCCATCCCAAACACAGTCCATGATTTTGATGACAGTAGCAATGAAAAATTACTTCACACATACCAAAGTGAGCAACAATAATTCTCAAGTATCTTTTCCCAGCTTTGAAAATCTTATAATAATTTACCAATTGAGAAATTTACTTAGTGGGAGTATTTGAGAACTAGGAAGGTTACGCTTGAATTTGCCTTTGTTCTGTGGGAATAAATCCACTCCTAGAAGTACCACTGCATCAGGTGGGACAGAGGATGTGAGAAAGAGCACTATCAACAAGACTGCCTTGAGTTTGTCAAATATATATATTTGAGTATGTGTGAGATGTAAGCTTATAGGAAATGAAGTAGGTTTGGAGTTCCAGACGTAACTTTTTCACCCCCACTTGTATATATGACAATGTAAGTGTCTAAAAAGTAAACAAAAGAGATTAAAAAATATACTGGTATGGAGATTTTCACATTAAGAATGGAAAAAAGAGAAGCCAATTTTGTGCCAGACTTATTCATTTATATTTCTTTTATTTAAGTCATAGAAAAGACGGCAATTTAGAAACCAGGAAACTGAAGTTGGCATTAAGTAAGTAAATAAGACTCATAATCTCACTTACAATGAAAAAGTGAGAATATTAGATCAGAATATATGATTATAAACTTTTGTTTCAGAGACTGAACTAAAAATATAGTGGAAAAAGGCAAGCTTTGATGTGGTGGCCAGAGCAGGATGGGGCCAGGTTAGCTACACCTTCGCAGAGAGCTACACTCAGAAGGCCGACACCTTCCAAGAGAAGAGAACACAGCTGGCCTGGTTCCAGCACTAGAATCTATAAATTCCAGCAGAACTTCAGCCTGCGAGGTTTGGGTTCACACTTGTGGGAATCTTCCATAATCAACTGTGTCTGCTGCCTCGCTTCTGTTCAGGGTGGAAACTTCAAGCCTCCCCACCCACCTCATCCCCACCCAGGTGGATCCAAATTCACTACCCACTCTCCACCCCTATGTGGTGCAGAATGTCCCTCCTCTGGGGTCAGGCAGGGTGGAGAGAATCAGTGTCACTTAACAGCCAACTGTCCCAGGCTACCTCCAGCTGGGCCAACATTTCAGGGAGCCCATCTTTCTCATATTGTTCATCAGGCCCCTTCTTATCAGAAAGTGAGTAGTCCCAGGACTCATCTGATAGCACAGGCTCCTGGCAGAAATCCCATAGGATCCTAGCACAGTGTCCATCTTACAGAATAACTTTGAAAGACCTATCTTCTGAAGATGCAAGGAGCAGAACAGGAGATGGAGAAAACCCTGGAGTTTCTGCTGTCACTTCTGTCGGTTCCGACCCCCATCCATCAGACTAGCAGTGGACAGTACATTGCCATTGCCCCAAATGGAGCCTTACAGTTGACCAGTCCAGGCCCAGAAGGAGTACAGGGGTCTCAGACCTTAACCATGACAAATTCGGGCAGTACAACTGTTCTCCAGTATGCACAGACCTCTGATGGACAGCAAATACTTGTGCCTAGCAATTGAGTGATAATAATGACTCCATCAGGAGGCATACAAATATACTAGATTTGTACTACACCTCCAGCCACTTCTCTCCCACAAACTGTGGTGATGAATCCTGAGATTCTTACATCTCAGACAACTAAGACCGATGACCCCCAATTGGAAAGAGAAATAAAGTTAATGAAAAACAGAGAAGCTGCTCGAGAATGTCGCAGAGAGAAGAAAGAGTATGTGAAAGGTTTGGAAAATCAAGTTGCAATCCTGGAAAATCAAAATACTTTGAAGGATCTTTATTCCCATAAAAGTGTGTGATTCTTACATACTGATTTCATAGTAGTATTGAATACATTGGATATTTTTTTCCATGCTTAAAGATATGAAGAAGAATATGTTCCAGGATGCATTGGTAAACTATTCAGAATAGAGTATGAAGCAAATCAAAACTACTTTGAGATATCATCTAACTCCAGTAAGATTAGCCCATATCACAAAATCCCAAGACCAGAGATGTTGGCGTGGATGTGGAGAAAAGGGAACACTTCTACACTGCTGGTGGGAATGCAAATTCATACATTCCTTTTGGAAAGATGTTTGGAGAACACTTAGAGATCTAAAAATAGATATGCCATTCAATCCTATAATTCCTCTACTAGGTATATACCCAGAAGACCAAAATCACATCATAACAAAGATATTTGTACCAGAATGTTTATTGCACCCCAATTCATAATTGCTAAGTCATGGAAAAAGCCCAAGTGCCCATCAATCCACAAATGGATTAATAAATTTTGGTATATGTACACCATGGAATATTATGCAGCCTTAAAGAAAGATGGAGACTTTACCTCTTTCATGTTTACATGGATGGAGCTGGAACGTATTCTTCTTCATAAAGTATCTCAAGAATGGAAGAAAATGTATCCAATGTACTCAGTCCTACTATGAAACTAATTTATGGCTTTCATATAAGCTATATGAAACTAACTTACAGCTTTCATATAAGCTATAACCCAGTTATAACCTAAGAATATGGGGAAGGGGGAGAGGGAGGGGAGGAAGGATAGGTGGAGGGAGGGTGATTGGTGGGATTACACCTACGGTGCATCTTACAAGGGTTCATGTGAAACTTAGTAAATGTAGAATATAAATGTCTTAACACAATAACTAAGGAAATGCCAGGAAGGCTATGTCAACCAATGTGATGAAAATGTGTCAAACGATCTATAAAACCAGTGTATGGTGCCCCATGATTGCATTAATGTACACAGCTATGATTTAATAATAAAAAATAAATAAATAAATAGAATACAGTATGATGGCTTGGCACCCATAGCTCAGTAGCTAGGGCGCCAGCCACAACACCAGAGCTGAAAGGTTCAAATCCAGCCCGGGCCTGCCAAACAACAATGACAACTACAACAACAACAAAAAAATAGCCGGGCGTTGTGGCAGGCACCTGTAGTCCCAGCTACTGGGAGGCTGAGGCAAAAGAATTGCTTAAGCCCAAAGAGTTTGAGGTTGCTGTGAGCTGTAATGCCATGGCAATCTACCCACGGCAACATAGTGAGACACTGTCTCAAAAAAAAAAAAAGAATAGAGTATGAATGATGAATGTCTTACCACAACAGATAAGTAAGCGAGGAGATGGTTATCTTAATCAGTTAGATGTAAGCATTCCACATTGTATATCAAATCAGCACATTGTATCCCATAAATGCATTAGTGTACACAGTTATGATTTAATAAAGAATTTTTAAAAATGTTTTGTTCTTAACAAAGAAAACATTTTTGTGGACTTGCCTAAAATTAAATGGATTTCTTTTTAGTGGAGTTTTCTAAATTTGCAAAAACAAAAGGTCAAAAGTGAAGCTTTTTATTTAGGCTTTTGCAAATCAAAGATAAATATCTTGCAAGACATCTCGTGGCAGAGGATAACATGGAAAATGACCTCATGGAAGCTACTGGCACAACTGGAAGCTTTTAGAAATCAAACAAAACCAAGAAGCAAGAAATGAATTTGCAGCAGTTTGAATTTTATAAGTAACAATAGTTGTCAAACCAAAAATGGCAGATGAAGACGAAATTTGATAAATTGGATTTTAAAAAATAAATCATTTCACCCCATGATTTGCATTTCTTACCGTTTTTCTGAAATTGCCCTTTTTCAGTTGTGTGTGTATTATATTTCTGCTAATAAACTCTAAATCACAAATGCATTGCTTATTTGGGATCTTTTTTTTTTTTTTTATTGTTGGGGATTCATTGAGGGTACAATAAGCCAGTTACACTGATTGCAATTGTTACGTAAAGTCCTTGCAATCATGTTTTGCCCCCATACAGTGTGACACACACTAAGGCCCCAGCCCCCTCCCTCCATCCCTCTTTCTGCTTCCCCCCCCATAACCTTAATTGTCCTCATATCAAGATTGAGTACATAAGATTCATGCTTCTCCATTCTTGTGATGCTTTACTAAGAATAATGTCTTCCACTTCCATCCAGGTTAATACGAAGGATGTAAAGTCTCCATTTTTTTTAATGGCTGAATAGTATTCCATGGTATACATATACCACAGCTTGTTAATCCATTCCTGGGTTGGTGGGCATTTAGGCTCTTCCCACATTTTGGCGATTGTAAATTGAGCTGCAATAAACAGTCTAGTACAAGTGTCCTTATGATAAAAGGATTTTTTTCCTTCTGGGTAGATGCCCAGTAATGGGATTGCAGGATCGAATGGGAGGTCTAGGTTGAGTGCTTTGAGGTTTCTCCATACTTCCTTCCAGAAAGGTTGTACTAGTTTGCAGTCCCACAAGCAGTGTAAAAGTGTTCCCTTCTCTCCACATCCACGCCAGCATCTGCAGTTTTGAGATTTTGTGATGTGGGCCATTCTCACTGGGGTTAGATGATATCTCAGGGATGTTTTGATTTTCATTTCTCTAATATATAGAGATGATGAACATTTTTTCATGTGTTTGTTAGCCATTCGTCTGTCGTCTTTAGAGAAAGTTCTATTCATGTCTCTTGCCCATTGATATAAGGGATTGTTGGCTTTTTTCATGTGGATTAATTTGAGTTCTCTATAGATCCTGGTTATCAAGCTTTTGTCTGATTGAAAATATGCAAATATCCTTTCCCATTGTGTGGGTTGTCTCTTTGCTTTGGTTATTGTCTCCTTAGCTGTACAGAAGCTTTTCAGCTTAATGAAGTCCCATTTGTTTACTTTTGTTGTTGTTGCAATTGCCATGGCAGTCTTCTTCATGAAGTCTTTCCCCAGGCCAATATCTTCCAGTGTTTTTCCTACGCTTTCTTTGAGGATTTTTATTGTTTCATGCCTTAAATTTAAGTCCTTTATCCATCTTGAATCAATTTTTGTGAGTGGGGAAAGGTGTGGGTCCAGTTTCAGTCTTTTACATGTAGACATCCAGTTCTCCCAACACCATTTATTGAATAGGGAGTCTTTCCCCCAAGGTAAGTTCTTGTTTGGTTTATCGAAGATTAGGTGGTTGTAAGATGTTAGTTTCATTTCTTGGTGTTCAATTCGATTCCAAGTGTCTATGTCTCTGTTTTTGTGCCAGTGCCATGCTGTCTTGAGCACTATGGCTTTGTAGTACAGACTAAAATCTGGTATGCTGATGCCCCCAGCTTTATTTTTGTTACTAAGAACTGCCTTAGCTATACGGGATTTTTTCCGGTTCCATACAAAGCGCAGAATCATTTTTTCCAAATCCTGAAAGTATGATGTAGGTACTTTGATAGGAATGGCATTGAATAGGTAGATTGCTTTGGGAAGTATAGACATTTTAACAATGTTGATTCTTCCAATCCATGAGCATGGTATGTTCTTCCATTTGTTAATATCCTCTGCTATTTCCTTTCTGAGGAGTCCATAGTTTTCTTTATAGAGGTCTTCACCTCCTTCGTTAGGTATATTCCTAGGTATTTCATTTTCTTTGAAACTATGGTGAAGGGAGTTGTGTCCTTAATTAGCTTCTCATCTTGACTGTTATTGGTGTATACAAAGGCTACTGACTTGTGGACATTGATTTTATATCCTGAAACATTACTGTATTTTTTGATGACTTCTAGGAGTCTTGTGGTTGAGTCTTTGGGGTTCTCTAAGTATAAGATCATGTCGTCAGCAAAGAGGGAGAGTTTGACCTCCTCTGCTCCCATTTGGATTCCCTTTATTTCCTTGTCTTGCCTAATTGTATTGGCTAGAACTTCCAGCACTATGTTGAATAGTAAAGGTGACAGAGGACAACCTTGTCTGGTTCCAGTTCTAAGAGGAAAAGCTTTCAGTTTTACTCCATTCAGTAAAATATTGGCTGTGGGTTTGTCATAGATAGCTTCAATCAGTTTTAGAAATGTGCCACCTATGCCTATACTCTTCAGTGTTCTACTTAGAAAAGGATGCTGGATTTTATCAAATGCTTTTTCTGCATCTATTGAGAGGATCATTTGATCTTTATTTTTGCCTCTGTTAATATGGTGGATAACGTTTATGGACTTGCGTATGTTAAACCAGCCTTGCATCTCTGGGATGAAGCCTACTTGATCATGATGAATGACTTTTTTGATGATAAGCTGTAATCTATTGGCTAGGATTTTGTTGGGAATTTTTCCGTCTATATTCATGAGTAAGATTGGTCTGAAATTTTCCTTTTTGTTTGGGTCTTTTCCTGGTTTTGGTATCAGGGTGACGTTTGCTTCATAGAATGTGTTGCGGAAGATTCCTTCTTCCTCAGTTTTTTGGAATAATTTCTGCAGTACAGGAATAAGCTCTTCCTTGAAGGTTTGATAGAATTCTGGAGTGAAGCCATCTGGACCAGGGCATTTTTTAGTTGGAAGCTTTTTTATTGTTTCTTTGATCTCAGTGCTTGAAATTGGTCTGTTCAGGAGGTCTATTTCTTCCTGGCTAAGTCTAGGGAGAGGGTGTGATTCCAAATATTGATCCATTTCCTTCACATTGTCAAATTTCTGGGCATAGAGTTTCTGGTAGTATTCAGAGATGATCTCTTGTATCTCTGTGGGATCAGTTGTTATTTCCCCTTTATCGTTTCTGATTGAGGTTACTAGAGATTTTACTTTTCTATTTCTAGTTAGTCTGGCCAATGGTTTATCTATTTTATTTATTTTTTCAAAAAACCAACTCCTTGTTTCATGAATTTTCTGAATGATTCCTTTGTTTTCAATTTCATTGATCTCTGATTTGATTTTGGATATTTCTTTTCTTCTACTGACTTTAGGCTTACATTGTTCTTCTTTTTCCAATTCCATAAGATCTCTTGTGATATGTTGATGTGCTCTCTTTCTGTTTTTCGAATGTAGGCATCTAAAGCGATGAATTTTCCTCTCAAAACTGCTTTTGCAGTATCCCACAGGTTTTGGTAGCTTGTGTCTTCATTGTTGTTATGCTCAAGGAAGTTAATGATTTCCTGTTTTATTTCTTCCTGCACCCATCTGTTATTCAACAGAAGATTGTTTAATTTCCATGCCTTTGGGTGGGGTCGAGCATTTTTGTTAGAGTTGAGTTCCACCTTTAGTGCCTTATGGCCTGAGAAGATACAAGGTAAAATTTCAATTCTTTTGATTCTGTTGATATTTGTTTTGTGTCCCAGGATATGATCAATTTTGGAGAATGTTCCATGGGGTGATGAGAAGAATATATATTCTTTGTCTTTGGGGTGGAGTGTTCTATATGTGTCTATCAAGCATAGTTGGTCTAAGGTCTCATTTAAATCTCTTATATCTTTGTTTAATTTCTGTTTAGAGGATCTGTCTAGCTCTGTAAGCGATGTGTTAAAGTCCCCTGTTATGATGGTATTATCAGATATCATATTGCTCAGACTGAGTAAGGTCTGCTTCAAGAATCTGGGAGCATTTAAATTGGGTGCATAAATATTTAGAATTGAAATGTCTTCTTGTTGTAGTTTTCCCTTGACCAATATAAAGTGACCATCTTTGTCTTTTTTGACGTTAGTTGCTTTAAATCCACATGTATCTGAAAATAAGATTGCAACTCCTCTTTTCTTCTGAATTCCATTTGCCTGAAAAATTGTCTTCCAACCCTTGACTCGGAGCTTGAATTTGTCTTTTGAAGCAAGGTGTGTTTCTTGCAGACAGCAAATGGATGGCTTGTGTTTTTTAATCCAGTCAGCCAATCTATGTCTCTTCAGTGGGGAATTCAAGCCATTAACATTTATGGAGATAATTGATAAGTGTGGTAGTATTCTATTCGTCTTATTTGGTGAGAGTCCATTGCTTAGTTTTATCTTTTACATCAGTGTGGAGGTTAGGTTCTGTCCTTTAATTTCTGAGTTCTTACTTTGCTGCTGATCCATTGTGGTGGTCAGTGTGCAGAACAGGTTGAAGTATTTCCTGTAGAGCTGGTCTTGTTGTGGCGAATTTCCTCAATTTTTGTATATCCGTAAATGATTTGATTTCTCCGTCAATTTTGAAGCTTAGCTTAGCAGGGTACAGAATTCTGGGCTGAAAATTGTTCTGTTTAAGTAGATTAAATGTAGATGACCATTGTCTTCTTGCTTGGAAAGTTTCATTAGAGAATTCTGCGGTCACTCTGATGGATTTGCCCCTGTAGGTCAACTGGCGCTTACTCTTGGCAGCTTGCAGAATCTTTTCTTTTGTCTTGACTTTGGACAGGTTCATCACAATGTGTCTTGGAAAAGCTTGGTTAGAGTTGAGGCGACCTGGGGTCCGATAGCCCTCTGAAAGCAGTGTGTCAGAATCTTTGGTGATGTTTGGGAAATTTTCTTTTATAATATTCTCTAGTATGGCTTCCATTCCTCTGGGGCATTCTTCTTCCCCTTCTGGAATTCCTATAACTCGTACGTTGGAACGCTTCATAAAGTCCCATAATTCTGACAGTGAACGTTCTGCTTTCTCTCTCTTCTTTTCTGCCTCTTTTACTATCTGAGTTATCTCAAGAACTTTGTCTTCTACCTCTGAAATTCTTTCTTCTGCATTGTCTAACCTGTTGCTGATACTTTCCATTGCATCTTTAAGTTCCCTGATTGACTGTTTCATTTCCTTCAGCTCTGCTATATCCTTTTTATATTCTTCATATCGTTCATCTCTGATTTGATTCTGTTTTTGGATTTCCTTTTGGTTATTTTCCACTTTATTAGCAGTTTCCTTCATTGTTTCCATGATTTCTTTCATTGTTTTCAACATGTGTATTCTAAATTCCCTTTCTGTCATTCCTAACATTTCTGTATAGGTGGAATCCTCTGCAGTAGCTACCTCATGGTCCCTTGGCGGGGTTGTTCTGGACTGGTTCTTCATGTTGCCTGGAGTTTTCTGCTGATTCTTCCGCATGAGTGATTTCTTTGATCTGTTTCCTTGCCCTAATTTTCCTTTCACTTCCTCTTGCTCTTTAAGTTTTTGTGCCTGTGGACTAAGGGTTACAGGACCAGAAGGGTGGGAAGGTTGAGGAGCAAAAACGGGATGAAAGAAAGGAGGACCGAGTGATAAGAAAAAAAAGAAAAATAGAGAAAGGAGAGGGGGTGGGGATAAGGAATATTGACAAAAAGAAGAGAGGTACAGAAAGAGGGAGACAAGGCAATATCGGTGTACAGTAGGGTATTTTGACACAACCTTAAAAAACCCCACCTTCTGGGAGTGCCCAGTTGGGTGGTTCACTTGAGGTCAGCAGCTCTTTGCTAACCTGATCAGACACAGTACCCCACCTCCACCAATAGAGAGGAAAGACAAAAATGCTATAAATCAAACCAAAACAAGCAAACAGAAAACTTTACGGGGATACAATTGGGTGAAAAACCAAATGATAGCGGTAGAAACACTAGCAAAATGAAGTTGTAGTTATTAAAAAAGGCAGCAATGGGAAATTATAATTAAACTAGAAAAGTTGAGAAAGAAAAAGGGATCTGTATGGAAAAGATTGAAGTTAAAAAACAAAAGAACATCAACAATGTCAAAATAAACAAAAAAAAAAAAAAAACAACCAAACAAAAAAAAAGAAAAAAATACACAACCAAAAACAAAGCAGTTTGTATATGTTATTGAATATTGTCTGGGCAACACGTGGTCTTCTGGGGTATGAGATGTTAGTCACAGTTCTGATATGACTGGAGGCTGCTGATTTCTCAAACCCCAGCAGGTAGACACCCTAAATCTCTCTTCAGCCCACTTATAAGGCACTTTGAACTTGTAAACTTGCTGAGCAGAAGCTTTCCCAGCTTTCTCGCTGGAATCACTGCTGAAGTGGCTATCCGCTTACCCAGTGTGCCAAAACCGGTCTCACTCTGCCCCTGAGGGTTAGGGCTGCAAGGCGGCTCAGACCCCACCTTTAGGCTACTTGGTTGCTGGGTTACAAGCTCCCACCCATTTCTAGCTCTGCGACCCTGAGGGCGGAGCTTGCCGGGGCAGATCACTGACAATGGTTCCATGTGACCCACCTCCAAACACTATTAGCTCCGTCTGGCTCAGCGGCACAGACTGGGGCCCTAGACAACGGCCAAAGTTCTCCGCACTCCCGCTCAGGCCTTCCCCAGGACAGTTCAACTCAGTGCCAAGCCCAAGGACATCAAAACAGTTCACAGGTAAGGCCTTTCTGGTTTGCAGTCTCGCTGCTACTGAACTTACAGTTGTGGGCGGGTTTAGACGGATTGAACACATGCGACCACTTGCCGGTTTTCCACTGTTTTAGTCCTCCTCTTGGGGTCCAGAAGTCTCTCGCTGACTCCCTGTATCCTCATAGGAGTGATGATAGGCAGTTCCCACCAGCCAGAGATGCCTGGAATCCTATCTCCCCAGACTCACGGTGCCCAGATGCAAGGAAGCTGTTACTCGGCTGCCATCTTGCTCCGCCTCTCTATTTGGGATCTTATATATTTAGTAATCACATTACTAAATATATAAATTATGTATTCTGATTGTGTATATTGGTTCTATTGACAGGTTTTTTAAATGGGTTTTTAAAAGTTTGTTTGTTGGACTTGAGAGGGTTTTGGAGGCTGGGTTAATTGTAATTGAGGTCTTGTCCTAAAAGGCATCTAAGATACTTGAATTTGGTGATTTTATAACTTTTTTTATCAGAATGGAAAGAGAACTGTATAAAAGTTTGATACTCTTAACTAGTTTGCTTTTTTGCTTACTCTGGTAATGGTGATTTTCTACAAATTTATAATAAATTGTTTTTTTTTATTCTATATTCTGTGTGCAGTTGAATATCTAACACTTACCCTGTTGTGCTTTAATAGAATGGAATGTTTACATGTCCTTAAATATTTTTTAAGAACATTCTGAAGATACATACCAAAGTTATTGAAGAGCATTTTAGAAACAATTTAATGTAAGGTTTATCAGATTCTAAAATACTATAGTTATTAAGGCAATTTTATGTTAGAGACTATTTTGTAAGAAAAGCGACTGCCAATATATTTTTATAGCTAATTTTTATAAATTCTAATACTGAGTTGTTAATGATTATTTTAAATGTTTTTATTGTTTGTTCATTGAAAAAAATGTTTTTGCATTGCCAAGTATTATTTTTGTATTATGGGAAGTAAAGTTTTCAGATTGGCTCATATTCGAATTGTAAATTTTGTGCAGAGTTTACCCAAAGCTCAAAAATGCTATCAGTTACATCAGTGTTTCACTTTTGTATTCCAGTTTGTATACACTTTGATATTGTACTGCTAAACTATTGTGTGCTTCATATACAAGAGGGAGTAGGTCCAGGCCTCCTTTTCCCCTCTATGGTGTCTCTCCTGCAAGAGGACTTACCTTAGATGAGTGGTGGTGCCTGTGGCTCAGTGAGTAGGGCGCCGGCCCCATATACCGAGGGTAGTGGGTTCAAGCCCAGCCTCGGCCAAACTGCAACCAAAAAATAGCCGGGCGTTGTGGCGGGCACCTGTAGTCCCAGCTGCTCGGGAGGCTGAGGCAAGAGAATCGCATAAGCCCCAAAGCTGGAGGTTGCTGTGAGCCGTGTGACATCATGGCTCACAGCAAAGTGAGACTCTGTCTCTACAAAAAAAAAAAAAAAAAGAATACAGAAAGGGAAAGAACTCTCCTCTTTTTCAAATGGTACATGATCCAAGCAAGCTTCAGTTTTAACTAAAAGGTAGATCAATCATATAGTATCATATTTCTTCCTGATGCCATTTTTAGAATCCTATTTTCTTTAGTTTTGCTAGGACTATTAGTTTGAAGATAATCTTTTAATTTTTTTTTAATTTCAGAATATTACAGAGGTCTTCAAGATTTTGTACATTTCAAGTCGAAGTTATGTGTGCTCTTCACCCAGAATGTATGCATTGTACCAATCAGATATGAATTAACACAACCCCCCCCCAATTACTTGATTCCCATTGAGTTTTACTTCCATCTGTGCATATAGGTGTCCCAATTTAGTATTGGGTACATGTAGTGTTTGTCCATTCTCATCAAACTTAACTTAGAAGAATGGTTTCCAGCTCCATCCAGGTTGTTACAAAAGATGCTAGATCACCACTTTTATGGCTGAGCAGTACGTCCTAGCATACAAATAACAAATACCATATTTTATTAATCCACTCTTGTAATGATGAGCACTTGGGTGTTTCCACGTCTTTGTGGTTGTGAATCGTGCTGCTATAAACATTCAAATGCAAGTGTCTTTTTTAATAAAATTTCTTTTTGTCCTCTGCATAAATACCTAATAGAGGGATTCCTGGATCAAATGGTAGGTCTACTTTTAGTTCTTTGAGCTATCTCCATACTATTTTCTATAGAGACTCTACTAGTTTGCAGTACCACCAACAATGTATACATGTATAGCCATAAGTATTCCTTTCTCTCCACATTCATGCCAGCACTTGTTTTGGAACTTTTTGATAAAAGCCATTCTCACTGGAGTTAAGTGACACCTTATTGTGATTTTGATTTGCATTTCCCTGATGATTAAAGATAGCGAGTATTTTTTCATGTGTTTGTTGGCCATTAGACTGTCTTCATTTGAAGAGTTTTTGTTCAAGGCTTTTGCCTCCTTTTAATGGGGTTGTTTGATTTTTCCTTGCTGATTTGCTTGAGTTCTTTACAGATTCTCATTGTCAGCCCTCTATTAGATGCTGTAACATGCAAATATTTTCTCCCATTCTGTAGGTTGTCTGTTTACTCTATTGATCTGGCTGTGCAGAAACTTTTTATTTTAATCAGTTCCCATTTGTTTATTTTTGTTGTTGCTATGATTGCTTTTTTAGTCTTCTTCATAAATTCCTTACCTAGGCTGTTATCTGTAAGAGGTTTTCCAACATTTTCTTCTAGAATTTTTATAGTTTCCTGCCTTAGGTTTAAGTCTTTTATCCATCATGAATTAATTTTTCTGAGCTGCCAGAGGTCTGGATTCTGTTTCAGACTTTTACATGTGGCTATCCATTTTCTTCAGCACCATATATTGAAGAGGATTCATTTTCCAAGTATATATTTTTTTCTGTTTTGTCAAAAAGCAGATGGAAATATGAGCATGGTTTCATCTTTGGGTTCTGTTTGGATCCATAGATCCATGTCTCTGTTTTTGCACCAGTACCATGCTGTTTTAGTACTATTGCTTTGTAGTATAGCTTAAGGTCTGGTTGAGGGATACCTCCTACTTTGTTCTTATTATGTAAGGTTGTATTGCTTATTTGGGATCTTTTCTGGCTTCATATAAAGCACAGAACTAATTTTTCTAGATCTGCAAAACTAGCATTGGTATTTTAATGGGGATTACATTTCATCTGCAAATCACTTTGTGTAACATGGCTATTTTAATAATATTGATTCTGCCAATCCATGAGCGTAATGTTTCTCCATCTGTTTATATCTGCTCTGATTTCTTTCCTCCATGTTTCATAGTTCTCCTATAGATGTCTTCCAGACATTAGAAAATAAAATACTTTCTATTGACACTGCGACAGGTATTGAATCTTTGATTTGATTCTCAGCTTGACCATTGTTGGCAACTCAGTTTTAGGGCACCCCCTTGACTAAAAGGTAGCCCATTCAGTCAGCTGGGTGTAAAGCATAAGATTTTATTTTAGTTCACAAATTAGAGGGCTCATTTTGGATGAAATAGAATTTTTAAATGATATTTCTTTACTATTGCATAATCCACCTAAAAGATAGACAAACACAACTAAAAAAATAAAATATCTTGGGTCCTATCAATAGTGTCAGTTTATATTACATCAAGGTTGTCATAGAGTACATGTAATCTAATGTGCTATAGCGGTGGCCTTATGCAAGGGAAGGTATGCAAGCTCTGAAAGAGGCCTCAACACACCTTGTAAAATAGGACAGAGGTCATCTTCTACCCAGGTCCTTATTTCAGCGTCATCTGGTCTATTTCACAAACTCACTGCTAATTTTTCTAGGATATTATACAAATAAACAATTTAGTAAAGGAAATGCATCAAATAATTTCACAGGTGACCTCACTGCTTTCTTTGTATATTCTTAGTGTAGAATACATTCAATTCTCACAAACAAAAACAGCTTCACAGGGAAAGTACATGGAAAAGGGTTTAATAAAGGATTCAGAGAGTGGAATCTTTTTGTAGTTTGAGGGGAAAAAAAAGAATCAATGTTCCTGGTGTACATACATCCAGTGCTTAAAAATAAGGCTGTTTTGGTTTATCTAAATAAAAGAACTGCTGCACTAGTGATTCTTAATAAGAGGCAAATTTTTCTTGTTCTGCCATCCCAAGGGAATATTTGTCAATTTCTGCAGACATTTTTGATCATCACAATTGAGAGGGTACTACTTGTATTTAGTGGGTAGAAGTCAAGCTTGCTGAATACCCTAAAATGAACAGGACACTCCCTGTTTTCCAACCACACACATGAGCATTACCCAGCCCCAAATGCCAAGAGTACCCAGACTGAGAGACCCTGGACTAGATATTTAACTCTGATAGAAATGATTACCTTACAAATAACAAAACAAAATAAAACAGATCCCAGACTACTCATGTATAATATTCATGTGTTTGCTGAAGAGGGTGATAAGGTCATGGCCAGAGGAAAGAATTTAGATACATCTGGTTGTATAAATTATGTCCCATTAGGTGAATTCCTCAGAGGGCAGAGAGGTGTAATGGTGTATGAAATCCATTCCAGACCATGATGTTTCCTAGACAAACAGCAGGAGAGATGAATGAACTGGAAATCAGAGCTCTCAATTTATTTTTCCACTCTGACTCTAGCTAACTAAGGTTATTAAGTACGAATGATCAATTTCCTTAAGTACTAAGTTCGACAATTGATATCTCTGACATTTCAATTTAAACTTCTTCTTTCATTTTTATTGTGAAGGTGCATCCTCATTTTTTCAAACAGAAATTTTACTTTTTATTTTTTTTTTTTTGAGACAGAGTCTCACTATGTCACTTTTGGTAGAGTGCCCTGGCGTCACAGCTCACAGCAACCTCACACTCTTGGGCTTAAATGATTCTCTTGCCTCAGTCTCCCAAGTAGCTGGGACTACAGGCACCCACCACAACACCCAGCTTTTGTTGTTGTTGTTGTTGGTGTTCTCGTTGTTTAGCAGGCCTGGGCTGGGTTTGAATCCACCAGCCTCAGTGTATGTGGCCAGCACCCTAACCACTGAACTCTGGATGCCAAGTAAGAAATTTTACTTTGTAATTATCTTTAAAAAAAAAATTTAGAGGGATTTTTGTGAAACCACGGATAAGTCAAAAACTTGTGTTCTTTGTGAAATATGAGTTCCATCATGAAAACAAACAATGCAGTGTAAACAACCCAAAATAAACACAAAGTGTTCAGAAGGATGTGACTAATGAGCACACAGTATGTCAAAATAGTTTGAGAAGTTCTGTTTCATTGATTTTAATCTTACAAATGAGCTATGTGGGTGACATAAAAACAAAGTAGATAATGATGAGCTGAAAGCTATAGTGAAAGTGAATCCATTTGAACCTCCCCATGAATTAGCATCAAGGTTTGATGTTACTATTCCAACAATATTGGAACATTTTAAACAAATCCACAAGGTAAAGAAGCTGGATAGATGGGCTCCACATGAATTAAATAACCATCAGAAGAGAAATCATCTTGAAATTGCCTTTCTTTGCTGTCATGACATAAAGGTGAACCATTTCTATACCATACTTTAGGTGTGATGAAAAATGGCTTGGCACCCATAACACAGTGGTTACAGCGCCAGCCACATACACCAAGGGTTGTGGGTTTGAACCCAGCCCAGGCCAGCTAAACAACTGCAACAAAAAAATAGCTGGGCATCATGGCAGGTGCCTGTAATCCCAGCTACATGAGAGGCTGAGGCAAGAGAATCACTTAAGCTGAAGAGTTTGAGGTTGCTGTGAGTTGTGATGCCACGGTACTTTACCAAGGGTGACATAATAGGACTCCATCTCAAAAAATAAATAAATAAATAAAGTAAGTAAAAAAAAGAAACATGGATTCTTTTTGACAATTGCAAGCATTTGGCACAATCATTGGATAATCATGAAATGCAAAAAAAAAAATCCCCAAACCAAATGTTCATCAAACAGAGCTGATGCTGTCTGTTTGGTGGTCCAGCACTGGTATTATCTGCTACTGTTTCACCAAACCTGGTCAGTCAATTATAGCAGGTGTCTATTGCAACCAACTGGATGAAATGATGAGGAAGCTTGTAATTAAGCAACTAAGACTGGTCGGACAGATGGGCCAAACCTCTTGCAAATAACGTTCTACCACCACATGTCCAACCACACAATGCTGCTTAAACTACAGAAGCTGGCCTTGCAAACTCTGTCATCCACTGTTCACCAGACTTCGCACCAACTGATGACCACTTCTTCCAGGCATGGGACTGCTTTTTGCAAGAAAAAATATTCAATTTAACAAGTGGTGGAAAATGCCTTTCATGGATTTACTGCCACTCGCTCTCCAGACTTCTTCGTGGCTGGCATACACAAGGTACCATTAAAATGGAAAAAATGTCAATAGTTTGGGCACATACTTTGAGTAATTGTGTTGCTTCTTGCTTGAAATATAATAAACTATTGATTTGAATTTGGACATCTCATATTTAATTACCTAATATGATATTTGAACAAGATACAATGTCCCTGAGTTTGTTTTTTCCTCTGTAGTGGGGCGGGGGGGGGGGATGAGGATAATTGACTCTAATGTTTTTTCTAATCCTGTGACTCCATGCTGTGGTCTTTTTCCCAGTGTGAGCACAGCTAAGTAGGATTCTCCAGAATACTCTTTTCCTTGGTGGTTATAAATTAAGGTTGGCCATAGAGAAATTTACACAAGATTTGGAAGATCTCCCCTTGGGCCAAGTGAGTCAGCAGCTTCCCCATCCCCCGGTGGTCTATTTCATGTCTCTTGAGTTCTGAGTCAGAAACTGTACAACTCTGTGGCCAATGGTATCAGCTTCTACACGGCCACTAGTGGACAGACACATGGTCCCTGCTTGTCCTTTGTGGGCTTTTATTTGTCCTTGGTCCCTGCTTGTCCTATGTGGGCTTTTATTTGTCCTTTTACTGGTATATACCTTTTCTTTAAACCCCTGTTACCTAGTTCAAATTTGTCTTCACTTTTTCCTAAACTGTGTCCAGGTGTCTCTTCACTAACCCTGACTTACCACAACTTGCGGCCCACAACCAGATGCATAGGCAATAGCCTTTCTTAGACTTCTTTGCCACACTCTGTAATTGTGTGAGATCTACTGCAATGCTTATAAAACATGGATTTCTTCACATTCACAAGGGTTTTGTTTCCCTTATCTAATTATTCCTGTATATATGAAGTATATCATTGTTAACGACCAAATGAGGAAATGGAGATTAAATCCTATTAGAAATTATAAAGAAATTGAAAGAGGAGAATTTTGAAATGAAGAAATAAGTTGAAAGATTAACAGGTAAACAATTAGCTGGAATTTTCCATATGTCCCTAATACTTACCTAACAATGGCCATTTTTCTAACTATTGCAAAGATATTCAGACCCTCAAGAGATTTTTAGAAATAATCAGATTAAGGTAGAACCCTGTCCAAAAACATTTCATTTACCAATACTGCTGTCTTCCATTTTTTAGAGTATACTATCTCCCAATGATTGTAGAAAATATTATAAAGTCTCACTCTATTGCCCAGTCTATAGTGCCATGGTGTCAGCCTGGGTCACAGCAACCTGAAACTCCTGCACTCAAGTGATCCTCCCACCTCAGCCTCCCAGAGTTCTAGGATTAGAGTTGTGAGCCACAGTGCTCAGCTATTTTGGAAATAAATTATACATTGGGAATATTTCACAAAAAAAAATTTGCAATTAAGCAACATATTTAACTACATTTAATCCATTATATCCCAATTCCCAATTTAATTAAGCATCAGTTTCCCTCCCACACCACGGATAGATCAAAATTTTAAAAAATATGTTTAGGAAATTCTCTACTACATAATAACAAGGAAGTACTGACTAGAAATGATTCAAGTATTTAGAACAGAGGGATGTGAATATAAGGTACAAGAACCTTGGAGTACTTCATGTAGGATGAATACTTTGTACTGGGATCGAGAATGAGAAGTATTTTGATGGGTAGAGAGGAGAAAGAATAATATTTTACAAGTTAGGGGTGATATAATTGAGTGCAATTCACAATGTAAGGAAGAAGCCAACTTTTGGTGAAGAACTATTTGATGGGGTCATACTTTGCATGACTTTGAAATCCAGACAAAGTTATTTAGACTTGTATTGATAGAAGTTAGGGACACTTACAGATTTTTGAGTCGTTAAGTGTTACAAAAAGTATTATATATTTTCCTCAGCATCATGTTGCTAGTAAATGGTAGAGTCAGGGTTCAAACTCAGGAGTTCTGGCTCCATAGCCTGTTATTTTATCCTCTAATATTGGATTTCCTAGCAGATCCATTGAATGGTAAGTACATTTGGAAAAAAAAAAGTGGGTTCATAAACTATCTGAGAATTTGGATGATAGGTTTCCTTACAGTGGCTTACACCTGGTGAACATGGAAGCCTGGACATGAGTATTTTGGAAACAATGCACTGAGTTACAAATCTGTGCCCCAGTCATCTGTGACAGGAGGCCCATGAGGTCACCAAGGTCACAGACCTGACATTGAAGGAATTCATCCAATTGAAATAAAAAACAGAAGCAATGGAATGAGCACCAAAAGACAGAATTGTAACCAAGCCTAAACTCATCTCTGCCATGTCTGATCTAGTAAAACCTGACTGAATTATTAAAGAAAGGTAAAAATTAAAATAAAATGATCCATTTGTAGGATTCCTACCAAAGGAACTTTTTTGAGTTGGACCTAAAAGCCCAGATGTGTGGTACAGCTGATTCCAAAATGGTATTTTGGAATAGACAAAGTTGTCTATTGTTTAGACCATAATGCCTTGCCACTATAGTTTAATCTGGATGATAAGCTGAGTGTGCACCTGCTAGGCACACAGAGACATCTTCTATTTGTTAGTGCATACTTATAAGTCAGCTGAAGTGACTAGAAGGAAAAAAAAGACTGACAGCCTCAGTAATGGTTGCAAATTTGGTTATTTGGTTAGTTAGAAAATTCTTTGCTCTTTTTTTTCTTACTATCCTTCTTTATTAGAAAACTAAATCTTAGTAGACTCAAAAGAAATAGTATGACATGAGTTATTAATACAGAATCTAGGCTGTCCACATTTATCAATATCTATACAAAACTATGCTATTTGTGTGTTGAAGAAACAGAGACTGGAAAACACTAGCCTGAGACTAGTATAGTGTATGTATGTATGTCTGGTACCTTCCGAGTGCATATTTTTTCTCTTTTCATTATAGTAAACCATATTTTTAAAGAATACATGAGGGAAAAGAAAAACAACTTGGTGTTAAGGATTATGGAGTGGGCACTTTTGTTTACTTATTCTCTATCTAAAATAAGATTATATTAGTTAGAAATAGCAAATATGTAAAAATCTTTGCACATAAGAAAACGTGGTGGGTGCAGTTCTTAGGCCTGTACACCTAGCAGTCAGGGAGGCCGGAGCAGAAGGATCACTTGAGCTCAGGAATTCTAGGCCAGCTTGAGAAAGATCAAGAGACCTTGTCTCCACCAAAAAAGAAAAATTACTCAGGCATGCTGGAATGCTTCTGTGATCCCAGCCACTCAGTATATTTAGATAGGAAGATCATTTGAGCCCAGATGATTAAGCTTGTAGTGAACTATGAAGATGATACTGCACTTTATCCAGAGAGATAGAGTGAGACCCTATGTAAAAAAAAAAGAGAGAAAGATAAAAAATACCACCAACACATCAGTAATTCTCAGCTATGTCTAATTTCTCTCACTCCCTGCATATTCAGAGTGATGAGCATTAATCTCTTACTCCTAACTAAAGTCCCAACTATTAGAGACTACTATTTATCACCATGTTAGTAATACTATACCCTTTAAAAATTGCAAAATCCACTTTGGAAATGCTCCATGCATGGGAATTGGGCCTTTGTAGAGAAGCCAATCATAGTCTGAATCAATGTTATAAAAAAGAAAATATAAGACAAGAATATAATTTGGGAATTTTCTAGTTGTGAGTCAATTTTATCAAAAGGCTATAATAGGATTGGCAAGATTATTAGTTATTTAGAAGAATAGGTAAACTAAGTCCCATAAAATAAAGGGCAGACAGATGACTAGCTAGCAAGTAGGGATAGAAAGCTTAATGGAATTGTTGGATGTGCACACCAACTACAGTATCTATCTCATAGGAATTCAAGAAGAGAATGAAATAGCTACAGGAATAAGTAGAAGGTAGTGTCAAAATCTGTGACTCTTAGACTTTATCCTACTTTTAAATTAGGAAATTAGTCTGACATAGTTTTATGGACCCTGACAGAAGACTTAAGACTACTGGATCAGGGAGAGGAGAGCAAGATGGTGGCCGAGTAACAGCTTCCTTGCATCTGGGCACCGTGAGTCTGGGGAGATAGGATTCCAGGCATCTCTGGTTGGTGGGATCTGCCTATCATCACCCCTGTGAGGATGCAGAGAGTCAGCGAGAGACTTCTGGACCCCAAGAGGAGGACTAAAACAGTGGAAAACCGGCAAGTGGTCGCATGTGTTCAATAGGTCTAAACCCGTCCGCAACTGTAAGTTCAGTAGCAGCGAGACTGCAAACCAGAAAGGCCTTACCTGTGAACTGTTTTGGTGTCTTTGGACTTGACACTCAGTTGAACTGCCTTGGCGAGAGCCTGAGCAGGAGTGCAGAGAACTTTGGCCATTGTCTAGGGCCCCAGTCTGAGCCGCTGAGCCAGACGGAGCTAATAGTGTTTGGCTGTGGGCCACAGGGAGCCATTTTGAGTGATCTGCCTCAGCAAGCTCCGCCCTCAGGGTCGCAGAGCTAGAATCGGGTGGGAGCCGGTAACCCAGCAACTGAGTAGCCTAAGGGTGGGGTCTGAGCCGCCTTGCAGCCCTAACCCTCAGGGGCAGAGTGAGACCGGTTTTGGCACACTGGGTAAGTGGATAGCCACTTCAGCAGTGATTCCAGCAACAAGCACATTCCTGGGAAAACTTCTGCTCAGCAAGTTTATAAGTTCAAAGTACCTTTTAAGTGGACTGAAGAGAGATTTAGGGTGTCTACCTACTACGGTTTGAGAAATCAACAGCCTCCAGTCATATCAGAACTGTGATTAACATCTCATACCCCAGAAGACCACGTGTTGCCCAGACAATATTCAACAACATATACATATGGCTTTGTGTTTGGTTGTGTCTTTCTTTTTTTTCTTTTTTTTTTTTATTTGGCTGCTTTTTGGTTATTTTGATGTTGTTGATTTTTTTTGTTTTTTAATTTCAACCTTTTCCATACAGATCGTTTTTCTTTCTCAATTTTCCTAGTTTAATTATAATTTCCCATTGCTGCCTTTTGAATAACTAGAACTTCATTTTTGCTAGTGTTTCTACTGCTATTATTTGGTTTTTCACCCAATTTTATCCCGTAAAGTTTTCTGTTTACTTGTTTTGGTTTGATTTATAGCATTTTTGTCTTTCTTCTCTACTTGGTGGAGGTGGGGTACTGTGTCTGATCAGGTTAGAAAAGAGCTGCTGAACTCAAGGGAACCACCCAACTGAGCACCCCCAGAAGCTGGGGTGTTTTTAAGGTTGTTTCAAAGTACCCCACGGTACACCTATATTGCTTTGTCTCCCTCTTTCTGTGCCTCTCTTCTTTTTGTCAATATTCCTTTTACCCACCCCTCTCCTTTCCCTATTTATTTTTCTTTTCACTCGGTCGTCCTTTCTGTCATCCCTTTCTTGCTCTTCAACTTTCTCACCCTTCTGGTCCTCTACCAAAAAGACTCATCGAAACCCTAGTCCACAGGCACAAGAACTTAAAAAGCAAGAGGAAGTGAAAGGAAAATTAGGGCATGGAAACAGATAAAAGAAAATACTCATGAGGAAGAATCAGCAGAAAACTCCAGGCAACATGAAGAACCAGTCCAGAACAACCCCACCAAGGGACCATGAGGTAGTTACTGCAGAGGATTCCACCTATAAAGACATGTTAGGAATGACAGAAAGGGAATTTAGAATACACATGATGAAAACAATGAAACAAATGATGGAAACAATGAAGGAAACTGCTAATAAAGTGGAAAATATCTAAAAGGAAATCCAAAAACAGAATCAAATAAGAGATGAATGCTATGAAGAAAATAAAAAGGATATAGCAGAGCTGAAAGAACTGAAACAGTCATAGGGAACTTAAAGATGCAATAGAAAGTGTCAGCAACAGATTAGACAATGCAGAGGAAAGAATTTCAGAGGTAGAAGACAAAGTTCTTGAGATAACTCAGATACTAAAAGAGGCAGAAAAGAAGAGAAAGCAGAACGTTCACAGTCAGAATTATGGGAATTTATGAAGCGTTCCTACATGACGAGTTATACGAATCCCAGAAGGGGAAGAAAAATGCCCCAGAGGAATGGAAGCCATACTAGAGAATATTATAAAAGAATATTTCCCAAATATCACCAAAGATTCTGACACACTGCTTTCAGAGGGATATCGGACCCCAGTTTGCCTCAACTCTAACCGAGCTTCTCCAAGACACAGTGTGATGAACCTGTCCAAAGTCAAGACAAAAGAAAAGATTCTGCAAGCTGCCAGGAGTAAGCGCCAGTTGACCTACAGGGGCAAATCCATCAGAGTGACCACAGACTTCTCTAATGAAACTTTCCAAGCAAGAAGACAATAGTCATCTACCTTTAATCTACTGAAACAGAACAATTTCCAGCCCAGAATTCTGTACCCTGCTAATCTAGGCTTAAAAATTGACAGAGAAATCAAATCATTTATGGATATACAAACATTGAGGAAATTCGCCACAACAAGACCAGCTCTACAGGAAATACTTCAAACTGTTCTGCACACTGACCACCACAATGGATCAGCAGCAAAGTAAGAACTCAGAAATTAAAGGACAGAACCTAAACTCCACATAATGCAAAAGATAAAACTAAGCAATGGACTCTCACAAAATAAGATGAATAGAATACTACCACACTTATCAATTATCTCAATAAATGTTAATGGCTTGAATTCCCCACTGAAAAGACATAGATTGGCTGACTGGATTAAAAAACACAAGCCATCCATTCGCTGTCTGCAAGAAACAAACCTGGCTTCAAAAGACAAATTCAAGCTCTGAGTCAAGGGTTGGAAGACAATTTATCAGGCAAATGGAATTCAGAAGAAAAGAGGAGTTGCACTACTTATTTTCAGATACATGTGGATTTAAAGCAACTAAAGTCAAAAAAGACAAAGATGGGCACTTTACATTGGTGAAGGGAAAAATACAACAAGAAGATGTTTCAATTCTAAATATTTATGCACCCAATTTAAATGCTCCCAGATTCTTGAAACAGACCTTACTCAGTCTGGGCAATATGATATCTGATAATACCATAACAGGGAACTTTAACACTCCTCTTACAGAGCTGGACAGATCCTCTAAACAGAAATTAAATAAAGATATAAGAGATTTAAATGAGACCCTAGAGCAACTGTACTTGATAGACACATATAGAACGCTCCATCCCAAAGATAAAGAATATACATTCTTCTCATCACCCCATGGAACATTCTCCATAATTGATCATATCCTGAGACACAAAACAAATATAAACAGAATCAAAAGAATTGAAATTTTACCTTGTATCTTCTCAGACCATAAGGCACTAATGGTGCAACTCAACTCTAACAAAAACACTCGACTGCACACAAGGGCATGGAAATTAAACAATCTTCTGTTGAATAACAGATAGGTGCAGCAAGAAATAAAACAGGAAATCATTAACTTCCTTGAGAATAACAACAATGAAGACACAAGCTACCAAAACCTGTGGGATACTGCAAAAGCCGTTTTGAGAGGAAAATTCCTACATTCGAAAAACAGAAAGAGAGCGCATCAACAATCTCACAAGCCATCTTATGGAATTGGAAAAAGAAGAACAATCTAAGCCTAAACTCAGTACAAGAAAAGAAATATCCAAAATCAAATCAGAGATCAATGAAATTGAAAACAAAAGAATCATTCAGAAAACTAATGAAACAAGGAGTCGGTTTTTTGAAAAAATAAATAAACTAGATAAACCATTGGCCAGATGAACAAGGAACAGAAAAGTAAAATCTCCAGTAATCTCAATTAGAAATGATAAAGGGGAAATAACAACTGATCCCACAGAGATACAAGAGATCATCTCTGAATACTACCAGAAACTCTATGCGCAGAAATTTGACAATGTGAAGGAAATGGATCAATATTTGGAATCACACCCTCTCCCTAGACTTAGCCAGGAAGAAATAGAGCTCCTGAACAGACCAATTTTAAGCACTTAGATTAAAGAAACAATAAAAAATCTTCCAACCAAAAAGTGCCCTGGTCCAGAAGGCTTCACACCAGAATTCTATCAAACCTTCAAGGAAGAGCTTACTCCTGTACTGCAGAAATTATTCCAAAAATTGAGGAAGAAGGAAGAATCTTCCCCAACACATTCTATGAAGCAAACATCAACCTGATACCAAAACCAGGAAAAGACCCAAACAAAAAGGAGAATTCCAGACCAATCTCACTCATGAATATAGATACAAAAATTCTCAACAAAATCCTAGCCAATAGATTATAGCTTATCATCAAAAAAGTCATTCATCGTGATCAAGTAGGCTTCATCCCAGGGATGCAAGGCTGGTTGAACATACGCAAGTCCTTAAACATTATCCACCATATTAACAGAGGCAAAACTAAAGATCACATGATCCTCTCAATAGATGAGAAAAAAGCATTTGATAAAATCCAGCATCCTTTTCTAATTAGAACACTGAAGAGTATAGGCATAGGTGGCACATTTCTAAAACTGATTGAAGCTATCTATGACAAACCCACAGCCAATATTTTACTGAATGGAGTAAAACTGAAAGCTTTTCCTCTTAGAACTGGAACCAGACAAGGTTGTCCTCTGTCACCTTTACTATTCAACATAGTGCTGGAAGTTCCAGCCAATACAATTAGGCAAGACAAGGAAATAAAGGGAATCCAAATGGGAGCAGAGGAGGTCAAACTCTCCCTCTTTGCTCACAACATGATCTTATACTTAGAGAACCCCAAAGACTCAACCAGAAGACTCCTAGGAGTCATCAAAAAATATAGTAATGTTTCAGGATATAAAATCAATGTCCACAAGTCAGTAGCCTTTGTATACACCAATAACAGTCAAGATGAGAAGCTAATTAAGGACACAACTCCCTTCACCATAGTTTCAAAGAAAATGAAATACCTAGGAATATACCTAACAAAGGAGGTGAAGGACCTCTATAAAGAAAATTATGAAATCCTCAGAAAGGATATAGCAGAGGATATTAACAAATGAAAGAACATACCATGCTCATGGATGGGAAGAATCAACTTTGTGGTGTGGATGTGGAGAGAAGGGAACACTTTTACACTGCTGGTGGGACTGCAAACTAGTACAACCTTTCTGGAAGGAAGTATGGAGAAACCTCAAAGCACTCAACCTAGACCTCCCATTCGATCCTGCAATCCCATTACTGGGCATCTACCCAGAAGGAAAAAAATCCTTTTATCATAAGGACACTTGTACTAGACTGTTTATTGCAGCTCAATTTACAATCGCCAAAATGTGGAAAGAGCCTAAATGCCCACCAACCCAGGAATGGATTAACAAGCTGTGGTATATGTATACCATGGAATACTATTCAGCCATTAAAAAAAAAATGGAGACTTTACATCCTTCGTATTAACCTGGATGGAAGTGGAAGACATTATTCTTAGTAAAGCATCACAAGAATGGAGAAGCATGAATCCTATGTACTCAATCTTGATATGAGGACAATTAATGACAATTAAGGTTATGGGGGGAAAGCAGAAAGAGGGATGGAGGCAGGGGGGTGGGGCCTTAGTGTGTGTCACACTTTATGGGGGCAAGACATGATTGCAAGAGGGACTTTACCTAACAATTGCAATCAGTGTAACTGGCTTATTGTACCCTCAATGAATCCCCAACAATAAAAAAAAAAAAAAAAGTCTGTACTTCCCAAAGCAATCTACCTATTCAATGCCATTCCTTTCAAAAATACCAACATCGTACTTTCAAGATTTGGAGAAAATGATTCTGTGTTTTGTATGGAACAGGAAAAAAACCCGTATAGCTAAGGCAGTTCTTAGTAATAAAAATAAAGCTGGGGGCATCAGCATACCAGATTTTAGTCTGTACTACAAAGCCATAGTGGTAAAGACAGCATGGTATGGGCACAAAAGCAGAGACATAGACACTTGGAATCGAATTGAAAACCAAGAAATGAAACTAACATCTTACAACCACCTAATCTTCGATAAACCAAACAAGAACTTACCTTGGGGGAAAGACTCCCTATTCAATAAATGGTGTTGGGAGAACTGGATGTCTACATGTAAAAGACTGAAACTGGACCCACACCTTTCCCCACTCACAAAAATTGATTCAAGGTGGATAAAGGACTTAAACTTAAGGCATGAAACAATAAAAATCCTCAAAGAAAGCATAGGAAAAACACTGGAAGATATTGGCCTGGGGAAAGACTTCATGAAGAAGACTGCCATGGCAATTGCAACAACAACAAAAATAAACAAATGGGACTTCATTAAACTGAAAAGCTTCTGTACAGCTAAGGAGACAATAACCAAAGCAAAGAGACAACCTACACAATGGGAAAGGATATTTGCATATTTTCAATCAGACAAAAGCTTGATAACTAGGATCTATAGAGAACTCAAATTAATCCACATGAAAAAAGCCAACAATCCCACATATCAATGGGCAAGAGACATGAATAGAACTTTCTCTAAAGATGACAGATGAATGGCTAACAAACACATGAAAAAATGTTCATCATCTCTATATATTAGAGAAATGCAAATCAAAACATCCCTGAGATATCATCTAACCCCGGTGAGAATGGCCCACATCACAAAATCTCAAAACTGCAGATGCTGGCGTGGATGTGGAGAGAAGGGAACACTTTTACACTGCTTGTGGGACTGCAAACTAGTACAACCTTTCTGGAAGGAAGTATGGAGAAACCTCAAAGCACTCAACCTAAACCTCCCATTTGATCCTGCAATCCCATTACTGGGCATCTACCCAGAAGGAAAAAAAATCCCTTTATCATAAGGACACTTGTACTAGACTGTTTATTGCAGCTCAATTTACAATCGCCAAAATGTGGAAGCAGCCTAAATGCCCACCAACCCAGGAATGGATTAACAAGCTGTGGTATATGTATACCATGAAATACTATGCAGCTATTAAAAAAAAATGGAGACTTTACATCCTTCGTATTAACCTGGACGGAAGTGGAAGACATTATTCTTAGTAAAGCATCACAAGAATGGAGAAGCATGAATCCTATGTACTCAATTTTGATATGAGGACAATTAATGACAAATAAGGTTATGTGGGGGAGGAAAAGTAGAAAGAGGGATGGAGGGAGGGGAGTGTGTGTATCACACTTTCTGGGGGCAAGACATGATTGCAAGAGGGACTTTACCTAACAAATGCAATCAGTTTAACCTGGCTTATTTTACCCTCAATGAATCCCCAACAATAAAAAAAAAAAAAACAGAAAATGGATTAAAAAGGAAAAAAAAAAAGACTACTGGATCAGAGATAAAGTCTTCGAATATTCATCATACAGCAAGCAGCATGAGCATCAGCATATTTCCACCAATTTCCCTTTCCATCAAGTCCCATGGGATGATATGGATTGTCCAGATGAATATCCGTTCATAAAATAGGTTGCATTATAGAAGAGAAACCTGAGTTTAGGTAACCTGAATCTTTTTATAAGAGCAACAAACATGTATTTTTTTATAATTCTTTGCCAGTCAATACGCATACTTGAACTTGGCTCTGGATAGAGATACTGTCTTCTATCCCTAGGCTGTTTTTATGAAGTTCCCAACCTGTAGGGCCACAGGTTATTACTGGTCCATTGCCTGTTAAGAACTGAACCACACATCATCACCACCTGTCACTCCCCCTTCATTTGTGGGAAAAAATTTCTTCCATGAAACTGATTCTTGGTGCCAAAAAGGTTCCTATCTTTAGTCTGTTAGGAGCTGAGCCCCATAGCAGGAGGTAAATGGTGGGCAAGCAAGGGAACCTTCATGTGCATTTATAGCCACTCCCCATCATTTTCATCACCATCTGAGATCTGCCTACTGTCCTGTGTCCCCTCTCTCCCTCTTGTCCCTGGAAAAATTGTTTTTCATATAACGGGTCCCTGATGCCAAAAAGGGTGGAAGCTATTGGACTAGAACAAGGGGCAATCAGTGTTTCTGCTCACAAGATGCACAAAAACATAAGATCCATGGGAAATGTTCTTTTGACAGATATAAAATAATCAAAGATATTTTAAAAAATAATTTCAAAAACATCAACACTTCCACAAAGAAGATTTACCAAAAGATTAATTGGAAAAATAAAAAGACAAACCCTGGTTACACTTATGAATTCCAAAGTTACAGAGAGAGATAATCCTAAATTCCTCTCTTATGTTGGGATCTGGTACAGGGATCTTCTATTATCAAGTTGGTTAGGATGGAAACCTTACCTCCCAGGATATCCCCTTCTTCATGGTGTTGTTTGGAGTGTTCCAAAAAAGAAACTTGAAAATTAGTGAAGTATAAGTGAAACACTGCATTACTTCATAAATGTTGTCATGATTAGGTAGGAGAAATACACAGAGATGCTTGAAAAGTCCACTTTATCTTCAATCTCCTCTGCTCAGTGTTCAACTATTCTTCCCTATGATTCCTTCTAATTAACAAGCATTCCAGGCTTATCACAAATTTCTTACCCTTATATTCTCAAAAGCTACAGCTTCTTATAAACTTAACCAGTTTCCTCTTCATGTTACTACTTGGTGGCTAGAGGTGCTAAGCTTATCTGGTAGAATGATTGTTGATTCCTTGATACATCAGTCCTCCAGCTCCTCGCGCAACTGTATAAAGTTGGATACCTTTAATAACTTCATTATTCCTTAATCCAGAATAGTTTGCCTTTTCTTGATTGAAATATGATGGATACAAACCCCAAGCTTGCAATCTAAGTCTCTGAACTTATTAGACTTTCATGATGACTGCAGCTCATTTTCAAATAATCAGCCTCTGAAATTAAAGAAAATCCTTAAGATCAATGCCATTAGCAGCCTAACAGGAAATCAATAAGAAACAATTTAAATCCCTTCTGAAGAAAGTTAAAGTGATCTGTCATCTGTGGTCTCTATTTTTCAAACTAGTATGTAGATAAAACTAATTTCATTTATTGATAAGTCAATATGGAAGAATATATCTAACACACAAAAGAAAACACCCAGAGGCTTCATACTTTGTAATTATCAGGTATAGACTTTATAAGAGCTATGCCTATTATGTTGAGTGACCTGAAAGTAAGATAAAAATTTTAAGTAATAACTTAAACCTGAAGAAAACTAAATGAGAAGTCTATAATTAAAAATATGATACTTGAATAAAGTACTACATAGGTATAATAAAAATTAAACACACATGAAGACAGAAATAGTGAAATAGACAAGTCTGAAAAAATACCCAGAAGAAATTATACAGAGGGAAAAGGATATAAAGTACATAACAATAAAATATGTAGAAAATAACATGAGAAAAACTACTTAGAATTGGAGTCATGGGATGATTTTTAAAATGTATAGAAACAAGTGTAGAGAGAGAACAGCAAAAAATTAATACTGTGGATAGATATTAAGTCACAGATTTAAGAATTATAAGGAACCCCAAGCAGTGTAGGTGAAAAGGACAATACTTGGCCTCATCACAGTAAAACTGACAATTGAGAGACAATTCATAAATGTCAAAACAACTTAGAGAGAAAAGACAAATTACCTTCAAAGAGCAACAATTATATGGAAAGCCAAATTTATAAATAGAAATATAAAAATCAGCAGAAAGTGGAATGACAGAAGTTTTGAAAGAAAATAACTATTCTGTACCCGGAAAATATCCTTAAAAAATGAAAGAGAAATGATGAAAGTTTTTCATTAAACTAAAATTGTCCCCAGAAGATCCCACTAAACTCACTGATAAATGCTCTTCAACTAAAAGGAAAAAGTTCCTAGATGGAAGTTTTATGATGCAGGGCATTATGAACAATGAGAAGCACAAAAAAATTGAGCCTATTAAATGAATATTAATAATATTAAAAAACAAAGCTTTGTGGACTATATAGAGAATTAAAATATATGATAACATTGCACATATAGAAAAGGGCATAAATGAAAAGTTATAGAAAGGAAGAGTTTTAAGATTCTTGCTGGAAATAGGTCAAATTACTAATGATTATAATACCAGATTTTTTTTTTTTATTGTTGGGAATTCATTGAGGGTACAATAAGCCAGTTACACTGATTGTAATTGTTAGGTAAAGTCCCTCTTGCAATCATGTCTTGCCCCCATAAAGTGTGACACACACTAAGGCCCCACCCCCCTCTCTCCATCCCTCTTTCTGCTTCCCCCCGCCATAACCTTAATTGTCATTAATTGTCCTCATATCAAGATTGAGTACATAGGATTCATATGGAGAAATCAAATAATTTATGGATATACAAACATTGAGGAAATTCGCCACAACAAGACCAGCTCTACAGGAAATACTTCAACCTGTACTGCACACTGACCACCACAATGGATCAGCAGCAAAGTAAGAACTCAGAAATCAAAGGACAGAACCTAACCTCCACACTGATGCAAAAGATAAAACTAAGCAATGGACTCTCACCAAATAAGATGAATAGAATACTACCACACTTATCAATAATACCAGATTTTTATAAGTCAGTGAAAGAATAGTAAAAGGCATTTAATCTAAGAAGGTATTATGAAAAAAGGCAGTAACAAAATTAAGGAACAGTACAAAAGATGGTCAAAAGTAGATTAAAATTATAAGAAGCATGTGAGATAAAAAGGAAACCTTAAATAAGATTATATATATTTTTAATATTCTAAAATTTAAAGGCAGATATGGGATTAACTGATAAAATTAAAACCCAACTTTGTGTTGTTCGTAAGGGAACCTACATAAGATATAGGAATACAAAAATGGCTGACAGTTAAAGAATAGAAAAAACTGGTATAACTATATTAATATCAGAAATGAAAACCAAGGCATTATCATTTTTAGAGGACACATCAAAATTATAAAAGGTTGAATTCACTAGGAAAATATAAAAAGTGTGTACATCTAATAATATAGCTTTAAATATGTAAAATAAAAGAATTTGGAGAACTTCAAGAGAAAGAATAAACCCATGATTATAACATGATTTTAAAACCTACCTCTCAATAAGTAACAATAGCAAAAGAAAGAAAAAAAAAACACAGCAACCAAAAACCTTCATCATTAGTCCACTTCCTTTTCTCTTTGCCTTTTTTTTTATTGTTAAATCATAGCTGTGTACATTAGTGTAATCGCCTGTACCCATTGTAAGATGCAGCACAGATATGGCCCCACCCATTACCCTCCCTCCACCAAAACCTCCCATCTCCCTTCCCCTTCCTTGGCCCTCTCCCCATAGTCTTGTGCTATAGTTGGGTTATAGTCTTCATGTGAAAGGTATAATTTAGCTTCATAGTAGAGCTGAGTACATTGGATACTTTTTCTTCCATTCCTGAGATACTTTGCTAAGAAGAATACGTTCCAGGTCCATCCATGTAAACATAAAAGAGGTAAAGTCTCCATCTTTCTTTAAGGCTGAATAGTATTCCATGGTATACATGTACCACAATTTGCTAGTCCATTCGTGGGTCGATGGGCACTTGGGCTTCTTCCATGACTTAGCAATTATGAATTGGGCTGCAATAAACATTCTGGTACAGATGTCTTTGTTATATTGTGACTTTTGGTCTTCTGGGTATAAACCTAGTAAAGGAATTCTTGGATCGAATGGCAGGTCTATTTTTAGGTCTCTAAGTATTCTCCAAACATCCTTCCAGAAGGAACGTATTAGTGTGCATTCCCACCAGCAGTGTAGAAGTGTGCCCTTTCCTCTGCATCCACACCAATATTTCTGGTTTTGGGATTTTGTTATGTGGGCTACTCTTACTGGGGTTAGGTGATATCTCAGAGTAGTTTTGATTTGCATTTCTCAGATGATTAAGGATGATGAGATTTTATTCATGTGTTTGTAGATTTTGCATCAGTATTCTTTAGAGAAGTTTCTCTTCAAGTCCCTTGCCCACCCTGAGATGGGGTCACGTGTTCTTTTCTTGTTAATACGTTTGAGTTCTCTGTGGATTCTGGTTATTAGACCTTTATCAGAGGTATAACCTGCAAATATTTTCTCCCATTCTGAGGGCTGTGTGCTTGCTTTACTCACTATGTTCTTGGCTGTGCAGAAGCTTTTTAGTTTGATCAGGTCCCAGTAGTGTAGTTTTGATACTGCTTCAATTGCCTGGGGAGTCCTCCTCATAAAATATTGACCCAGGCCGATTCCTTCAAGAGTTTTCCCTGCACTTTCTTCAAGTATTTTTATAGTTTCATGTCTTAAGTTTAAATCTTTTATCCAGTGAGAGTCTATCCTAGTTAATGGTGAAATGTGTGGGTCCAGTTTCAATCTTCTACAGGTTGCCAGCCAGTTTAACCAGCACCATCTGTTAAATAGGGAATCTTTTCCCCACTGAATGTTTTTAATTGGCTTGTCAAAGATCAAATAACAGTAAGTAGCTGGATCCATCTCTTGGTTCTCTATTCTGTTCAGACATCTACTTCTCTGCTTTTGTGCCAGTACCATGCTGTTTCGATCACTATGGATTTATAGTACAGTCTCAGGTCTGGTAGCATGATTCTTCCTGCTTTGTTTTTATTGCTCAGTAATGTATTGGCTATTCGAGGATTTTTTCTGATTCCATATAAAACAAAGTATTATTTTTTCAAGATCTTTAAAGTATGACAATGGAGCTTTAATAGGAATTGCATTAAAATTATATATTGCTTTGGGCAGTATGGACATTTTAACAATGTTGATTCTTCCCAGCCATGAGCATGGTATGTTTTTCCATCTGTTAACATCTTTGGCTATTTCTTTTCTTAGAGTTTCATAGTTTCATAGTTCTCTTTGTAGAGATCTTTCACATCCTTTGTTAGGTATACTACCAAATATTTCATCTTCTTTGGCACTACTGTGAAAGGAATAGAGTCCTTGACTGTTTGTTCAGCTTGGTTATTGTTGGTATATATAAGGCTACAGATTTATGGGTGTTGATTTTGTAGCCTGAGACATTGCTATATTCCTTGATCACTTCTACAAGTTTTGTAGTAGAATCCTTAGTGTTTTCCAGATATATGATCATATCATCTGCGAAGAGTGAAAGTTTGATCTCTTCTGACCCTATGTGGATACCCTTGATCGCCTTTTCTTCCGTAATTGCAATGGCTAAAACTTCCATTACAATGTTAAAGAGCAATGGAGTCAATGGGCAACCTTGCCTGGTTCCTGATCTAAGTGGAAATGATTTCAATTTAACTCCATTCAATACAATATTGGCTGTGGATTTTCTGTAGATGGCCTCTATTAGTTTAAGAAATGTCCCTTCTATAGCAATTTTCTTAAGTGCTCTGATCATGAAGGGATGCTGGATATTATCAAAAGCTTTTTCTGCATCAATTGAAAGAATCATATGGTCTTTATTTTTAAGTTTGTTTATGTGTTGAATTACATTTATAGATTTACATATATTGAACCAGCCTTGAGACCCTGGGATAAATCCAACTTGGTCATGGTGTATAATTTTTTTGATATGTTGTTGGATTCTGTTTGTTAGGATCTCATTGAGTATTTTAGCATCTATATTCATTAGTGATATTGGTCTATAATTTTCTTTTCTTGTTGGGTCTTTCCCTGGTTTGGGGATCAAGGTGAAGTTTGCTTCATAGAATGTGCTGGGTAATATTCCTTCTTTTTCTATATTTTGGAAGAGGTTTAGTCATATAGGTACTAGTTCTTCTTTAAATGTTTGGTAGAATTCTGACGTAAAGCCATCTGGTCCTGGGCTTTTCTTTTTAGGGAGATTTTGTATAGTTGATGCTATTTCAGAACTTGATATAGGCCTGTTCAACATTTCCACTTCCTCTGTCTAAGTCTTGGTAGGTGGCATGCTTCCAGGTATTGGTCGATTTCTTTCAGATTTTCATATTTCTGAGAGTAGAGTTTCTTGTAGTATTCATTAAGGATTTTTTGAATTTCTGAGGGGTCTGTTGTTATTTCATCATTACCATTTCTGATTGAGGAAATTAGAGATTTTACTCTTTTTTTCCTGGTTAGGTTGGCCAAAGGTTTATCTATTTTATTGATCTTTTCAAAAAACCAGCTTTTGGATTTATTGATCTGTTGTATAATTCTTTTGTTTTCAATTTCATTTAATTCTACTCTGATTTTGGTTATTTCTTTTCTTCTGCTGCGTTTGGGGTTGAAGTGTTCTTCTTTCTCCAGTTGCTTGAGATGTTCCATGAAGTTATTGACTTCCTCTCTTTCTGTTTTCTTGAGGAAGGCTTGCAGTGCTATAAATTTCCCTCTTAGGACTGCCTTTGCAGTATCCCAGAGGTTCTGGTAATTCGTGTCTTGATTGTTGTTTTGTTCCAAAAATATGGTGATTTCCTTCTTAATCTCATCTATAACCCATGTATCCTTCAGCATAAGATTGTTTAGCTTCCATGTTGTTGTATGGGTATGCAGGTTCCTGTTGTTATTGAGTTCAACTTTTATTCCATGATGGTCTGAGAAGATGCAAGGAATAATTTCTATTTTTTTAAATTTTCTGAGGTTTGATTTGTGGCCTAGGATATGGTCGATTTTGGAGTATGTTCCATGGGCTGATGAGAAGAATGTGTATTCAATTTTGGGGGGATGAAATGTTCTGTAGATGTCTGTTAAGTCCAGATGTTGAATGGGTGAGTTTAAATCTAAAATTTCTTTGCTTAGCTTCTTTTTGGAGGTTCTATCCAGTACTGCTAAAGGGGTGCTAAAATCTCCAACTACTATGGAAGTAGAGGAAATAGAGTTGCTCATGTCTGTTAGAGTTTCTCTTATAAATTGAGGTGTGTTGTGGTTGGGTGCATAAATATTAATAATTTAGATCTCATCATATTGAATATTACCTTTAACAAATATGAAGTTTCCATCCTTATCCTTAATTATTTTGATTGGTTTAAAGCCTATTGAGTCTGCGAACCGGATTGCATTGCCTGCTTTTTTCTGCTTTCCATTTGCCTGGAATATAGATGACCATCCCTTCACCTTGAGTCTATATCTGTCTTTTAATATAAGATGCGATTCTTGGATGCAGCAGATATCTGGCTTGAGTTTTTGTATCCAGTCCGCAAACCTATGCCTCTTTAGAGGACAATTTAAACTATTCACATTAATTGAGAGTATTGATAAGCCTTTCGAGAGACCGGTGGACATTTTTAATCCTTTTGCGACTGTGGAAGTTGGAATTTGATCAAAAATTTTTTGGCTGGGTTTACTTTTGTGGTGGAGAATTACGCTGGTCTTTATGGAGGATAGGTCTAAGAATGTCCTGGTCAGCTGGTTTAGTTGTGGCAAATTTCTTCAACATGTGAATGTCGTTGAAATATTTAATTTCTCTATTATAAATGAAGCTCAGTTTAGCTGGGTCTTGAGTTGAAAGTTATTTTGTTTTAGGAGATTAAAAGTTGATGACCATCCTCTTCTAGCTTGAAAGGTTTCAGCAGAGAGATCTGCAGTTATTCTGATATTCTTCCCCTTGTAGGTGATGGTTTTCTTTTGTCTGGCAGCTTTCAGAATTTTCTCCTTCATATTAACTTCAATGAAATTGATTATGATGTGTCTGGGGGATGTCTTATTTGGGTTGAGTCATGCTGGAGTTCTGAAACTGTCTGCTATCTGAATTTTGGAATCTCTTGGCATTTCTGGAAAGTTCTCCTTCATAATCTCATGGAGAAGAGACTCTGTGCCTTGTGAAGCCACTTCATCACTTTCGTGGATCCCTATAAGATGAATATTGGTTTTCTTCAAATTATCAGAGAGCTCTCTGAGAGCGTGGTCTGTTTTTGCTCTCCATTTCTCTTCTTCTTTGAGGGTTTGGGAGCATTCGAAAGCTTTGTCTTCAATGTCAGAAATCCTTTCTTCTGCTTGCTCCATTCTGTTACTGAGGGATTCTACTGTGTTTCTCAGATCATTGAGGGATGCAACTTCTTGTCTCAATGTGTTGAAATCTTTGGTCATTTGGTCTTTGAATCCGTTGAATTCTTGAGATAACTTTTGGAATTCTAATTCCATCTTATTTGGTATCCAGATCCTGAATTCAATTTCTGACATCTCAGCTATTTGTTTGTGCATGGGGTCTTGTGCTGTTTCTACCACATTGATCCTTGAGGGAGTTGATCTACTCTGATTATTCATATTGCCAGAGTTTTTCTGTTGCTTTTGCCTCATGATTGTTTTTCACCGTTGCCTCTGGCTGTCCTCAGAGTTGGGGAGGGGTCTCTCCAAGATTAGACCCCAGTGGGATCACTCTATTGTTGCTGGATCTTTGTAGGGAGTGACCCTGTGTAGTTCCTCTGGGGCTGCTCTAGCTAGGGAGTTCTGGTTGTGGAAGCAGCTCTGGTTTGTAACACAACTGGATCCAGCAACAGAGCTGGGAGTGGTGCACACGGTTATGGGAGTGCCAGGTGCCCAGTGACTTTGGTACAGAGAGCCCAAGGCTCCAGCAGTCCCTGGCCAGGAGAAGAGCTCTGCACAGAGGCAGGGATGGCTCCAAAGGGCACGCAGCTACCAGAGTCCCTGTCCAGATGAATGGGCTAGTGTGGAAGCTGTGAGGACACAGGAGGGAGGACACAGGGTTGCATGGCTCCCGCAGTTCCTGGTCAGGGAATGTGGAGGCCCAGTGGGTGTGGGTCACCAGTTGGGGGTCACTGCACAGCTCTTATGGAGGTCTGGGTGGTGCCAAGGCCAGGAGTTTGAGGTTGCTATGAGCTGTGATGTCACAGCACTCTACCCAGGGCAACAGCCCAAGGCTCCAGTGTGCCAAAACTGTCTCACTCTGTCCCTAAGGATTAAGACTGTAAGGCAGCTCAGTCCCCGCCTTTAGGCTGCTCAGTCAGTAGGTTACTTTGACCGGCCCAATCCTTGCTCTGAGACCCTGAGGGCAGAGCTTGCCGGGGCAGTTCTTTCACAATGGCTTCCTGCACCCAGCTCAGTGGCTCAGTCTGGGGCCCCAGACAATGCCCAAAGTTCTCCTCACTCCTGCTCAAGCTCTCCCCAAGGCAGTTAAACCGAGTGCCAAGTCCAAGAACACCAAAACAGTTCACAGGTAAGGCCTTTCCGGTTTGCAGTCTCACTGCTGCTTGTACTTACGGTTGCCAGCGTGATTAGGTCGATCAAACACACGCAACCACTTGCCAGTTTTCCTGTTTTTGTCCTCCTCTTGGGGTCCAGAAGTCCCTTGCTGGCTCCCTGTATCCTCAAAGGGATGATTATAGGTAGATCCCACTGGCCAGAGATGCCTGGAGTCTTGTCTCCCCAGACTCGCTGTTCCCAGTTGCAGGGAAGCTGTTACTCGGCCGCCATCTTTAATCTCTGTCTCTCTTTGCCTTTTAAATACCTATTAAAAGTTATGCATATCCTTGGAAATATATAAAATATACCATTTTATTCCTAGGTGCCAGTGTTATTGTTTACTAAAGAATTGTTTGGACTTTCATTTCAGCATTATGGTATGTTAGATAATTCAGACCACTCTTCCTATACAAGTCAACTAAAATGCTTGATAAAATAAAGCTAGGAATTGAGTAAAGAGTTGCCAGTCCAAGATCTAGTCAAAAGTCAAAACCTAAGGGTATAAGCATAGACCTCTGGAATTTTTCCTGAATGTGTACACCAAATTTGAGCACTTGAACCTCTTTTGTAATGTTTAAAGGGGACTATGGAACAAAAGCCAAAGCCCAGTGTTGAGGATTCCCACTAGAACATGTGCTCCCATATCTGGAGATTGAAAGAGTTCCACCCTTAAGAGAGGGGAAGCCAGCAATAAACCTCCCCCAGAATCACCCCCAGACCAACCTAACCCAGGGGTCTACAATGGCTCTGAATGGAGCAGGGGGGAAACATCCCTGAGAAGTTGTAATTTTAAGTGGTATTCACAGGTTTTGCCAACTTAAATTCTCATAATCTGATTGATCCACAATACTCCAAGCCAGGGCTCATTTGTCTCAAACCAGACACCTGGCAGAAGTGAATGCAAGTTCCTCTTGAAGAAACAGGCTCTTGCCTTGGGTCTCAAAGAATTCCCAGCAAGAATTTTCCAAGGAGAATAAGCATCACAAAATAAAACAATAACCTAGCTTATGAGGGGAAAAGCACCATGAGTGAGAAATCACAGCATCCCTAGGAGGCAAATAATTACCACACCTAGGCTGATAAAGCTTACTTTTCTCTGAAGTACTTTCCAAGAAGAGGAAAAATTTCAGATGACTAGATTCAGATTTGGGAGGAGCCAAAAATAAATTATGAAATATGGAAACTCTCACCTTAGCAAATTCCATTTACAATCATGGTTGCCACTTATTCCTTTGCAAGAAATGAAAGAGGATCATCTGAGAGAGTCACCATGCAAGTTAACTGAATTGACGGGCATATCTTGATTTCCTTTAGAAAAGTTGCCTAATGCTTAAAGTAATCTTTGAAAGGAGGAAAAAAAGAGAAAGAGAGATCCCTTTCACAAAAGATACATAAAAAGTCATGAGGCTGATGTAATCGGCCCAACTTAGATCTTATGTTCACAGATCTGATTGGCCAGGACTGAGTTACCTGTCTACTCCAGAATGAACAGTAAAATGAATCCCTTATGAACCACGTAAAACAGAAAGTGAAAGAGAAGTTCTTGGCCTAATGAAAGAGACTAGCCCTTCCTCTAAAACACGAGAGCCTAGCAGTGAAAAATTAACAATATTTACAAGTATAATCCAGTTTATCTTGTAAGGACTCTTCATTTGTCAATATTTAATATTATATGTAATATCTGGCAGACGTGCAAGTTGTACAGTAAGTTGTTCACTCAGGGAATACAGTGAATAGTTGAATCAGTAAATCAGCACTTGTTTTACAGTCATGCAAGTTGTACAGGAAAGCAATAAATAGTTCACTCAGGGAACACACTGAATGGTTGAATCAGTAAATCAGCATTTGTTTTATATTGCCTAACTTTTAGGCACCATTATCCCTTTGACTTACATGAACTAAGACGATTATCCCTGATTGTCAGAAATACTACTTATGTATGTATGTGATTTAAGTAACTGTTAGAATGAAAACCATGATAATCCCTTAAACTTTATGCAGAAACATCTTCTGGTGAAAAAAGTTTGTTTTTACAAATAAACCAAAGGAATAAGAAGAATTGCATATGCCAAAAGAAAAGAAAGGTAAACTTGCTAGACCACCATTTGCTTAGGCGTAAAGGCTCTGATTTCATTCACTCAATCAGTCGCATTAAAATAACCTAGGTCAAAATTTGCACCTCAGGAAAGTAAGATTATGTAGAAGACAGTAAACCTTGCCTTTGGCTCCTATGTATAGCTTCCCCAGACTTTTTTTTTTTAAACTATGTGCTCTGGCCATGTTGCTGAATGGTGAAGGGTCACATGATAGTCAGCCTCAGGGTGAATTAAAGAGCATATTCAAATTATGGATTTTAATAACTTGAAATTTAAGAACAGAGAAGTTAAAAACTGAATCATGTAAAAGACTCAATGAAAACAGAGAACACAAAAAATTGAATAGCAAAAAAGAAACAAATTACATGAATATAATGTGTTATATTTTAGTCCAATATTATCAATAATTGCTTGAAATACGAATTGCCTAACTACATTCATTAAATGACAGAGGCTATAAGATTAATTAGTAAAAAAAAATCCAATTCCATACTGTCTACAAGGAACTTTAAATATGGATAAAAATAGATTAAAAGTAAGGGAATGAGAAATATACACAACCCTAAAACTAATCAAAAGAAAGATGGAGTAGCTATTTTTAAATCATATTAAACAATCAAAATCACATGTGCATTCATATTTTTGTCATGTCACAATTTACAATTGCAAAGATATGTAGTCAACCTAAGTTGATTTTTATCCAATCGACTGATTATAGTTACAAAAATGCAATGGAATATCATGGAATATTAATCTGCCATAAAAAAAGAATAAAACAATGTCATTTGCAGCAAGTTGTATGGAACTGGAGGCCATTAACCCAAGTGAAGTATTTCAGAAATGGAAAACCAAATACTGCATATTTTCACTTATAAAAGTCAGAGCTAAACAAGGGAAATGCATGGTCATATGAGTGGTTTAATGGAGTTTGGAGACTCAAAATGGGGATGGATAAGAGCAGAAAGGGATGAAAAATTACCCATTGGGTATGATGTACACTATTTAGGAGACAGGAATACTAAATGCCCTGACTTTACCTTTATCCATTCATGTAATAAAACAAAACAAAAATTTATACCCCCTAAATCTATTGAAATTCAAAAAATAATAAAGAAAAATAAAAACGGATAAATTCATACAAAACAGATTTAAAAAGTAGAATATTATTATGGATAAATAAAGACCTTCCATAACAATAAAGGGGGCAATGCTCCAAAGTGACATAACAACCTAAACATTTTGTACCTAACAACAGAGTGGACAAAGAATGTAAGGAAAGACATGATATAACTGAAAGGAGAAAGAGACAAAACTAATATAAGAGTTGAACATTTCCACATCCCTATATCAATAATTGATAGATAAAGCAAGCAAAAAATCAATAAGCATTCATACGAAAGCCATAAATTAGTTTCATAGTAGGACTGAGTACATTGGATACTTTTTCTTCCATTCAGATGGAGGAAAATGGCTCCACTCTCCATTCTTGAGATACTTTACTAAGAAGAATATGTTCCAGCTCCATCCATGTAAACATGAAAGAGGTAAAGTCTCCATCTTTCTTTAAGGCTGCATAGTATTCCATGGTGTACATATACCAAAATTTATTAATTCATTAGTGGATCGATGGGCACTTGGGCTTTTTCCATGACTTAGCAATTATGAATTGGGCTGCAATAAACATTCTGGTACAAATATCTTTGTTATAATGTGATTTTTGGTCTTCTGGGTATATACCTAGTAGAGGAATTATAGGATTGAGTGTCAGGTCTATTTTTAGATCTCTAAGTGCTGTCCAAACATCTTTCCAAAAGGAATGTATTAATTTGCATTCCCACAAGCACTGTAGAAGTGTTCCCTTTTCTCCACATCCACGCCAATATCTCTGGTCTTGGGATTTTGTGATATGGGCTAATCTTACCGGAGTTAGATGATATCTCAAAGTAGTTTTGATTTGCATTTCTCTGATGATTAAAGGTGATGAGCATTTTTTCATATGTCTGTAGGCCGTGTGCCTGTCTTCTTCAGAGAAGTTTCTCTTCAAGTCCCTTGCCCAGACTGCAATGGGATCACTTGTTCTTTTCTTGCTAATACATTTGAGTTCTCTTGGATTCTGGTTATTAAACTTTTATTGGAGACATAACCTGCAAATATCTTCTCCCATTCTGAGGCTAAGGCGGGGGGAGAGGGAGGATAGGAGGAGGGAGGGTGATTGGTGGGATTACACCTACGGTGCATCTTACAAGGGTACATGTGAAACTTAGTAAATGTAGAATATAAATGTCTTAACACAATAATTAAGAAAATGCTAGGAAGGCTATGTTAACCAGTGTGATGAAAATGTGTCAAACGATCTATAAAACCAGTGTATGGTGCCCCATGATTGCATTAATGTACACAGCTATGATTTAATAATAAAAAAAATCAATAAGCATATAGATGATTTGAAAAGCAGCTGATGCCCTTGATTTACTTGACATTCATAGAATAGTCCATCTTATTACAGCAGAATATACATTCTTCTCAGGCAACCATGCCTCTTTCACTAAAAGAGGCCATACTCTGGGTCACTCCATACAAATTTAAAATAATAGAATTTATATAAAGTATGTTATTAGGCAACATATAATTAAAGTAGAAATTAATAACAGAAAGATGGCTGGAAAATCCCAAATATTTGAGTATTACAAAAACACTTCTACATAACACTTGATCAAAAAGAAGGAAAAATTAAAATATTTTGAATTAAATAGAAACAAAAATACAACACATCAAAATTTGTGGGATGCAACAAAAGCCACACTCAAAGGGAAATTTGTAACATGTGAAAACTTCCCTCAAAGCAGTTTCAGAAAAAAGTCTTAAAATTAATAACCTGAGCTTTCACATTAGAAATGTAAAGGAAAAAAATCTATTGAAAGTAGAAGAAAGTAAATGATAAAAATTAGAGTTGAGATCAGCAAAAGAAATTTAAAAAAATAAAGTCAAAAGCCAGTTCTTTATAATGATCTATAAAATCAGTAAGATGGAGGCAGAACTTACAAGTTAAAGAAAAATATACAAATTACCATATAGTCTTAAAAAAGAGATCATCACTACTGAACTTATGGATATTTCCCCTAATGTTCATAATGCAATGATACATTTCAAAGCTATTAAGAATAGAGTATAAATGTCTTACCACGACAAATAAGTAAGCGGGGAGATGGTTATGTTAATCAGTTAGATGTAACCATTCTACATTGTATATCAAATCAGCACATTATACCCCACAATGCTTTAATATACACAGTTGTGATTCAATAAAGAATAAAAAAAGGAATATTGAAAAAGGAAAGATAATGAAGAAGTATTATTTAAATAGTCTGTGCATACGAATATAAATCAGATTATAATGGTCTAAACTCAGGAAAACGCATATTAAAAAACTAACTCAAAGAGAAATAGACAATTTTAGTATCTCTATATTTATTAAAGAAACTTAATTAGTAGTTATAAACCATTTCAATAATTAAATACCAGGCCCAATGGCTTCATGAATTCCACCTATCAGTTAAGGAAGAAATAATACTGTTTTTACATAATAACTTCCAGAATATAAAGGCAAAAGAATGCATTTTAAGTATTCCTACATCGTGCTCAAACACATTTTATTAACCTGGTGTTACCTTAATATTAAAATCAGATAAAGATTTTGCAAAAAAAGAAAACTATAGCCCATGTCCTCATGAACATGGACAAAACATCTTTAAAAAATATTAGCAAATTGAGAGGTGGAGCATGATGGCGGACAGGACAGACATGTAGCCCACCTCTCCCAAGCCACCAGGTGAGAGGAAAGGCGGTCTGGACCTTCCCTGTGTGTGGATTATTGGAGTGGACAGACAGCTGGAGACTCCCAGTGAACTGGCAGTTTACTATATACAAGAGGTAATTTAAAATCACAGACTCTGTTGTAGAGATTATTCCCTGCTCGGCCAGCAGGCCCCTCCCCTACGGAGGTCAGCAGCTTGTAAATGCTGACAAAATCCAATTAACAAGTAATTAATCCTGAACTGAGGGAGGCATCCAAAAGGAGAGCCACTCAAAACCACAGGGAGCTCAGCAAACTGTTGGACAACTGAAGGGAAGCATTCCTGCCCGGGAAACAGACATTTTGAACTACCCAAAAGGGCGGGCACCTTTCCCCCAGGTGTTGGAGGGGGCTGGCGGTTCAGGCTGCGCAGCAAACTGGCAGACGCCCATCCAAAACTCTGAACCATAAAACTCAGAGTAAATCCCCCAAGCACTCCAACCATGGGAACCGGCTTGAAGCCTAGGACCTGGCTTTGGCTTCTGCAGCCGCAAAGCTACTGAAGCCCCGGGAACCAGCTACAGGAGATATGGCGCAAACTCAACACCACTCCCCTTATGGCCGATTGCAGTCGCCAGTTTGCGGGGGAACTTGGGAACAGAGTGGAGGGACTTAGGAAGCGTGGACACCTGCACTGAGTGGGAAGGTCGGTCACAAGTGCTGTCCAGAAGAGAACAGCCAAGGTTGCACAATTCTTAGGCGACAAACTATTACGGAAACTCTAAAATGGCGATCAGCCATGGAAGGTGGTTACCATGGTAACGGTATAAACTGTAAGCCAGGTATAAGATTATCCCTACATCAGACATATAGATATTTATAGGTATATTTCTACCACAAGAATGTTTTTGCAGTTGGTGCCTTTTTGTTTTGTTTTGGTTTGGTTTGGTTTGGTTTTCGTATTTTTTTTTCTTTTTTGCTGTTGTTTTCTTTTTGTCTGATTTTTCCTCACCATTTTCTTAGAGGAGACTTTGATAATTTTTTATTATTACATTTTATATAGATATATTTTTATTTCTATGTCTTCTATTTTAATTTCTTCTTTCTTCTCACTTAACATTCATTCTAACAACACTATTTTCTCTCTTTTTCTCCTTTCTTTCAATTATTTTATGATTATCACTATTTTTATTGCAGTTGTTCTTATATTGCTGTTGTCGTGGCTATTGCTTGTATGTTTATGTGTTTCCGTCTGTCTCTGTATCTATGGGTCCATGTGCCTGGTAACCTTTGTATCTGTTTATTTGTTCATTTGGTCTCAATGAGCTTGGTGTTACGACCTGCAACCCTGAGCTCCTAACAACACCCTCCACTCTCACTCCGTGATCTGGAGACCTGAACCCTCAGGAGTCCAGATTCTTGGGTGAACTCTCAAGAGGTGTAGACAGGACCTGGACTGCAGCTGGCCAGTGCTGACTCTGTAGCAAAGGAGCGAGAAGACAACAGTCAGCTGAGAGGGAATTACACTGGAGCGGTGGTGCCCCGAGGTGCAGAGCAACAGCCGTCTTCAGCAATAACAAGGCCCACCCCCAGATGTCCCATAGCCTCTCCTCCTGTCTTCCTGGGCAACCAGATGAGGCCGAGCATCTTCTCAGATGGCAACCACCATGGAACAGATCTGGGACTGAAACACAGGTCCTGTGAGTAAAGGGTTTTCCTGAGACGGTACCGACCTGGGTGGAACACGGAGACTAGAAAACACACCCGCAGAGCCGGGAAACTCCTAGGGTGGGGTTGATCCAGAGAACCGTTCTACTGAGCCTAAGACGCACCTGGCCCTTAGGGGATCACCAGCCTATAGACAAAGGAGGCCAAGAGGCTACAGCCAACAACTGATCATGCTGTGAATACAAGCCTACGGACTAAAGACAGGGCCTGAGACACAGGTTCTGGGAACTCAAATCAGCCTCTCCTCTGCAGAGGAATCTGGCAAGGTCAGAAACAAACTCCCACAGGGTTGTTCTCTTCACCCAGTAACATAAACTAAGAGTGGGGCTGGAACTGAGTGAACACTTCCAGCCTCCATCAAGTGCCCGAGGTTGACAGGACACACCACTCCCTGCTGGATAAAGACAGAGAATAGCAGCCTAGTTGAGCAGACACAGACTACCCTGTGACTTACGCAGGTGCAAACCCCTGGAGTATCTGCTTACTGCAGACAACTGACTGGGTCACAGCCCTGTGGGGCTAGCAGAGACTGGGTGTGACAGAGCTGCAAGGTGGGGAAGGAGGCATCAATCTTCCTAGACTGATCTATTTACTGGTGGCTCTTCCTGACTCCACGCAGCACTGGAGCAAGCCATTTTAGAGCAGTCACCAGACCCCTGTGATCCAGTTTCCAGGGACCTCTTGAACTCTCCCACCCGAGGCAGCTGCTGACTGAGACAATTTACTTGGACCTTTTGAACTGAGTCACTCACCTGGGGAATATCCAGGTGGTGCCCTGGGTGTGTGTTTGTAGGAAGGTTTGATTTTCCTTTTCCATTTGTTGCCTGTGGTGGGTGGGGTGACTTAATTGCTGGTATTTCTCCACAGCTGAGACTTCAACCCAGAGTAACTGTTTCACTAGGGTCACATAGAAACCAGCTGAAAACAAATCAGAACCACTTAGCCCCTCTACACCAAACAGGGCCCCAGTTTCTCAGGCCACAGCACTGTACGGGTCCTTGACAAAACACCAGAGAAAAATCAAAGGGAGTAAAACAATCATGGAGCAGAATCAGCGGAAAAACTCTTTTAACATGAATAGCCAGAATAGATCAACCCCCCCAAGGAAAGATACGGCAGATGTAATTGAAGATCCCATTCACAAACAACTGGCTGAGATGTCAGAAATCGAATTCAGAATTTGGATGGCAAACAAGATTAACAAAATGGAATTAGGAATTCATGGAGAAATTCAAAAGCTGTCTCAAGAATTTAACGAATTGAAAGACAAAACCACGAAAGACTTAGACACACTGAAGCAAGAATTTGCAGCCCTCAAAGATATGAAAAATACAGTAGAATCCCTTAGCAACAGAATGGACCAAGCAGAAGAAAGGATCTCCAACATCGAAGATAAAGCCTTTGAACGCTCCCAAACTCACAAAGAGGAAGAGAAATGGAGAGCAAAAATGGATCACTCACTCAGAGAGCTCTGGGATAACTCGAAGAAGGCAAATATCCATCTCATAGGAATTCCTGAAACAGATGAAGTGGCCTCACTGGGTGCAGAGGCCCTTCTGCATGAAATTATGAAAGAGAATTTTCCAGACATGCCTAGAGAACCTGAAATTCAGATAGCAGACAGCTTCAGAACCCCAGCACGACTCAACCCCAATAAGACATCCCCCAGGCATATCATAATTAACTTCACTAAAGTTAATATGAAGGAGAAAATTCTCAAAGTGGCCAGGCGAAAGAAATCTATTACCTTCAAAGGGAAGAACATTAGAATGACTGCAGATCTCTCTGCTGAAACTTTTCAAGCCAGAAGAGGGTGGTCATCAACTTTAAATCCCCTCAAGCAAAATAACTTTCAACCCCGGATCTTGTACCCAGCTAAACTGAGTTTCATTTACGACGGAGAAATTAAATACTTTAATGACATACATATGCTAAAGAAATTTGCCATAACCAAACCAGCTCTTCAGGATATTCTCAGACCTATCCTCCATAATAACCAACCCAATCCTCTACTACAAAGTAAACGCTCTCAGAAACTTCTGATCAAACTCCAAATTCCACAATGGCAAAAGGATTAAAAATGCCCACTGGACTTTCAAAAAACTCAATACCCCAAATTTCACCAAACTTATCAATACTCTCCATTAATGTGAATGGCTTAAACTGCCCTCTAAAGAGACATAGGTTAGCTGACTGGATACAAAAACTCAGGCCAGACATTTGTTGCATACAAGAGTCACATCTTAACTTAAAAGACAAATACAGACTCAGGGTGAAAGGATGGTCATACAAATTTCAGGCAAATGGTAACCAGAAAAAAGCAGGAGTTGCAATTTTATTTGCGGACACAATAGGCTTTAAACCAACGAAAGTAAGGAAGGACAAAAATAGTCACTTCATATTTGTTAAGGGTAAGACTCAATATGATGAGATTTCAATTATTAATATATATGCACCCAACCAGAATGCACATCAATTTATAAGAGAAACTCTAACAGACACAAGCAACTTGATTTCCTCCAACTCTATAATAGTCGGAGATTTTAACACTCCTTTCACAGTGATGGATTGATCCTCCAACAAAAAGCCGAGTAAAGAAATTCTAGATTTAAATCTAACCATCCAGCATTTAGATTTAGCAGACATCTACAGAACATTTCATCCCAACAAAACTGAATACACATACTTCTCATTAGCCCACGGAACTTACTCCAGAATCGATCACATCTTAGGTCACAAGTCTAACATCAGCAAATTTAAAGGAATAGAAATTCTTCCATGCATCTTCTCGGACCATCATGGAATAAAACTTGAGATGAGTAACAACAGGAATCTGCATACACATACAAAAACATGGAAGTTAAATAACCTTATGCTGAATGATAGCTGGGTCAGAAATGAGATCAAGAAGGAAATTGCCAAATTTCTGGAACAAAACGACAATAAAGATACGAACTATCAGAACGTCTGGGACACGGCAAAGGCAGTTCTAAGAGGGAAATTTATAGCACTGCAAGCCTTCCTCAGGAGAACGGAAAGAGAAGAAGTAAGCAACTTAATGGGTAATCTCAAGAGACTGGAAATGGAAGAACACTCCAACCCCAAATCCAGTAAAAGAAAAGAAATAACCAAAATCAGAGCAGAACTAAATGAAATTGAAAACAAAAGAATAATACAACAGATCAATAAATCAAAAAGCTGGTTTTTTGAAAAGGTCAACAAAATAGATAAACCTTTGGCCAACCTAATCAGGAAAAAAAGAGTAAAATCTCTAATCTCATCAATCAGAAATAAAAAAGACGAAATAACAACAGACTCCTCAGAAATCCAAAAAATCCTCAATGAATATTCCAAGAAACTTTACTCTCAGAAATACGAAAATCTGAAGGAAATCGACCATTACTTGGAAGCACGTCACATTCCAAGACTTAATCAAAAACAAGTGGAAATGTTGAACAGGCCCATATCAAGTTCAGAAATATCATCAACCATACAAAATCTCCCCAAAAAGAAAAGCCCAGGACCAGATGGTTTTACATCAGAATTCTACCAAACATTTAAAGAGGAATTGGTGCATATACTACTCAACCTGTTCCAAAAGGTAGAAAAAGAAGGAAGACTACCCAACACATTCTATGAAGCAAACATCACCCTGATCCCCAAATGAGGAAGAGACCCAACAAGAAAAGAAAATTATAGACCAATATCACTAATTAATATAGATGCAAAAATATTCAACAAGATTCTAACGAACAGAATCCAGCAACATATCAAACAAATCATACATCACGACCAAGTCGGTTTTATCCCAGGGTCTCAAGGATGGTTCAATATATGTAAATCTATAAATGTAATACAGCACATAAACAAAGTAAAAAACAAGGACCATATGATTCTCTCAATCGATGCAGAAAAAGCTTTTGATAACATCCAACATCCATTCATGATCAGAACACTTAAGAAAATTTGTATAGAAGGGACGTTTCTTAAACTGATAGAAGCCATCTACAGCAAACCCACAGCCAATATCATATTGAATGGAGTTAAATTGGAATCATTTCTACTTAGATCTGGAACCAGACAAGGCTGCCCATTGTCTCCATTGCTCTTTAACATTGTAATGGAAGTTTTAGCCACCACAATTAGAGAAGAAAAGGCGATCAAGGGTATCCACATAGGGTCAGAAGAGATCAAACTTTCGCTCTTCGCAGATGATATGATTGTATATCTGGAAAATACTAGGGACTCTACTACAAAACTCTTAGAAGTGATCAAGGAATACAGCAGCATCTCAGGTTACAAAATCAACATTCATAAATCGGTAGCCTTTATATATACGAACAATAGTCAAGTTGAAAAAACAATTAAGGACTCTATCCCATTCACAGTAGTGCCAAAGAAGATGAAATACTTGGGAGTTTATCTAACAAAGGACGTGAAAGATCTATATAAAGAGAACTATGAAACTCTAAGAAAAGAGATAGCTGAGAATGTCAACAAATGGAAAAATATACCATGCTCATGGTTGGGAAGAATCAACATTGTTAAAATGTCCATACTACCCAAAGGAATATATAATTTCAACACAATCCCCATTAAAGCTCCACTGTCATACTTTAAAGATCTTGAAAAAATAATACTTCGTTTTATATGGAATCAGAAAAAAACCTCGAATAGCCAAGACATTACTCAAAAATAAAAACAAAGCAGGAGGAATCAGGGTACCAGACCTTGGACTATACTACAAATCGATAGTGATCAAAACAGCATGGTACTGGCACAAAAACAGAGAAGTAGATGTCTGGAACAGAATAGAGAACCAAGAGATGAATCCAGCTACTTACCATTATTTAATCTTTGACAAGCCAATTAAAAACATTCACTGGGGAAAATATTCCCTATTTAACAAATGGTGCTGGGTGAACTGGCTGGCAACCTGTAGAAGACTGAAACTGGACCCACACCTCTCACCATTAACCAAGATAGACTCTCACTGGATAAAAGATTTAAACTTAAGACATGAAAGTATAAAAATACTTGAAGAAAGTGCAGGGAAAACTCTTGAAGGAATCAGGTGAATATTTTATGAGGAGGACTCCCCAGGCAATTGAAGCAGTATCAAAAATACACTACTGGGACCTGATCAAGATAGACTCTCACTGGATTAAAGATTTAAACCTAAGACATGAAACTATAAAAATACTAGAAGAGAGTGTAGGGAAAACCCTTGAAGAAATTGGGTTGGGCGAGTTTTTTATGAGAAGTACCCCCCGGGCAATTGAAGCTGCTTCAAAAATACACTATTGGGACTTGATCATACTAATAAGCTTCTGCACAGCCAAGAACACAGTAAGTAAAGCAAGCAAACAGCCCTCAGAATGGGAGAAGATATTTGCAGGTTATGTCTCCGACAAAGGCTTAATAACCAGAATCCACAGAGAACTCAAACGCATTAGCAAGAAAAGAACAAGGGATCCCATCGCAGGCTGGGCAAGGGACTTGAAGAGAAAGTTCTCTGAAGAAGACAGGCGCACGGCCTTCAGACATATGAAAAAATGCTCAACATCTTTAATCATCAGAGAAATGCAAATCAAAACTACTTTGAGATATCATCTAACTCCAGTGAGACTAGCCTATATCACAAAATCCCTAGACCAGAGATGTTGGCGTGGATGTGGAGAAAAGGGAACACTTTTGCACTGCTGGCGGGAATGCAAATTAATACATTCCTTTTGGAAAGAGATATGGAGAACACTTAGAGATCTAAAAATAGATCTGCCATTCAATCCTGTAATCCCCCTACTGGGCATATACCCAGAAGACCAAAAATCACACCATAACAAAGATATTTGTATCAGAATATTTATTGCAGCCCTATTCATAATTGCTAAGTCATGGAAAAAGCCCAAGTGCCCATTGATCCACGAATGGATTAATAAATTGTGGTATATGTACAGCATGGAATATTATGCAGCCTTAAAGAAAGATGGAGACTTTACCTCTTTCATGTTTACATGGATGGAGCTGGAACATATTCTTCTTAGTAAAGTGTCTCAAGAATGGAAGAAAAAGTACCCAATGTACTCACCCTTATTATGAAACTAATGTAGGACCTTCACATGAAAGCTATAACCCAGTTACAACCTAAGAATAGGGAGAAAGGGGAAAGGGAGGGGCGGGAGGGGGGGAGGGAGGGGGAAGGAGGGGGATTAATGGGATTACACCTGCGGTGCATCTTACAAGGGTATATGTGAATCCTAGTAAATGTGGAATGTAAATGTCTTAGCAAAATAACTAAGAAAATGCTACAAAAGCTGTGTTGACTAATGTGATGAAAATGTGTCAAACGATCCATGAACCAAATATACTAATGTACACAGCTATGGTTTAATAAAAATAAATAAATATAAAAAAATTAGCAAATTGAATCCAGCAACATATAAAAAGGATGATATGGTGAGACCAAATATGGTCCATCTGAAGAATGGAAAGCTGCTTTAACATTAATAAATCACTTCAATGTAATATAATATATTAGCACACTGAATAAGAGAAAAAATATAATTACAGCTATAGATTCAGAAAAAAAGTATTTGACACAATTCAACACTTATCCATGATAGAACACAAGGAAACATCTTTAACTTAAAAGGTATATATAAAGTATCTACAGTGCATATTATACTTAATGTTAAGAGACTGAATACTTCCCTGCTAAGGTTGAAAGGATCAAGAAGGTCCTCTCTCACCATTGTCTTCCAACATGGTAACAGAAGTCTTAGCTACATTGTGCTAAAAGGATATAAAAGGTTAAAAAGGAAGAAATAAAATAACTGTACTCACAAACACAATTTTTCTTTATGTAGGTAATCCCTCCAAAATTATGAAAAACTTATAGAACCAATTAGTGAATAGAGCGGGATCTCAGCAGACAAGGTCAATTTACAAAAGCAAATTCCATTTCAGTACTCCAGCAACCAATAATTGGAATTTGAAATTTCAAAAAAATACTATATATAGTAGCATCATAAAATAAATTTGAAAATCATATATCTGATAATGAATTTATCAGAATATATAAAGAGCTCTTGCAATCTGATACAAAAGAGATGACTATCTCAGTTTTTAAATATGGGCAAATATCTGAATAGACAATCTGTCTAAAGTAGATATACAAATGTTCAAAATGGGCATGAAAAGTGCTCAACACCATTAGTCACCAGGGAAATGTAAATAAAAACAACCATGAGATACCACTTCATTATTGCTAAGATATCTACAATAAAAAGTGGATAATAACAAGACTTAGCAAGTATGTGGAGAAACTGGAACTTCATACATTGCTAGCAGGCACATAAAATAGGGCTGTAAAGAGTTACCAATATATGGTGCATGTTTAGTGTAGGTAAACATAGAGTTACCAATGTAACCCAGGAATTTCATATGCCCAAGGGTAATAAAAACAAAGGTCAGCATAAAAAAGCATATACCAATGCTTATAGCAGCATTAGTTATGTTACTTAAAAAGTGGAAACAATCTAAGATAAAATGAGGTCTATCTGTGCAATGGAAGAGTATTCGGCAACAGAAAGGAATGAAGTCATGATACATGCTACAGTATGAATGAATCTTGAAAACATTCTGTCTGCACAACTCTCTGAACATACTGAAAGAACACTGAAGTGTGCTTTTTAAATTGGTAACCTGTATGATGTATGAATTTAAAAACGAACCACTTAGAAATAAATCTAGTAAAATAAGTATAGAATAGGTATGCAGAAAAAGGCAAAATACTGACCAAATGAATCAAACAGGGTCTAAATTAATGGTGAGATAGTCTGATTTATGATTTGGAAGACCCAATATTGTTATGTTAATTCTTGCTAGTTTAATCTACAAATTCAATGCAATTCTGATAAAAATTTATGAAATCTTTTTTTGTGTGTGAATACTATACTGGGATAAACTGATTCTAAAATTGATATGGAAAGGCAAAGGTTTTAAACCAATTAACATAATACTGAACAACAAAGGCAGAGGACTGATGCCAACTAATATCAAGGCTTACCATAAATCTACACTGATTAAGCCACTCTGTTATTGGCAAATGAATAGATATATTGATAAAAGGAATGGAATACAGAAACTAAAACAGACCTCCATAAATATAGCCAATTAATCTTTTACAAAGATGCTAAGATAATTCAATGTAATGAATAGACTTCAAAAATTTCTCTAGAGCAATTGGATATGTATATCAATAAAAACTTAAGCTCAGACCTCATAACTTACATAAAAATTAATTAACAATATCCTTTTTTTTTCTTGGAATCATAGGAGATCTTCTTGGAACCATAATATGGGTGTGTCATTTAGCATGGAAATTAGATTAAAATGAAGTTAGAGGTTCTTCAGAGGTCAAGTGATCCTCTTGGATCCCACCAGTTTTAGCCCATATGCTCATGAGGGAAAACTTTGACAGCAGGCAGTCTCTTTCTTAAAGACAAGCAGAGTCAGGGTGGCGATAGGTACTCAGCTATGTCATGTGGGCATAATGTTGAGAAACAGTATCTGGTAATAGAGTTTCTCTTCTTGCTCTTTTGCAAATTTATCTCAAGTCTTCAAACCTATCTCATTCCATAAGATTTTAGGATCAGTCCAGCTCTGCAAGAAAAATATTCTAATCGGTAGTTTTAATTAGAAATACATTATTAATATATCTAGAGATTATGTTATTGAAATTAACATTGCCTTGCCACTCATGGACAAAATATTGTAGAAGCCAAGGGAGAAACTAACCCTTATCCCTCTTGAGATTCACTGAAAAATCAACTCTCAAAAGGCAGATTAATTGGAGAAAAGATATATAAAATATATCCACGTCACAGTCATCATTGCCCAGTGGGATGCCTAAGCATCTTGAGTTTACAAAAAGAACTGGGACGTGGATTGTGGCAAACCAGGTGATGGAAAAGACAGAGAGGAGGCTTAGCTAGGAAAGGTGGTGTTGCTAGTAGCTCTCAGAGATGGGAAAGGTTTCTTTCAGAATTTTAAAGGTGTCGGTCTCTCAGGGTATCTTTTCTAGATCCTATCTGGCTGCACTAATGCAGATTCTCTACAAAGGTGAACCCCCTCCAAAAAGACAGCTTTGCAGTGTTACTTCTATTTGAAGCCTCTCTGACAGCCATCTCAAACTATATCAGAAAACATATTTTAGGTTAAAATATTTTGATTTTCTTTAGTATCTTCCTCAATATGTTATGGTCTTCTTTAATGACTTAGAATAAAGCTTAATTTTTTTTTTTATAAACATATTCTACTTTTTTTTTTTTTTTACTCCTTGATACCTTCTGGGTCTTGCTCCAATGGTAAATGGAAACTTCATAAAATGTCTAGATTTTCTAATTGATTTGGGCTTATGCAAAGAAATGCTATTTATTTGGTGTATTAATCTTAAAAATTATTTTAAAAGTCTGTAAAAAAATTATATTTAGTTTCTTTCTAATAGTTATTTCCAAATACCCATTGAACGTAATGTTTTACTGTTTTCTGGTTTCCATGGAGAAATTGCTATCCATTTGTTATTCCTACTTGGAAATTTTGCTTACTTATTCTGAATACTTATAATTTTTTCTTTGTCTTTGCTGTTCTATAGTTGTGTTACTATGTGTTTAAGTGTGTATTTATTATATTATTATTCACGTGACTTTTCCTCACAGTGGATTGTTTCTTGGTGTCATTTGTTAACTTCCATTGTCAACCATTTTTATCTTACAGTGGCTATTTAATATTTTCTGTGAAAATTTTGTGTCCTCTTACAATGGCAAGAACAAATTACCTATCCCTAGGGTGCTTAAGGAGTTCAGTTTCTGGCTTAAAAATCTGTATGTTATTTTTTAGACTCAAACCAGGCCATGACACATGCTTTCTTTGGCTGCCTTGGGAGAAGGCTGCCCTCCCAACAGCAGACTGGGGACACACACAGGCCTACAGAGTCTCCTGGTAAGTTGCAGAGCCCAGGTTCCTTACCAGACATGCTCTTTCATACACAGCAGAACCTCCATAGTCCCTACATTGACCACTTCCACTTCCTTCAGTTGACCTAATTTGTATAGCTGGACCTGCACCATATCTACCTATCAGTACAGCAGACTTAGTTCCTAGTGTTAGCCCCCTCCATATATTGACCACGTTGTTACTGTCCCTTGGGTGGTCAACTTTATAGAGGTTCTATTGCATTTACATTGCTAGCCCTGCAGTTTTCATTTCAATGTCTCTCTGTCTAAGGCTGTGGGCAGAACTCTTCTTCAGATGACTTCTGTAGTCTCCTCACTACAGGAGAGGAGAGGGCAACCGTGAAGACACTTTCCCCACTCTGTCTCAGTACCAGGACTTTCCTACTCAGAGCCCTTCCTCCTCCTCCCTGCAACCTCAGGATCCACAACACTGCCGGAGCCTTCTGTTGGGGCTCCTGCTACAGTGAGCAAAACCCTGTCACCCAATTCTAACTGATGCACCTAAGCTCCACCTGTGTGCCGCTCCATGGGAAAGAGCAAGGGAGTCGTCAGCACTTTTCTCTAGTTGTGGTCTTTCATTTGTACCATGGTGGAAAGTGATTAAAGGCTTAACTCTCGTTTTTGACTTGTTGCTTTAATTGGCTGCCTTGACACCAGGCAGCTCAGCTGAACTCCTGACAGCTTTACATCCATATCCCTAACCCCAGCATAGATATATTAGACTCCTCATTGTTTCAGGCTCCCCAATAATCCACTTGTGTTTTGCAATTCTAGCTTTAATTCTCTCTGTGTCTCTAGAGCCTTAGTTTATTTTCTGCCATTCAAGCTCAGATATTGCAGTAGCATATTTTACCTAGATTATCTATGTGTTTGTAACCAGAAGGAGGTCCATGAGAGCCTTGTCCCTTTATACAGAAATGAGACCTTCATGTACTTTTCTGCTCCTCTCCAAAAAGAAATGAAGAAAAATTCTGATAAAAGTCAAGGGAACGTTGTAGTTCAACAATTCCTCAAGCCTACACAGGGCAGAAGGGAGGATGAAAACTTAAACTGGATGGCAAGCAAATGATTTGGGTTAAAATGGCAAATTTTGTGACTGTAAGCATCACTATTGAAATGAGTCTATAGATTAGCTATAAATTTTCTTCTTGCAAAATCTGTAAAAAGAAAAAAACAACCAACTCTTAGTATGTTTTGAAGCCTATCAATAAAGACTCTGTAGGCTGCTTTTCTATCTTGTATATACATGGTGCCTACTTTGGAAAGCCTAATTTTAAAAATTATTTGTAGCTCACAAAGTCTAAAATATTTATTTTTGGTGACAATATAATACTATATATTTTAAATTTCCAGAGCATTCTTTCTTTAGATCACTGGATAAGAAGTAACTTCATTTATCCCTTTGTACAGTTAATACAACTTGTTTTTTTTATTTCAGGTTAATGTGAGGGTAAAAACAACTAGGTTACAATGTTTGCACTTGTTAAGGTAGAGTCCCTCTTGTAGTTGTGCCCCACACTCAAGAGGTGTGCCACATACTCTTACACTGTGCCCATTAAGTGGGAGTACACCCATCCCCTCTCCCTCCTCTCTCATATCCCCTCCCCACAACTTGAATTGAATTAAGCTTTTCTCTTATGTGGACATGTATTAGATCATCCAGTGGATTCATATCAGTATTGAGTACATTGGATATTTGCTTTTGCACTCTTGCCATATTTTACTAAGAAGAATGTGTTCCAACTCCATCCAGGTTAAAACAAAAGATGTAAAGTTCCCATCATTTTTAATGGCTGAATAGTATTTCATGGTATACATATACCATAGCTTGTTAATCCATTCCTGAGTTTATGGGCATTTAGGTTGTTTCCACCTCTTGGCAATTGTAAATTGATCTATGATAAACAATCTAGTGCAAATGTACTTATGATAAAATGATTTTTTTCTTCTTCTAGGTAGATGCCTAGTAATGGGATTGTGGTATCAAATGGGAGATCTAATTGGAGTTCTTTGAAGATTCTCCATACTTCTTTCCAAAGAGGCCACATTAGTCTGCAGCCCCACCAACAGTATAAAAGTATTCCCATCTCTCCACATCCACACCAGCATCTACAACTTGGAGACTTTGTGAAATGAACTATTCTCACGGGGATTAGGTAATATTTCAGGGTGATTTTGATTTTCATTTCTCTCATGATTAGGGATGACAAGCATTTTTTCATGTTTGTCAGCCATTTGTCATCTTCCTCAGAGAAAGTTCTGTTCATGTTTCCTGCCCAGTGATAGATGAGATTGTTTGCCCTTTTATTGGTGATTAATTTAAGTTCTCTGTAGAGTCTAGTTATCAACCCTTTGCCATATTTGTAACATGGAAATATATTTTCCCATTTTGAAGGTTGTCTATTTGCTTTAATTGTGTCCTTAGCTGTGCAGAAACTTTTCAGATTAATTAAGTCCCATTTGTTCATTTTTGTTGTTGTTGTAATTGCCACTGAAGTCTTCTTTATAAAATCTTTCACTAGGTCAACATCCTCAAGAGTTTTTCCCACACTTTCTTCAAAGATTTTGTATAGTTTCATGTCTTATATTTAAATCTTTTATCCATCTTGAGTCATTTTTGTAAATGGTGAAATATGTGTGTCCAGTTTTAGTATTTTACGTGTAATTACCCAGTTCTTCCAGCACCATGTATTGATTTGGGATTCTTTTATCCACTGTATGCTTTGGTTTGGTTTATCAAAGATCAGATGGCAATAAGAGACTTTTTCATCTATTGGTTTTCTGTTCTGTTCTATATGTCCATGTCTCTATTTTTGTGCTAATATCATGCTGTTTTGATCACTGTGGACTAATAATGTAACTTGAAGTCTAGTAAAGTTATGCCTCTGGCTTCATTTTTATTAAGAATTGCCTTAGCAATACGGATTTTTTTCTAGTCCCATACAAAATGAACAACTATTTTTTTCCAGTTCTTCAAAGTATAATTTTGGTATTTTTATGGAGTTTGCATTGAATCTGTAGATTGTTTTTGGTAGAATAGACATTTTAACAATTTTGATTCTTCCAAGCCAGGAGCATGTATGTCTTTCCATTTAGTAATATCTTCTGCTATTTCTTTTCTTAGGTTTTCATAATTCTCTTTGTAGAGGTCCTTCACCTGTTTTGTTAAGAATGTTCTTAGGTATTTCATTTTCTTTGAAGCTACTGTGAAGGGAATTATGTCATTGATTTTCTTCTCAACTTGGCTGTTATTGGTGTATACAAAGGCTACTGATTTGTGAACATTGATTTTTTTATACCCCAAGATGTTACTGTATTTCTTGATCACTTACAAGAGTCTAATGGTTGAGTTGTTCTCTAAATATAAGATTATGTCATTGGCAAAGAGAGTTTGACCTCCTATGCCCCCATTTGGATGCCCTTTATAACCTTCTCTTGCCTGATTGCATTGGCTAGAACTTCTAGCACTAGGTTGAATAGTAGTGGTGACAGAGGACGACCTTGTCTGGTTCTGGTTCTAAGTGGAAAACTTTCAGTTTTACTCCATTCAGCATGATATTAGCTGTGGATTTATTGTTGATGGCTTCAATTTGTTTAAGAAATGTGCCACTTATGCCTATTTTTTTTTTTACCTGTTCTTGCTAGCAAAGGATTCTGAATTTTGTCAAATGCTTTTTCTTCATCTATTGAGAGGATCATATGGCATTTGTTTTTGCTTCTGTTGATACAAAGTTTTCTATAGTGTTTTCTTTTTAGTTGAGTCTGCTCCAACTTCTCTTTCCTTGTCCTCCTCCTTCTACACAAAGATTTATCCCCCTCCTACTATGATTTCCTGATAGCACTCAAGTATTTATTTTGGTTAATTTCCCTAGAAGCAGAGGCTGATGTACTTGTGTGCATTTGTGTGTGTGTATGCATGCATGCATACATGTGTGAAAACTTACTGAGGGACTGCTCTCAGTAGAAACCTATAAGACAAGGAGGGAAGTGGAAGAATGAGGCAGCAGCTAAGCAGACAGGTGTTTCAGTGAAGTCTGCCTCAGTCTGATCCTCTGGGGAGCTGTAGAATGTGAATGGCACCCCAGGGCTGGTTACAGGGCCAAGCTTTTGTACCCTTCCACCCTTCGGTCTTTGGAAACAATCCCTTTTCTTCCCTGGGAGTGTAACTTCTCAGACATTGATGGGTAAAATGGCTATCATTGGCCAAGGGTGAGTTTTAAAAAGATAAGATACATGTGAACCTTGAGAAGCAAACTCTCAGAACACCTGGTAGACAACGTATTGGAGGGCCAACAGAATCTTGGCAAGGCTCGAGTATCTACTACAATATGATTCTTCTCTGTATCCCTGCAAGGCAGTAAGAATCAAGACATAATGAAGCTGAAGATTTTGTTCCTTTCTTTGGGGGTTGCTCCAAGTTGAGTACTCAGAATTACCAGTATCTAGATACTTTTTTTTTTTTTTTGAGACAGAGTCTCACTTTGTTGCCCTCAGTAGAGTGCTGTGGCACCACAACTCACAGCAACCTCAAACTCTTGGGCTTACATGATTCTCTTGCCTCAGCCTTTAAAGTAGCTGGGACTACAGGCACCCACCACAACACCTGGCTATTTTTTTGAGATGGGGTCTCACTCTTGCTCAGGCAGGTCTCAAACCTGTGAGCTCAGGCAAGCCACCCATGTCGGCCTCCCAAGTACTGGGATTATGGGCATGAGCCACCATGCCTGACTCCTAGATACATTTTTAAGATTGTATATTAGATGCCTATGTTTGTTTAAATGCCTGCGTCTCTAATTCTCTGTCTTTACCATATTTGCTATTTATTGCAAGTAACTGGGACTATGGTGATGAAGATAGAAATGGCTCATGTAGCAACTATAGAATCAGCTACAAACCGGCCTCCTGCCAGGTTAAGGAAAGCTAAACTGCAAGGTCCAGCATCGGCTCAGGAAGGAATCCCTAAGGTTGAGCTCTGACTCACCACAGAAAAGAAGGCTGAGTCCTACTTTATTTTATATATGACAAAAATCTTTACTCTGTGTATTGAAAAGACACTATCACAGAAGATCCAGACAAAGTTGGGCATGAGTTCACTTCAATTAGATCTCAGTTGTATGACTTGAGGCATTGGACACTGCCAGCTGGGTAGGCTGCAGGATTGGGTTCTGACTGATATTCCATGTCCTTCCAAATTTTGAAGCTGGATTTCAAAAGGTGAGTGCAACAGGTAAATGTTTTAAAATCTAGCCTCACATTAAGAGATTCCATAATTCTGTAGTTTCTTTCATCAAGAAGTATCAAATATGAGCCTTCCCTCATGTTCCTGGAACTACTAGTAAATAGTTTTTAATCACAAAAGAAGGCAAATGGAAATGATAAAATGCCAAGCCTATAAGTTCAAACTCGGAAAAGCAAAAACTAAAAAGAAGGGCCACTTAATTGTTCATTTCCTTACAATCTATATTATTCATAGCCTCCTGAAATTCCTAAAACATCATGGTAGGTTTTCCTTGCATAAGCAATAATTTTCTAATAGTTTCCACATTCCAAAGACAATGAGGGCAAAAAGCCAATATTCCACACACAAGTTCTGCGACATGAAATAATGTACGGAAATTACTACCATTGCTAATTAACACTCATTAAGTGCCAGAAACATGTGCCTTTAATTTTCACGTTGTTCTTCTGTGTTACATGGTTACATTTTATTCACTCCATATTGTAAAACAAAGTTCAAACAAGTCCATGTTAGGTTCATAATTTGCATATTGCTGAAAAAAATCTCCAATGTTCTCAAGTAAAGTATATACAAACACAAAGAAATGAAAAAGTTTTGCTTTATCTGTTCCTCATTAACTCATTTGAATTGTCATTTCATATCAAGATTCTTAAAAAACAGCTTAATAGACTTAAGACTGAATGAACCTGATAAAATTGTTTCAGCATATTACCAAGAATTAAACTTGTGACTTTCTATTTCAAGAAAACTTTACTTGAGAAAGAAGAGATGAGGCCCAATTTCCTGCACACATAAAGTTGTAGCATAGCATTGTAAGCAAAGAATCTAGACCAAACTTCCTTGGTTCCATTTCCCACTCTACCCTTCACTAGCTACATGAATTAAGGAAAGTACTTAGTCTTTTTATATCTCTGTTCCCTGATTTGAAAATAAGGTAAATCTACTGAACACTGAGAACTGTCTTGAGGTTTTAGAAATGTGAAATGCACATAACAATGTTTCAACCAAGTAAATATTCGGTGAATGTCCCTTCTCTATCATTACTTTTATTGAATACATTGCAGGCTCTGGACCATCTAAACTGGTTTTGTGACATTTCCCTTAAAAGGAAATATCCTTAAAGTTACTTTGAGATACAATGAGAACAGGTTAAGGTAACTTTTTCATGTTCTCATTCTTCTCCCTAGCTCATAGGCAAAGGTGTGCTATCCTTCTTTGGGAATTCCTATGTCCTTTTCTGTGACATCCAGGAAAACCAGCAACAACAAAAAAAAAAAAAAAAAGAAAAAGAAAAGAAAGTAAAAAAAAGTGGCAATTCCCTAAGAAAACCTAATAATGAATCAGCAAGAAATATCATCTCTTTTCCTTCCAACAAATAATTTCACTCTTCCTCCAACTGCACACCAAAAGTGCTCAATAAATGTGTAAGACAATTTTTGACAAATTTTGAAATGAGGCAAAAGAAGTTATTGGGTGTGCTTCTGCACAAAGTTGAGTATTCACTTGCAAACTTTCTGAGGATACTCGGATTCTGTAAGAGTAAGCCCCTCTACTTTTATGGGAAAAGTTTTTACAATTATATAGGAATAGAAAAAGGCTGGTAGAAAAAAATGGTAAGAAGGCAATTATTCTTGAACATAGCAGTGTAAATGAAGTTTCTCCTCATGGGGATACAATTGTTTTTTGGCCTTCTGTCATGCAATAAAGATTACACTAAAATTTATGTTATTGATCTATAGTAGTTTAACTGGTTTTGTATCTATCAGAAAATTCATTTTATCAAAACATCCTGTATGACTCTGTGTTGTGTGTACATTTGTGTGTGATGTGTGTGTAAGTTCCTCAAATTCTACTTTGAGCCAATCTATTATCTTACTGGTTCCTTCGTTCATTAATGAGCTGCATCAAATCCTTGGGGCACAAGTTGTTTGTATATTTGTTGGATAATTATGCGCTTAACTTTTTAAAATTAACTTTTTGAGATTAATTTTAGATTACTTTGTTATTGTAAGTATTAATATAGAGACCTCAAATACTCTTTACTATTTACTCATCTTGCAAATTTGTAGATATTACAACCAAGATCTTGACATTGACACAGTATAAAGAGAGAAAAATGCCATCCCCAGAGGAATCCCACTTGTTGCCCACTAAGAGTCACTTCTTTCTCCCTCTCATCAGCACCCCCCTCCAGCCCTAACCCCAAGTGATCTTTAATTATCATTCATTTAAAGAATGTTATAAAAATAGAATTAGGTAACATGTTATCTTTTCAGACGAGTTTTTTAGCGCTGCCTAATTCACTGACCATCCATCCACACTGCTGTTTGTTTCAACAGTGTGTTCCTTTTTGTTGTTGGGTAATATTCCATGCTATGTATGTGCTATAGTTCATACAACCTTCACTAGGGGGAAAGCACATGTACTGTTTCCACTTTTGGCTGTTATGGATAAAGTTGCTATGAATACTTATATATAGGCCTGCATGGTACCCAAATTCTGCCAAAGATGATCTGTGCTTGTATTCCTTATGAGAGCAGGTGTGGTGAGAAAACGATGGAGTCTGTTGGGCTAGAACAGATGTGACACAGCTGATTTGGTTTGTTTAGTTCCTGCCTGAACTTTACCCCCTGTTTCCCATTCTTACTGTTTTGTAAATTTAACTCCCACCCTAAAGATGCCCATCTTGAATAGTTTAGGATTGTACCCTCAATGAATCCCCAACAATAAAAAAAAAAATTAACAGCAATAACAATGTTTAAGATAGGGACCAGAAACAAAATCCTCGCAAAGAATGAACGAAGACAAATACATTCAGAAAAGAAAATCAGACAATTGCTGCAATGAAGTATTGAGCAATAATAATAATAGTAATGCAAAGAAAGTAACATTCACATTGTCAAATAAGAGTATGTCTATTATAGAATGCTTTGACTCTGAGGTTCAGTATGGAGTCATCAATTAACTACTTATTATTATTTTTTCCCAAAGTATCAAAGAATAGACAACTAATATTTTTAAATAAAGGTAAAAGATAATTTCAAAAAAAGATCATGCCACATCTTATAGACAATAGAAAAAGAAGAAATACTTCAAAATCATTCTACTTAATGGATACACCTGATATTAAAATTAGAAAAATATATATTATTATAAAGGGGATTTTCAAACATAATTCACTTATAAATGAGGATGCAGTATCCTGTATCCTAAACAACATTTTAACAAGTTGAAGTAAAAATTAATGTTCAAGTAATGTGCTTTAGTCAAAATCGAATCCAATTTATGTGAGAATTAATCACTATTTTCTTTCTTCCTTTTTTTTCTTTTCCTTACCCTCACCCCCACCCTCTTTCTCTGTCTGCTTGCCCCTTCCCCCATGCCCCACCATGTCATTAATTGTCCTCATATCAAAGTTGGATGCATGGGATGCATGCTTTTCCATTCCTGTGATGCTTCGCTGGAGATGGTGTGTTCCACCTCCATCCAGGTTGGTACAGATGCTGCAAATTCTCCATTTTTTTAAATGGCTGAGTGGTATTCCATGGTTTATGTATACCACAGCTTACCAGTCCATTCCTGAGTTGAAGGGCATTTGGGCTGTTTCCACATTTTAGGCTTTAAAATATACAGAGACTTGGATGGACCCCATAGTACATAAAGGTGGATTTAGTAAGTGCATATTAAAAGATATGTGTTTGAAAAAAAAAAAAGGAAATTAACTATTGAATTGGAAATGTTGTAATAGATTTTCACTGAGTTATGCTGATTATTATTTAAAATAAAGATTTTTTGTGGTCTTTGCTTTAGGAGGATTGATTTTTAAGAAATTAACTTTTGGGTGGTGCCTGTGGCTCAGTGAGTAGGGCGCCGGTCCCATATGCCGGAGGTGGCGGGTTCAAACCCAGCCCCGGCCAAAAACCACAAAAAAAAAAAAAAAAAAAAAAGAAATTAACTTTTGTGCCACACCTTCTGGGGGCAAGACATGATTCCAAGAGGGACTTTACCTAACAAATGCAATTAGTGTAACCTGGCTTATTGTACCCTCAATGAATCCCCAACAATTAAAAAAAAAAAAGAAATTAACTTTTGAATTGGAAATGTTGTAACAGATTTTCAAGAAGTTGTGCTGTTTATTGTTTAAAGTGAGAATTAATGTCTTTGCTGGGAACCATTATGTATAAAATTGTGATTTTGGAAATGGAGGAACACAATAGTCTTGGAGCGGCTACTCTCACTATTCTCCAGAATCACTGGCCTTCTGCCAAATATGGTGGACCTATTCCCATCTCTGCATATTGGCTGATGGTGATAGGGTGGCCAGATCCTCTTCTTCTAGTAACCCCTACACTATGTATGTGTGTGGTGTGTGTGTGTGTTTAGGAGGGGGTACAAACATCTCAAAAGTTGGGATAAATGCTAGAGACCTGTTTTCAAGAGAATGCACAGGTGTATATATATGTGTATATATATATATTTACATATGTTATTTATATGGAATTGCAGATATCTTGAAGAAACTCAGAGATCATTTTGAATAAAAAATTTCTGCTCTGGACCACCTGGCCTGATTTGTCCTTTACCCAGCATTGGTATGACAATTAGACTCTAAAAGAACAAAGAAAATCAGTGAAGAAGCAAGATACAGTTTTGTATTACCAGGACAATGGAGAGACAATAATTGAAAGGAATTAGTCATAACTCATAATGAGAAGTCCACTAGTTATTGCGAGGGATACGTGGGGTGGATGAAAGGATTTGAGGACCAAAGAAGAATGAGTTCTAGATCTTATCTCCTGGAGAATGTTTTTCTACAGCTGTCCACACCCTGCCAACACATAATAGTAACATCCCCACCCTTCTAGCACAAGAGATAATATCAGTTCTTAACAGCTCTGCAAGCAGCCACAGAAGGCAGGCACAATATATAACTGTTTTCACATTTATGACATGTGAATATGTCTCATTTATCATTCTCTGGCTCCTTAATATGTAAAAACAAGAAGTATAGCAATGTCCAATGGCACATCTTCCTTTCTTTACCCATTTGCCAAACAAATCTTATCAGAATTCAATGAATGGACACTGTCCAGAGGACACTCCAAAACCCATTGTAGGAGAAAGCTTTTAAGGACACACATGGGGTATAGTTGTTGAGTGGAGTGTAAAATAGCCATTGCTTAAAAAAGTTTAGTGATGACTTCCCATGGTTTTCCCAAATAAATAGGTGGCAGATTTTTGTTTATTTTTATGGACCGATGATAAGATTTGTACATAAAGGTATATATAATTAATAATATACTTGATGAGTTTTCTCACTAACTACTCACCTGTATAACCTCTTTCAGATTGAGAAACCAAAATTTACTTGCATCTCAGAAGCCACCCTGAAGCCCAAATTCATGGTCACCTTTTTTGAAGCAAGGCAGATACATTGGAATTAATTTCAGAATGCATTCCTTTCGTTCAGCTAATTTATTCTCCCTATATTCATTCTAACTCCACCCTATTTTCTTTGAATTCTTTTCCTGGTAATTATCTTTCAGTTTAAGGGATGTGCCAGTCTTGCAATGATACCTCATGATAAGAAGTCTCTCACCTTCTTTTCCAAATAAATTCCTTTTGTTATTTTAGCTTCTCAGCATCTGGATCTCTGGCCATTAAAACACCCTTCATTAGAAACAGCAAGGACACCTTTTCATCCTGACCTCTATTTTAAGGATCAGTTAAGAGGCCCTTGTCTGGGTAGGAAGCAATATATCTACAGGATGGGAAGTGCTGATCACACACTGATACCCACATACTTGGACAGGCCAGTACAAAACTGGGAATGTAATAGTGACTGAGGGAAGCAAACAAGCTGAGATGCTCATTGAATCTTCTTTATTGACTTAGAAACTGAGGTAGATGTTCTTTTATTGCTGTGAAATGTAATGACAGGCAAGGATTCAGATAACCATTCCCAAATCCGGATGCTTATCTAAGGTAAAGCTGCCTGCCTTTTGACTTTCAAAATAGAGCCTGAATTCATGGGGAGCTCTGCTTCCTGGTCAATATGGGGCAGTTCCTGTGTTTAGTAAGGAATATTTCTTAAGAAAAGATTTCATTTCCTCTCCCTCTTTCCTCCAGGTTAAACTCAGACCATGAAGACAAACACAGAGCAAAGTTTGACTAATAGTAAGGATGACAGAAGTACTAGTGGAGAGTGGTGCCACAGAAAGGGAGATGTAGAAAATCTAGGGGTTCTCACTTAGGATTGCTCTATTTTTAAATAGATCAGCTTTTCCATCTTATACCTGTACTAATATTTAATGAACTTTCCCTTTTCATTTTGGTTAAATCAATCCATTTATTTTAATTTGGGATACTTGTGATCTGCTGGTATAAGGGTTTATTTTGCTTGAGTTTTCTTTCTTTCTTTCTTTCTTTCTTTCTTTCTTTCTTTCTTTCTTTCTTTCTTTCTTTCTTTCTTTCTTTCTTTCTTTCTTTGTGTGTGTGTGTGTGTGTGTGTGTGTGTGTGTGTGTGTGTGTGTGTGTGTGTGTGTGTTTTGAAACTTTATTTCAACATAACTATGCCTACCCATTTTGCCAAACAAATCTCCTGGAGAATGTTTTTCTACAGCTGTAGAAAAATGCAGAATGCAGACTAATCACCAGCATGTCTGTGACAAGACGGGAATTTAAACTGTCTTTCTTACTATTTCTCTTAGAGGCAACTGCTCCCCCAAAAAGACCCCCATAACTCCCAAATCCCTTTATAGTTGTTCTTATATTCTCTTCATTCATTCCTTTATTCCTTTGTTAAAGATTAATTGAACATCTACTTTGCTGTCATAACCTGAGTATCTTCATGCCCTTTTAGATATTCTTTTAAGGAATTATTTTATCAAGCCACTTTCCCAAGGCAAAAGATCACAGTGTTACTTTAATTTTTAGAAAATGGCAATTCTTAACATTGCAAATTGTTTCTTTGTCAGGCAGATATCAAAGCCTGGAATTGTTGAGATTTGGGAGCTGTTGGTGGCCTAAATCCTTCTCCCTCCTCCTCTGCCTGCTCCTCTCCTTTTAGAACAAAAGGCCTACCTGGCCTTGCCCCAAAGGTTTCACTAGAACCCTCCAGCAAGAAGTGGGATCTTCCTCTCCCAACACTCAGTATAAAAACAAGCCTTCAATCACTCTCAGTGCAGATGCCATCTTTGCCCAAGTGGGTCTCTGTTCCTTTTCAATGACCTTGGCCTGAGTCTCCCCCAGTACATCACCTGAAGGGAGCCAAGTTTAGGGTGTCAGTTTCCCAGACTCTCTTGCTCCTATCACACTGAGGAATAGAATCACCACTTACCCTTTTTGTAGGATTGGTCTTGCTTAAGTAATGATTTTAACACACGTGTATCGGAACTAGAAACTCGATTTCAAATCTCTGACCTCAATTCTGCTTTCATCTAAATGATTCTCTACACTGCAACAAAAATGCCACGTACCCATCAATATGTATTTTGTAATGAAAACCCAATCATGACAATCATTATTTAAAACCTTTTGAGAGAAAGCTCCAATTCTCCAGCTGCCTGTTAGGAGAATTTATTATTTTTTAATTTATTTTATTTTTTAAATAACTGAATAACTGATTTTTTTTTATTTTGGTTTCAGATTAATATGAAGGGACAAACGGTTAGGTTACAAGTTTGCATTTGTTAGGTAAGGTTCCTCTGTTGTAGTCATGTACCTCACCCAGGAGGTGTGCCATATATATTTACATTAGACTCATTAGGTGGGAGCATACCAATGTCCCTCCCCCTCCCTCCACTCTCTCCTCTTCCCTCCCCCAACTTAAATTAAATTGAGTTTTTCTCATTCTCTTTAGCAAAGTATCACAAGAGTAGAAATGCAAGTACCTGTTGGGAGAATTTAGCTACTGCCTACCTCTTGGGTTCTTATTCCCAGTCTCTTTGCTTTGTAATTCTGAGCTGAGCTTTTGTGGATGTGGGAGTCATAGTCAGACACAATTCTGCAAACTCCAGGAGACCAGGAGATTCCAGGAAGAGGTTACCAGAGTTTATAACAAACAATAAAGATAAAGGGAGATTCAAAGTCTTATTACCAATTTCTCCTTCAGATCAGAATTTGAGGAAGTAAAGTATGCACTCCTGATGAATACAGCATGAGGAGGCCATATAATTAGTTACTGTTCCTCCTGCAGTAATAATGAAACTTCTGTTTTGCTATTTTTTCAATCAAATGTAATAAATATATTTGTAAAAAAAACTTCAGGAATTAACAAAAGTACACGGTAATACTGATTTTTTTTCAAGCAAGGGGATTGGAGCAACACAGCTGACTACAGACATTGGCCTCCACGTCCTCCCAAAAAGAAATAAATAAAATTTTCAGATAAGAAAGCACAGACCATGTGAAATACTGAGCAAAAGTTGCCAGAACTTAACCTTATCAGAGATCCCTCCCATCAGAAGAGTTTCAGAGCAGAACAAGAAGGAGCAAAATTTTGGAAGAGACCAGCCCCTGACCCACTTCACCTGCACCACCAGGGACTTTAGTTAGGAACATTCACTTTTTCTCCCCTGACTCTTGAGGCAATTTGCCAAGCCTCAATCTTCTGGATAGCCCTTTTACCCTCAGAAGTCAATGTGCTGCAGCATCAGCAAACTGAGAACTTCAGAACAGGGCACCAGGTTGCAAGACCTCACTTCACCACCACAGACTGGAACTGAGGCAGCGGGTGCCATATTTCTTGCTCACACACTGGATGAGGGAAGTCATGCTGAAGAAGTCACAGCACCTCATTCTCTTTGTCGCTACAACACACAAATATTCCCCAGCACCCAAGCAGACAATGACAATCACAAAGAAACGGGGAAACACAGGATAGCAGTAGTATTCCCAGAGTTCTGACCCACAAGGCTGGTCACCCAAGGGAACAGGGAAGAGCCACAAATGCTTTTTAGAACAAAGGAAAGCTGAGTACACCCTCTCCTGCACCCAGGAGCCCTGGCTTCTGATCTCCTGAGATAATGTCTGCACTCCTCCCAGAGAGGTGCAGTTACAGACAGGAGTCTGCAGGGCAGGAGAGTATTCCTGCCACAGAACAAAAGGATCCCTGGAGCCCAGGAAAGGATACAAAGACAGGAACTTCTCTAGCCACCCACGGCTGCAGACAGAGCTGCCTCAGCTCCCAAGCACAAGCATTTGGTGTGAGTGTGCTGCAGAGCAGCCAGGAATGGGCTGTGAAGGGGCGCACCAATGATAATGTATTGACCATGCCTGGGTTTTACCGAGAGGGTGGATTACTGTCTTCCCTTCATGTAAACGTAGCATTTTTGCAGCTGTACTCACCCATAAATGTGAGCCCTTCATGTAAACGTAGCATTTTTGCAGCTGTACCCACCCATAAATGTGAGTCCATCACTGGGCCCATAGCTGGTCATCGCCAGCACCCACTGGGCCGACAGCAACCTCAAGGGACTGGTGGGTTCCAGGGGAACTAGAGCTAGGGCATACTGGGTAGGCTCTAGGAGGAGATTGCAATGTCCCTGAGGGCCCCCTAGGACAAAGAAGACCAGAGAGCCATCTACCCTTTATGTTGAGCTCCTCCTCTTCCCTACCCCCACCCACTAGGGTGCCAAGGCAGCCACAGCTATTTCCACTCAGGCCACATCAAGAGTGGCTGTCCCACCTCTGACAGGGCACCTGTCACCCTCAGGCTTCCACAAAGAGTGTAGCTCATTCCTTTCCCTTTAAAAAACCACAACTAGTACTTTTGTGTGTCCCAGGGACAAAAACTACCACCTCTGCTGAAAGAATTGGGGCAAAGTCCTCTCACAGAACTGTTGGAGCTTACTCTCCCTGGAGGCAAGCTCCAAGCCCAACTTTGCCTCCCTGCCAGAGCATTTCATCAGCAGTCCCCAGCCATGCTGGGATAGGGTATAACCTTTTTCTGTTAACTCTGCTACAGCTAGGATAGGAAGGGAGCTGGAAATTTAGGCACTTTTCTTTTTTTTAATTAAATCATAGCTATGTACATTAAAGCAATCATGGGGTACAATGTACGGGTTTTATATACAATTTGAAATATTTTCATCAAACTGGTTAACATAGCCTTCACACCTTCATGGCATTTTCTTACTTATTGTGTTAAGACATTTATATTCTACATTTAGTAAGTTTCACACGTACCCTTGTAAGATGCACTGTAGGTGTGATCCCACCGATTACCCTCCCTCCACCTAGCCTCCTCCCTCCCCTCCCCTCTCTCTCCCCTTTCCCATATTCTAGGGCTATAATTGGGTTATAGCTTTCATAATAAGGCTGAGTACATTGGATACTTTTTTTTCCATTCTTGAGATACTTTGCTAAGACGAATATGTTCCAGGTCCATCCATGTAAACATGAAAGAGGTAAAGTCTCCATCTTTCTTTAAGGCTGCATAATATTCCATGGTGTACATATACCACAATTTATTAATCCATTCATGGGTTGATGGGTACTTGGGCTTCTTCCATGACTTAGCAAATATGAATTTGGATGCAATACACATTATGGTACAAATATCTTTGTTATAATGTGATTTTAAACCCCAGAGACAAAATCATCCACCTCTCCTAAGGAAGGGCAAGGTGAGAAGTGAGCAGCCCTGGCCTCCAGCTGCCTGCCTCTACTGGGAGAACCCTGTCCTACCTGGAGGGAAATCTGTGACACAACTATAGTTGAATTGATTCTCATTTATTACTTTTTGGTTTTGTTGCATTTGTTTCTAAGGTCTTGGTCATACATTCTTTACCTAGGCCAATGTTGAAGACAGTTTTTCTGAGGTTTTCTACTAATATTTGTATGGCTTCAGGGCTTACATTCAAGTTTTAGTACATGTTGAGTTAATTTTTGTATATGGTGAGAGACAAGGATCCGGTTTCATTCTTCTGCATGTGGCTGTCCACTTTTCACAGTGCCATTTATTGAACAGCGTTTCCTTTTCCCAGTGTATAAGTTTTTGCCTGCTTTGCTGAAGATCAATTGGTTGTATTTTGCTTTACTTTGGGTTCCCTATTCTGTTCTATTGATCTATGTCTCTACTTTTATAACAGTACCATATTGCTTGGATTACTATAGCCTTGTGTAATTTGAAGTTAAGTAATGTGATGTCTCCAGTTTTTTGTTTTATTTTTGTGGGCTTTTTTTTCATATTAATATGAGGATACAAACTATTAGGTTACAATGTTCGCATTTGTTAGGTAAGGTCCTTTTCTAGTTGTGTCCCACACCCAGGAGGTGTGCCATTTACCCTTACATTGTGCCCATTAAGTGGGAACACACCAATCCCCTTCCTTCCTATTCCTCCTCCCCCAACTTGAATTAAATTGAGTTTCTCTCTTACATGGGTATGTATTGATTCACCTGTTGGCTTCATGTTATTATTGAGTGCATTGGATACTACTTTGCATCCTTGTGATACTTTACTAAAGAAAATGCTCTCCAACTCTACCTAGGTTAATACAACAGATGTAAAGTCTCCATCTTTTTATGGCTGATAAAAATACATATATACCACAATTTATTAATATATTCATGGGTTGATGGGCACTTGGGTGGTTTCCACTTTGACCATTCAGGCTCTTTTTGGGTACATATGAATTTCAAGATTGTAATTTATAATTCTGTGAAAATCCAGGCATGGTGGCTTACACTCATAATCCTAGAACTTTGGGAGGCTGAGGTGAAAGGATCACTTGAGCTCAGGAATTTGAGACTAGCCTAAGCATGAGTGAGAGCCTATCTTTACTAAAAGTAGAAAAATTATCCAGGGATTGTGGTGGGCCCCTGTAGTCCCAGCTACTCAGGAGGCTGAGCAGGAGAATTGCTTGGACCCAAGAGTTTGAGGTTGCTGCGAGCTAGGCTGATGTCAGGGCACTGTAGCCTGAGTAACAGGGTTAGACTCTGTCTCAAAAAAAAAAAGTCAATTCTGTGAAAATAATATTGTCATTTTGATAGGAATTGCATTAAATCTTCAGACTAATTTGAGCAGTGTGGACATTTTAACAAATGTATGCTATAGCAAACTATAACTAACTCTTATAGTACATGAGCATGTGATGCCTTCCCATTTGTTTGCTTCACCCATGATTTCTAGTTTTCCTTGCGGCAATCTTTCACCTCCTTAATTAAGTATATCCTAAGGTATTTTATTTCATTTATTTAATTTTTTGCAGCTTTTGTAAATGGTATTGAGTTTTTTATTTGATTTTCAGCTTGGCTGTTATTAGTGTTATTAGGAAAGCATCACATGCTCATGGACTGTAAGGAATCCTTGATGAAAAAGACTACAATGTTTTCTCTGAGGACTGATTATTTTTTAACACTATTTATTTATTCTTTTTTATTCTTTTTATTTTTATTTATTCTTTTTTAATATTTATTCTTTTTTATAACTGTGTACATCACTGCATTTATGGGGTACAATGTGCTGATTTTATATACCATTTGGAATGTTTACATCCAACTGGTTAATATAGCATACACCCTACTTATTTAATTATTGTGTTTAGATATTTATACTTTACTATTAATATATTTGACATGTACCTTTGCAATATGCACAGTAGGTGAGGTTCCACTGTTTGGCCTCCCACCATTCGTCCACCTCCCTTCCCTCCCCTCTCCCTGCTTTTCTCTCCTTCTTTCTGGGCTGTAATTGTGTTATATCTTTCATATGAAAGTATGGGTATATTAATTTGCATTCCCACTAGCAGTGTAGAAGTGTTCCCTTTTCTCCACATCCACGCCGATATCTCTGGTCTTGGGATTTTGTGATATGGGCTAATCTTACTGGAGTTAGATGATATCTCAAAGTAGTTTTTATTTGCATTTCTCTGCCTTTTTCATGTTTACATGTATGAAGCTGGAACATATTCTTCTTAGTAAAGTATCTCAAGAATGGAGGAAAAAGTATCTAATGTACTCAGCCCTACTATGAAACTAATTTATGGCTTTCATATGAAAGCTATAACCCAGTTATAACCTAAGAATATGGGGAAGAGGGAGAGGTAGGGGAGGGAGGAGGAGGATGGGCAAAGGGAGAGTGATTGGTGGGATTACACCTATGGTGCATCTTACAAGGGTACATGTGAAACTTAGTAAATGTAGAATATAAATGTCTTAACACAATAACTAAGAAAATGCCAGGAAGGCTATGTTAACCAGTGTGATGAAAATATGTCAAATGGTCTATAAAACCAGTGTATGGTGCCCCATGATTGCATTAATGTACACAGCTATGATTTAATAATAATAATAATAAAGCAAAGAAAAAATAGAGAGATACAAAAAAAAGAAGGAAAGAAAGTGTGAGTGATTATATATTGATTTCATAATAGTACTGAGTACATTGGGTATTTTTTTTTCCATTCTTGAGATACTTTACTAAGAGAATATGATCCAGTTCCATCCATGTAAATGGAAAAGAGGTAAAGTCTCCATCTTTTTTATGGCTGCATAATGTTCTATGGTATACATATACCACAATTTGTTAATCCATTCATGGGTCGATGGGCACTTGGGCTGCTTCTATGACTTGGTGATTATGAATTGGACGGCAATAAACATTCTTGTGCAAATGTCTTTGTTGTAAAGTTATTTTTGGTTGTCTGGATGTATACTTAGTAAAGGAATTGCAGGACCAAAGGGCAAGTTAACTTTCAGTTCCCTAAATGTTCTCCAGACTTCTTTCCAAAAGGGACATATTAGTTTGCATTCCCACCAGCAGTGCAGAAGTGTTCCCTTCTCTCCACATCCACACCAACATCTGTAGTTTTGGGATTTCTGAGGACTGCTTTAACTAGGCCCCTTCCATGCTAATCCATAGACTTTTTACAATCCCTATTTTCTAAGTGTGTGATAGTTTATTTCTGATAGTAGTTTTGATCCAAAATTTAATGAAAAAATTTATTTAAAAATTTTGCAGTAGGATTGTCTTTTGTCATAAATTTCTAGACTCATTATATTATGAGCACAGAATGTCACTGAGATTTTTTATAACCTAATATAAGGTGGAATTCTGTAAATAATTCATAAAAAGAAGGTATAGTTTGCTTTCTTGATTGTGTAATTTCCTATACTTTATTGAGCATGTTAATTTCATAAGTTAAAAAAAAAGATATATGAGAAGCAAATTTGAAACTGACTTCTACACATTCCCAGTCAGTGTTATCGTTTGGTGAATAAATGCCCAATCAATGGGCATTTATTTCTACTTTGATTGCCTAGGATCCTTACTCATTTTCCCATACTATTCTTTCAGAATTTACCCAATTACACATTTATTTCTGCCCTGCCCTGTGAAACTCTTAAGAGCAGCAACTTTGTCATTGTTTTCTGAATTGTGGCATGTGCAGTAGTGTAGTAGATGGTAAAAATGATAAGATTATAGACCATCTTTCCTGTTAAAAGCTTTTCTTACACTGACCCAATTTCACTAGAGCGCAAGCCTCACCAATAGTTACCTTTTTTCTTTACTTAAGCTTTCCTTGCCTGGTGGTTTATTTCAGGAACTTCAGCCAGCAAATTCATGAACTTTACCTCTCTGGTTTTTATAGGGTTGACCACATTAGGACATGTCTCTATTAGTTTCTTGGGGCTGCTGTTACAAATTACCACAAACTCAGTAGCTTAAAAATCAATTCCTCACAATTCTGAAGGCCAAAAGTTCAAACCCGAATTGTCAACAGGATCACACTCCCTCTGGAGGTTTTATAGGAGATTCTGACTTCCGCTGCTTACAGCTGTTATCGCTCCGGCCTCCACTTCCATGCTCACGTTGTTGCCTCCTTTACTGTCTGCTTCCTCTTGTTTCTTGTAAGGATAATTGTCATTGGATTTAGGATGACCTTACCTCAAGATGGTCAACTTAATTACATCTGCAAAGATTATTTTCACAATAAGGTAACATTTATAGGTTTTCAGATTTTGACATGGACGTATCATTTGGAGAAATCACCATTCAACCTATTGAATGGTGATTCACCTTAAGTTTCTGGTCATTACAATTTTAATGACAAATAGGAATTGCTGAGTCTCAATCCATCTTGCCCAATTTAGTTACAGCCAACTCTCAAACCCTAAACTTGAGAAAAAATGGATTTTAATCTGTTGTCAAAAACTTCACTAACCTTATTGAGAACATGTATGAAAATATTTATGTAAGAAAAAATTTTCTTCATTTGAGTTATCCTCTTCTTGAAAGTTAGACAATTATTGAGAAAAGTGCAATTATTGCTTTCCAAATATCTCTGGTACTGAGATATTTGTACTAGCCCTCTCTTTTGTCTGTGCAGACTTTCTTTTTTTTAATTATACATTAGCTATGTGAATTTGAAGGTTAGGTTTAGAGCTAGGGGTTAGGCTAGTATTAGGGCTAGAAGTACAATTAGGACTAGAATTAGGGGTATGTTTAGAACTAGGATTAGGATCATTCCTCAGGTCAGGATTAGGGTTAGAACTAACACTGGATTGGCATTATGTTAAGTTAAAGATAGGATCTGTTTTAAATCTAGGGCTAGACCTAGGGTTAGGTAAGGGTGAGATTTAAGCCTCATGTTATGATTTGAACTTGACTTATATTTGGAACAGTGTTAAAACTAAGGTAAGTATTAGGTAGAGTTAGAGTGTAATCTTAAATCAAATTCTCTGAAACAGAGTTTTTTCCCTTCCTAAAATGGAGATAACATTTACCTTATAGTGCTTCTGTGTGGTAAAAAAAATACTCTATTCCACAATAAAGTTCTTAGCAAACTCCAAATTATAGTAGAAACTGATGTGATTATTTTTCAATATTTATTGCATACATAGATAAAAACTCTATTTGTCCAGAACAAATCTAACTTTGAGATGGTTTGGTTAATGTGGTATTTTTATAAATATCATTATTTTTCATCAATCTTAATTTTTTCCAAAATAAACATTAACCAAACACAGGGTGCTATCTATGATATTATGCCAATCGGTTTACAATTTTTGTAGGGAAATACATTTATATTGCATAGTTCTTTGCCTGAAAGAATTCCCATTTCTAATTCATCATACAAACCCATCTGTAACTACAGCAAACATTTGAAAGCAATATGCATGTGTGTAATATGTTTGATTGAAATTACTATTGGTGAAAACTTTAGCACATTAATGAGAACTGGTATATTCCTAGCAGGCTTTACTGAGACCTGAGTTTTTAATCTGAGCTTTAAAAACTAAATGGGAAACATGGTGGTAGGGGAGAATCTAAAATTCCTGATGTAGATTGGACACAGAAGGGGCAGGGTCAGACACTGACAGAGATGGGGGACTTGGCTTCAATTGATTGGACATGCTCACCTGGATTCATTGATTTCAATCTTTGAACACATGATAGATTAGAACTCAAACTACAGAAACCAGAAAACAAATCTTTGATGGTTCAGAGAATTCTTCAAAATCACAGATACACACACATCTTTTTGCTCATAGTTTATATTTAGATTACACAAATTTTGGAGCAGATTGTTTTCTCAGTTACCACGTAGAAAGTATTTCTTCTTTACCTTGCATATGTGATATGGGATAACATATTTACCTGTGTGTTCACTTGTATCTCTTGTAGACAAGGATTCACCAAGTCCTTGATATTAATCCAGGTGTTGACCATATAAGCATGTATGTGTAACAGGGGAATAAACAAACAGCACACCCTCAGATGAAGAGCAGACTTCTATTTCTTTTGTATATTAAAATGAATTGTAGTTATGACACATGACCTTTCCTTTATTCTGAGTCCAAATTAAAAGTCATTTGGGGCCTTTCTCATCCAGCTACAACTTAAGAACCTCACCCTGTCCTGGGTTTTGAGGTGTGGCTTGGTCAACATGAGTTTCAGTCACCTCCCCTCACTCTTGAGATCTCAATTCAAGGAAAAAAATTGAGGCTGGAACAACATTGTGCAGTCAACACCCTCTCAAACTTTGGTGAGGATGAAAGGGTCCATTGCTCCTTTTTTAGTCTTTGTGACACTTAAGCCCTGTTTTGCTTTTCTTTAATATAGATTTATCCTAGGGCCTGTTCTTTTTCAGGGTGATCCACTTGGCCGCACCCATTTGGAAGAGCCTGTTACTCTGGTTAGGGTTGGTTTGGCTTACTGCAAGCTCTTGCTGCAAGCCCTTACTGCATTCTTTTTTTAGATCCTGCCAAATGTGGGACAATGGGTGTGCCTTGTTGACATCCTGTGGATCATCAGATATGTTGGGTTACTCTGCAGGGCAACCTCTTTGAGGTTTGCAGCTGTGCTGGGAGGCCCATGTCAGCACGTCTAAGAGGAAGCACGAACTCTGATTCACATGAAGGGTTATTTAACCAAAATGCTTGTGGGAAATGGGGACATGTCTTCCTTTATGAAATACATGGGGCCCTCTTCATAGCTAGATTTATTGATTTATTGTTACAAATGACATTTGTCTATCTCTCCAAACCACAACTTTTCAAAAAAAGATGATCACGTTATTTAGGTGTTTAGAAAAAAAGAATCACATGCAAAATGGATTTCCCAGCTTGATTCTGATTTTCAAAGTCTATGTCCCATTTTTATAGGCCACATACAGACCACAGAGGCACTTTCAAGGATAACTGAGGGATATACAAAAAATTATTATGCAGTTAAAATGCACATCCTGTGTAGGAAATGCCCAGGGGATATAATTTTGGACTGGAAGAGGCAAGGATCACCAAGATTTTGTTATTCAGATATATCATCTAACATACGTATCCCCAGTGATAGATTTAAGTTGATTAACAACTTCATCTTATTAAGTGCAAATACTCCCTCTGATGGTTAGACTTCACTAGCGTTTTAGTAGGAAGAACTTCAGTTGGATTTATAGTTCTTTCTTTCTAAGTATGTGGGATGCCTAGGAAATGGAAATAAGAAAAAAGGAGGGAGGAGATAAGAGTGTGCTTCATTCCCAAATCCACCACAGGAAGTTATCATTACCATCAAATTGAATGAATAAAAATATCATCACAGTTTATCTAGGATCAGGTTCCACTGATTTTTTTTAACCAAAAAAAATGGACTCTGATAGAGAAAGAAAGGTGCAAATGGGATGTAAAGCTAACAAATGGGCGAGTCTGGGGTCAGGCACGGGGATGCATTTTCCCACTTATTCAATCTTTTGCAGTTTTAAAATGTTCACAATAAATAGTTATTTCTAAATATGAAATCTCATATTTGAAAATTTTCTTTTAAAGTCATCAACCTAGTCAACTATTAGTTGATACCTCAACACTCAGATTTCTTAGAGCAAGAAGAACAGCAGTAGTGCTTACAGAGAGGAAGAAGATGGTGTTAGTGAAAAAAGATAAAATAAGAAGGGTGTCTGGGGACGGAGAAATAGGGAGGTGGGAGGTAAGAGAGGAGATTAAAAATGAAAATGAGATGAGAGGAAAAGAGAATGTTTCCATACTATTTCAATTTACATCAACCTGGATTCTGGAGTTAAATTTCTCACCTTTCCTCATTTATTTTATCTTCCATGTTTAGTTTCTTCAAGATGGATGGTTGTTTTCTTCATTCAGAACTTTTTTCCCAGTTCAAATGCAAAGAACATTTCCTTTGTCCCTCTCGGTTCCTCTTCTCATCAATTCAGTCCTGCACTAGGGTTTAATAACCTTAAAGAGGAACATGAGGGGAGCCATTTTATTGGGCACCTATTGTGACTAGCTTTCTATGCCAGGTATTCTCCATACGTTTTCCATCCTTTTTGCAAATGAGACAGCTATGGGTCAGAGAGTTTAGAGGTCCAGAGCAGTGTTCACAATTCAGAGCTATACCATCCCAAAGCCTCCTGTCTTGAGATTAAGCATCACATTTTGGGGTAAGAGCTTAAAATGAAAAATTAAAGGACTACAAACATGCATTGTCCACTCATTTGTAAAAGAAAAAAATAAAAGCCCTTAAATTATCTCTTAATTTTCATGATAAAAATAATGGCAACTTGATAGAAATCAAAAGGAAACTCTAATTAGAGTTCAGTAACATGTTGGGTCTTCTCGCGTGGGCAAGGCCTACTTGAGGCTTAGAGGAACTTCCTAAGCCTGAGTCGAGTTGGTGCAGTCTGCGCACTTCCGCGTAGGAGTGACTCAGCAAGACCTGACCTGAAACAGCCTCTGCCTGGATACAGGTGAGGGGGTTACATTTTATTGGCTTGAAGCCTGTCACCCCATTTTACATACCCCCTCGTTCCTGCTTCCACCTTTTGCCCCCTAGCAGAAGTGTATAAATATTGCAGCGTGTTACAATAAAGGTGAGATCCTGCTTCAACAGCCTCCCAGCTCCGTGTGGTTTTCTTGGAGCTGCCGACACTCGCCATCCCGCTCAGCCCCTGGGACGAGGTTCGGCTGGCCCCGATCTTCCCTCAACTGTGACTGCTGGAGGACCCAGCAGTAACGGTGGAGATGATTTGTACAGCTTACCCATGTTGGCTTTTGTTGATTTGATGGGCATACCTCATGAGGGGGACAAAAAGGGTAGAAATTACCCCTGGATTCAAAGGACACAATTCTGAGCTCTGATGTTGCTCCATGACCTATGATAACTGTCTTAAACTACTCAAACTTGATTTCCCTCTTTATAAAAGAGGTTAAGCAAGCAATTGCTGCCCTCCCTTCTTTAAAGGAGTTGCTGCGAGCATCCAGACACTGAATATGAGAACTGTTCCCCTTAACAAAGACTAGCCTGCAACCCTGTCATTATTACTGACAACAATGAATTTGACAGCATTTCCTACCATTTTCATACTACGCAAATGTTTTCTTCTTTTTATAGCATAAAAATCGCAAGGTCATTAGAATTTCTCCCATGATTGTGATTTCTGAATTCCACAATTATAAAACTGAACTTAACTCTTGTTCAGTTCAACTATTTCCAAAACATAAGTAAAAATAGAAATAAATTATTTACATAGGCATGTTAACCAATTTCCTAAGTGCTAAGAACATAAAAATTTTTTTAAAAATTGTCTTTAACTCTTTTAACAGATATTATCATTGAGAAAAATAAAGCAGATTTTCTTAGAATTTTAGATTTCATGGATTACTAGTTTTATTTATAATAAAATGTGTGTTGAGTACAATATCCTAGTTGGCCAAATACATACTCACATGCACAAACTCTCTACCAACCATCAGTTATCAAAGCCACTTTCTAAAAGAAAGGGCAATTTATCCCATAGGTTATTTTCAGAATTAAGGAATAAGTTCTTAAATTAAAATAAATTTGATGTTATAAAAGGTAATAATCTTCTTTTTCAATCTCTCCATGGGCCCTTGGAAACCTTTCTAGACACACTAGTCATATATGAGTTATTGGAAACATTGAACACATTCTCTGAGAGCCCTGATGTGAAATATAATTTCTCATCTGATTGCGCTATTGAAAACTTGTGAAATTCAAAAGAATAAAAAAAGAACCGGTTAGTTGGGGAGAGAATTTAGCTCCCATATGAAAAAAGAATTTAAAGAGGAAATCAAGTCTTTTTTGAAAATTGAACAAATTCATTAGAGTGAAAATTTGCTTCACTAAATGTAAGATATTAAAAATGTAAGAACTGAGAGCATAGTTCTAAAAATGCACATCACACCCCATCTCCACACATTACCTCAACCCACTAAGCAGAATTCTTCTGTTTCTCTGAGCATTTTAAGAAGGATTCCACACTTGGACATTTCTTATCACATACACCCAGTCCCAAGGTCATGCCCTATAGCCATTCTTCTCTGTCTCTAAAATAATTTGCAGAATTGGGTGTAGTTTAGTGTATGCTGGTTTTTCATTATTCTCAATCCCAAAAGGTCAAAGCATACTATGTAAATTCTTGAACTTGAAAGAGGCACTAACCTTAGATATCCAGCTCTGCCAAGTTAAAACATTCAAAAATAATATTTATCCCTCCAATAGCAAGACTGAGTAAACCCAGGGGAGTAGGAATATCCTCTACCAAGACCTCGAAATTGCTCTAACTCAGTCTCTCATAGTTCACCAGACTTCAATGATTGCTTCAGAACTTAGAGAAATGTATATATTGTTTTAAAAATTCAGCATCTGTATTCAGATAAAACCTTTTCCTCATGTAAAAATCTTCAGAGAACTTCCCACTTATTTAACTAAATAGGCTGGCAAATCAGAGAACTGGGTTTCTGTTTGATGGAAAATGATCACAAATCTGTATCTCTGGGTTGCACCATATTTTACTACTTACCAGCAAGAATTTCCTCAATTCCCATTATGGCAAGATAAAACATGGGCACACAATAGGTGGAGGGAAGGCAATTGGTAGGACCACACCTACGGTGCACTGTACAAGGGTACATGTTAAATTTATTAAGTATAGAATATAAATGTCTTAACACAATAACTAAGAAAATGCAGTGAAGGCTATGTTAACCAGTGTGATGAAAATATTTCAAATGGTATATAAAACCAGCACATTGTACCCCATGATTGCATTAATGTACACAGCTATGATTTAATAAAAAAATAAATAAAATAAAATGCTTATAGTAGTGCTTAAAAAGAAAAACATGGGCACACAGGAAAATTAGAAAGCATTGCTATTATTGCATGAATGAGGAAACTTGTTCATTTTTACAAAAACCTTCAACTTGCCTCCAACACACATGATTACAATTCCTCAATACCTACAGCTTAAGGACCCTCACTTCAGATAAACAATAGAAATAATATTCTTCTAAAGTAGGATCTACTTTTGTAAATTTACTTAATTATAATAAATAATGATATTAATTTAGAAGTCTGGAATTCTTACTAATATCTTCCAATGTGATATAAAATGTTTTAGCTTTTAGAGTATAATTATAGAAGTTATCTTGCATTTTTGTCACACAAGAGACAATTTAAAGTTGATGGACTTTAACATTGGTTTTAAATAAATATGATCATTTCCCTTCTTTTAATAGCACTTCTTTATATGAATGCAGAGAAAAATACCCATTGTAAACATAATAAAACCTTCATAAACTGTAGCACATTAACAAATTACAGGCCCAGCACAGTGACTAACATAGGACTCTGGGAAGACAAGGCGGGTGGATTGCTTGAGCTCAGGACTTCAGGACCTACCTGAGCAAGAGCAAGACTCAGTCTCTACTAAAAATAGAACAACTAACCAGGTGTTGTGGTGGGCTACTCGGCAGGCTTAGGCAAGAAGATTGCTTTAGCCCAAGAGATTGAGGTTGCTTTTGAGCTGTGACACCATAGCATTCTTACCCAAGGTGACAGAAGGAGACTCTGTCTCAAAAAAAAAAAAAATTAAAATTAAAAAATAAAAACAGGGTGGCACCTGTGGCTCAGCGGGTAGGGCACTGGCCCCATATGCCGAGGGTGGCGGGTTCAAACCCAGCCCCAGCCAAACTGCAACAAAAAAATAGCTGGGCGTTGTGGCAGGCGCCTGTAGTCCCAGCTACTTGGGAGGCTGAGTCAAGAGAATCGCCTAAGCCCAAGGATTTGGAGGTTGCTGTGAGCTGTGTGACGCCACAGCACTCTACCAAGGGTGATAAGGTGAGATTCTGTCTCTACAAAAATAAAATAATAAAATAATAAATAAAAATAAAAATAAAAACAAATTCCAGCATAAGAACTTGAGCCTAAGTTGGGGAACATATCTCTTTTAACTTGCACATTTAGTAATATGCCTAATATATACCAGAACCTCCACAACTGTTAAAATGAATATTTCTAAGATCAGTGTATCTATTACATTGCCTATCACAGCAGAGGGCCCTGCAGACAATGGGATTTATTAAATGTATGGGATATAAATGGATAATTGAGTAAGCAAATGGATGGATGGTTTGGATTAGCCAGCTAGCTAGTAAGCAGAAGTGTTACAGTGGGAGATAAGGTCATGAGGGCAGCTGTTAGCAGGGTGAATAAAATGCCTGGTTGGTAAGTTTACTTGTAGAGTCTGTAGAAAGCAATTAAATATTCTTGGGGGGAAAAAGTCTTTAGTGCAGTTGTTATTTCAGAAATACTGTAGTGTTTTTAATATGATAAATCGAAGCAAGAAGAGAGAGAGTCGAATTTATTCATAAGTTTTAACACAAAAGAGGAGGTAGAGGATGTCACTTCCAATGGTTCCTTTTTTCTCTACCTTTCATTTTCCTTTTGACCTTTGACATGACTATTTGAGTAACTATTTAAATATATTTTTAGCTCAGGTTCTTTCTCCTCCAGTCTCTTCCACTATGTTTACCTTTCTAAATTTCAATTATTTTTTAATCACACATAGAATCAAAAAATCTTTGTTCCCCACCTCCAAATATATCATGTATAGGCAGTAAAAAAAGTTCTATACTAATGTTAGAAAAAGAAAAAAGTTTAAATCCACCAGCCTCAACCACTTATCAACTGGTTTCCTTAAACAAGCATGAAACTAGACATTTTCTAAGAACCATTGTAACCACACATTTCATAATTTGTTTATCTTGGAGGATGACTTTATATCACTTAACCAGTGCTTCTCAAACCTCACTGTAGGTATGAATCACCTGGGAATCTTAGTAAAATACAGATTGTGACTTAATGGAAATAGAGAATCTTCACTGGAGAGTCTACCTTTCTAACCAGCTTCCAGGTTACTCTGATGCTTCTTTCTTTTTTTTTTTTTTGGTTGCAATTTTACCACCCTCAGTATATGGGGCCGGTGCCCCTACTCACTGGGCCACAAGTGCCACCCAGGACATTTTTATTTCTTGAGATACAAGTATATGTATATATATATTAAAATTACTGGGTCCTGGCCTTTTAAATTACTGGGTCCTGGCCTTTTTATACTTGAGGTATTATAAGAATGCAAGAGGTCATTTTATATATGCTTTAGTATGATGCCAGTTACATCTAAAATACTAAAACATTAATCAGGGCAGCATGATGTTTTACAAATCATGAAAAATGTATTGCATGTGTAACTCTTCTTTACCCCATATCTATCTCTTTTGCAATATACTTTATTGCTTGGGATTTATAGGACTATTTCTCTGGTTGGCTTATGCAACAACACACATTAGTGTGTTTGCATGCAATCATCAAAGGGCAAAAACTCAGGTCAGGCATCAGTTGTTTGCCAAATTCATCTGGATTAACAAAGGTCTGGAGCTTGAATTCAGCATACATAACAAGCAATGTAAGGTATGTCTGTAAGTAACATCAACTTACCCCTGAACTTATAAAGCCAAGATTTATGTCTACTGTGCTCTCACTTCAAAATATTATTGACTTGTGATAAAAAATATTTTTCCTGCTTGCTGTTGTTGTTTCAAGTGCTACTATAGACCTATACTGATAATTGTAGTCATCCCATTAGTTTTCACAAAACAAGCAATGAAGCTCTGCCTGCCTCTTACTCAGTTATTTCTGATTGGGGTCTGAGGTAAGACTTCTTGGGAAACGTTGAATGGAATAAGTATGCTAAGTGGAAGTGAATCTTGCATTTCTGTTGGTCCCATCCTGAACACAACAAATGGCCTCAGAAAATGAAAGCTGTTGAAATTCTCCATAGGAGCTCCCAATGATGTAAAATTATTCTACCCTCGAGCCCTTTGCCTTCTTCCCCAAAGCATATTGTTTATAGCATTTAATTCTCACAATCACTCTGTGAGCTGAGCACTATGTCCAATCAGCAGGCATGTAAACTTTACCCAAGATTCAAAGGAGTAAGCACAAAAAAACAAAGGGGATGGTAATGAGCAGAGCCATGGGGGTAAGTCAACTAGATGGTAATTAAAAAATACGGAATGAGCTCAAAAATCCCATGAATGATTTAATGTGTGGGGAGGAATAGAGTTTCCTTAGCTGGTGAGATAATGGTTGAAGTGAGTTAGTGAATAAGCATTTATGAAATATTTATTGAAAACAAAGGAGAGGAAAAAGAAATGACCAGCATCCTTAAATCACTCTACAAGTGTTTAAAACCCCAGTTCACCTCTCACACATTATTTCGTATCTGAAAAGCTTCTAATAAGGGGCTTGAGATGACAAAATGATTAGAATGTATACTTAATAAAAATATATTCAGATAATATTGCTGTCCAAGTAAATCATTCTTTAAATGTTTCCTCAAGTGATGTCCTCATTGGTATTTTCAAAAACACATGTAATACGGCTCGGCGCCTGTAGCACAGTGGTTACGGTGGCGGCCACATACACCTAGGCTGGCAGGTTCCAACCCAGCCTGGGCCAGCTAAACAACGACAACTGCTACTAAAAAAACTAAAACAAAAACAAAAACAACCACATGCTATATGCAAAAGGCAATCTATCAAAGAGCGTAAGAGCACACACTTGCAGATTTCTTTTTTGGAAAGGTATTTAAACTCTCTACATGTACAAATTCCAATACTTTAAAAGGGGATTGGTATTAGATTTAAACAGGTTAATGCACATAAAATGCTTGCACTTTGCCAGGCAGATGGTCAGTGCTCAGTGAATTATAGCTGTGCAGTCTTACTCGTACTCTTGATTTTACTCAAAGTGCCTTTGGAACTGAATCGACATTATCTATATTATGACACAATGCTGGATGAAGAGAACCAGATTTCAGTGGGTTCCTCCCTCTGCCCCCTCATCATCAGAAAATTGCCAGATAAGCAACATTGAAAATCAGACACAAACCCCTTTTGTGTATTTTTTTCTCCAAATTCATCTCAATGAGAAACAGAGTCCACTATAATCACCATGGTAAATTAAATCTTGAATCGTACCCAAAGAATCGTACCCAAACACATCTACCATAACTATTCATTGTAGATAGTGGTGTGTGTCCTGCAGGAATCCTTTTTAAATGTTTACGTCCAGAACAAGGTTAGTAAAGAAGGAAGAGAAATGGAGGAAGGAAGAGGGGAAAAGAGAAAAGAAAGGCAAGGCAATGAAAGAAAAGTCAAGGAAGGGAAAGGCAAGGAGAGAAAAAGAAAGAGAGACAGTTTGGAAAACTGAATAATATTACATTAACTCTTCCAGGACAATATCAATGATTTGACAAGAAAAGGAAGGCCTCAGACAAAAGTAGTAATCAAAACCAAAACAAAACACAAATGGTGGGTTTATAAGGGAAAGTGTATTTGTAACATATTAGTCTTTCAAATCTATTTTGTCATTCCTTTTCCTCAGCCACCAATAAGGTAAATAGTAACAGAAAGAGAACACGCTAGGCCACCTATTCAACAACTGAAATTATGATTATTAAGGACCCTGGCCATTCTTATCAAAGGTACACCTCTCATGACCAGGTGGCTTCTTTGTTAGCCACCAATTGCCATAATGGCAGTAACAAAATTATTAAAGCAATATTTACTATTACCAGACTGTCTGTAATTATCCTTTTCCCCTCTCTGCTCTTTTTCTTATGATCCCTCTTTTTTCCACTTTTTAACTGATAATCATCTGTTAACTGTTTTCCCTTATTAATATATTTGTATATAAAAAATTTATACTTTTCTGAGTTTTTCTGTGACATGAGTTCATAGAGGTGAAGTATCTTACACCAGTCATACTCATAATAAGTAAGGGAGTATGCACTTGAACCCAGGTTGCTTTATCAGCACTAGAAAATTACTTCAAAAAACCAGTCTGAAGGTTATCAGCCTTCAATTAAGATACAAAAGGAGTTCCAAGGGAGAAAAATGGCAGCAAGATCTCTCTCTCTCACACACACACACACAAAAACACATGCACAAACACACACACACACACACATCTCACACACCTCTCAAAATAAACCCTAGGTTCAAACATGTGACACCCCTTTAGTGACTCCTATTCCCTTTCAAGGATTCCTTTAATGTCATTTTTAGCAAGTTTCTGTAAAGACAAGTATGCTTATAAAAAAAGGAACTGATTTTCATAGTGTGCAGGGGTGACCCTGGAAGAAAGAATGACTATAACCAGAGTTGTGGGAGGCACCAACAAGCTGCTCTACAGTCTCAATGACAGGTATTTATTTGCTCCTTTACGTCCTCCTTTCCTCAGTGGTTCACCACCCTCTCCCACCCAGTCACCTCCCAAGGCAGCAATCTCCATCATGAGCCTCCTCTGGTATCTTTAGAAGGCTGTGATTGTACAGCTGCTAAAGTGCTTTGCAGCTGTTGTACCGTGATTGAACGTGGTGCATCCAGCTTTGCAACAGCCATATCATGAGTAAACTTGGTGTATCATCTTTGCAGCCATCATATCATGAGTGAACTTGGTGCATCAGCTTTGCAGCCACCATACCATGAATGAACTTGGTGCATCAGATCATGAGTGAACTTGGTGCATCAGCTTTGCAGCCATCGTATCATGAGTGAACTTGGTGCATGCCTCTTCCACATCTTCCCTAGTTTCGGAGCTCCCAGAGTTCAGCATCAGTATCTCACCCTATAGCCACTTTCTCCACTTAGCCTTTATGTTGCATATGCTCAATAGATATTTATAGATAGTAGAAATCTGAGGCCTATGCCCAGTGGTTTTCTAGCTAATTTAGTAACTTTTCTCGTATTTCATTAAATACAAAGACAAGTCAGCAGGAAGTAACAAGAAGTATGTGGCTAAACCTATTTGATAGCAGAAGTTGTTCTTTCCAAATGGGAAATAGTCTTGAATTTCTACTCGTTATCTTTTCCATTCACTGTATGCGCCAGTTATTTATTCCCTTCACATGTGTATTCTTAGTGACCTCTAAATGGATGTCAGGGAACATTCCACAAAATAAAGGATTGCCAAGATACACTCAGGTGCTGCAGGAGTAAGAGGGAGCATTGTGTTAAGGCAGAGAAGTTAGTGCAGAGCCTAGCTTCTTCTTTATTCAGAAGGCTGACTACGGATTAAAAATACTACCCAGGTAATGACTAAAGCCTGGGTGAAGTCAAAATAAAAATTTCTCACCAATCCTAGATTTTGCAATTGAACATAGTGTTAATAAAATCTTGTTCAATTCCACATATGTGTTTAATTCATCCCCAGGGTTATTTTCCCATCAAAATAGCACCTCTTTTAAATCTAATTCAATAGTGATCTATATGTGCTGGGGCTGGCAAGATCCTCCAAAATGTGTGATGCAGGCTTTTTTACATTTAAAAGTAGGAGTGAATAAATGAATCCTCTGCATTAATTGCAGAACTAGAAATGGAATTTAGGTCCTCATAATCTACCCAGGTGCCTTCGTCTTCACTGTGGTCTGTTCACCTTTCTCAGGCTCTTCAAGAAAACCCTGATGCCCTGATGTTTGAACACCCCACATCCAGGGGCCCTATCTGGTGGGTTTCCCTGGTGAAAAATCAATTCCATCATTCTATCATAAGCTTATTGGTGTCCTTTTCTGAACTGAGATGTCTCTTTGTTCTGGATGACTTACTTAGATTGCCCTCACTTTGTGAGTACATAGCTTGTATGACCTCGTTCTTTTGAGAAGCAAGCGTATTTACAATCATCTTAAGATGGATGCAAATAATTACAAATTTTTTGATTAACTATACTCTGAAAATTACCTTAAAATGTAAATGCACCTTTTGTAGAAAAATTCTAAAATCTAAGATACCAAGGTTTCAGGAATTTTTTTTTTAATTCTGGATTTTGAAAAGAACTATTAATCTTAAATATTGCTGAAATGAATTAGTTATTTTTTTAAAAAGGAATAATATTTCTCTACAGCAAGATAACCAACTGGAGTTTTACTAAGAAACAACAACAACAACAACAAAAAAAAAAAAACAGCCCCACATACGTTAAATTTGTTGCAATTATCAGCCTGCCCACATAACTCTTAATCAATCAAGGATTTGTGGGTGAGATAAGAATCTTTTTTAAATTAATTTATTTATTTTTATCGTTAAATCATAGCTGTGTACATTAGTGCAATCAAGGGGTACAATGTGCTGGTTTCATATGCAGAGTATCTTTTTTTTTTTTTTAAAGTTCTAAAAGTAATTTACTCAGTTTCCCCTAAAGTTAACCATTGTTGTTGCTATTGCTGCTGCTATTCTGACAGTTCTAATTTCTCACAGGTTTTTGTCCATAATCATGCTCAGGGCCCTGTGCCATCTTCTTCTTTTTTTTTAATTTATTTTATTTTTTATTTTTATTGTTAAATCATAGCTGTGTACATTGGTGCAATCAAGGGGTACAATGTGCGGGTTTCATATACAATCTGAAATATTCTCATCAAACTGTTCAACATAGCCTTCATGGCATTTTCTTACTTACTGTATGTAGGCATTTGTATTCTGCATTTAGTAAGTTTCACCTCTACCCATTCTAAGATGCACCGTAGGTGTGGCCCCACCTCTTACCCTCCCTTCACCAAAACCTCCCCCCTCCCTTCCCCTTCCTTGGCCCTTTCCCCATAGTCTTGTGCTATAGTTGGGTTATAGTCTTCATATGAAAGCTGTAATTTAGCTTCATAGTAGAGCTAAGTACATTGGATACTTCATGTTTACATGGATGGAGCTGGAACATATTCTTCTTAGCAAAGTATCTCAGGAATGGAAGAAAAAGTATCCAATATGCAGAGTATCTTAAAGGGCTTTTAATACATATATTAAAACATGTATGTGAACTCAATCTGGCTGCCCTCAAGTCAAATTAAGCAACAAAATTATAGAAAATTACACATACACATATACACATGCACAGAATCAGGACTTCTGCTGTTCTTTAAGAGGTCTGCCAACACAGGGTACATAGTTTCATAAAGCAACCTATTGTAGCTTACTTATTTTGGTAATGTCTGGGCTTTTGAGTATGCCATTGGCCATACCACTCCCAACTCTCTTAAACCCACTGGTTTATTACACATGTCTAACCCAAACAGGCACTTGATGAGACCCTATCACTGGGGGTCACCCTATCATATGTGTGTGTGTGTGTGTGTGTGTGTGTATAATCTTCGTAACTGAAACATGCAGTTAATATTGCCATTTTTAATTTTTATGACTAGATAGTAAAACTCTCCTTTGTTCTCAGAAAGTTCCACTTTTTCTGCTTTATCCTAAACCTGAGAACAGCAGAGTAGATGTGTAAAAAGAAAAAAAAAAAGGACAGCAAAAGGGTCAATTGCATTTGAAGCGGCCCACAGCTATTTACACTGGCATCATTTCACCCAGGAGATTTTTCCTATTTTCTGCAAGCATTCTAATGTAAAGCATTTTCCTGGTTTTCAGATTCAAACACATTCTAGTCTAACCACCTGTGTATGTGATTGATCTGGTTTTCACTTTGCGCTTCATGCCTGAACCAGACCTGGCACCTGCAGAAGAAAATACCAGGGGCTAAAAAGAGCAGGCAGGGCCGCAAAATAATGTAATATCCTCCCACTGTGGTTCATAGGGGGATGCTGTTTCGGGGTGTGCATTTCATCTCACAAGACTCCAGACAACAGAAGAGCTAGACAAAAGGAAAACATGTGATGGAGCAGTATTTATATTGCAGTCTTTCCAACATTTTAGGAGGGAATGGTTTACAGATGTATACCCTCCACTGACATTTATATATCTATTGTTTTCTTAACCTCCTTTCCCATCTTACTTCAAGATTCTTTTCATGAAAAAGATTACAAACTGCCCCAATGCCTTCCTGTGATATAGAGCACATGTCCTTCTGATTACAAGAAAAGACATGATGAGCTATCTGATAGGCTAAGTGTTAATGTAAATTCAGCCTCAGAAAATGGAATAGTTTTATGATTACATAAGCGTTTGTATTTTCATGCCATAAATTCTTCCATGTCTGAAACAGACCACTTAGCCTGGTCTTACAAGATCAAGCTGCTGATTTACACAGTCTTCTGATAGGAAACCATCTACAGCAACCACTGCACAGTAGGAGATTTTAACAGAAGCCCAACTGGACTTTTAGCTACGGAAGGCAATTTATTCTTAATCGTCTACTAAAGTGAGATGCCACAAAAACAAGTTACCCTCTCCTGATTATAAATTTTTAAGAGAGGTTTTTATAAAGAGCCTCTTATTTTTTCAACATTTTTCATCTATTTCCAGTGACTTAATTCATCAATGCTTACCTCCGTGTCTTTCTGCCTTATGGTTTTTAAAGAGTTGAAACTGCTGTCAAGGTCACAGTCATTGCCTTCAGGAAAGGATATCTTTCTTGAACACGTGCTTTCTTTTTTTTTTTTTTTGGCTGGGGCTGGGCCTGAACCCACCACCTCCGGCATATGGGACCGGTGCCCTACTCCTTGAGCCACAGGCACCGCCCGGACACGTGCTTTCTATTAATTTCAGCCTTTGGATTCCTATAGAATGAAATACATCTTCTTCAAAGTGTTTTTGTTTGATTTTTTATTTCAAGATGTTTTTCTCAAAATAATCTTTTTCTGGTCAACCAATATTCAAGAAAGGAAAATGAAAATCTGGAATTTGAGGAGTTGAGGGGAATTATTTTAAATAACTCAAGAATATGAGCATCTGAAAACCTTTTTCTTTCCCCTAGCTCTTTGTTCCCACAGGTCCTTTAAATCTCTGCTCAAATCACACCTTTTCAACAGTGCATCTAAAAACTTTTAATGTCTTAACATAACAATTAAGTGAGGTGAAGGCTATGTTTTGATGTAAACATTCCAAATTGTATGTAAAATCAGCACATTGTATGCCATAAATGCAGTAATGTACACAGTCATGATTTAAAAAATAAATAAATAATGACTAAAAAAAAGAAAAGTTTTTTTCCCCCTAGCCTTTTGTTCCTTTGCTCAAATCATAACCTTTTCAATGAGGCCTTTAATGAACCCTATTTTATATTATAGTCTCACCCCACCGCTGGCTCTATCAATACCACTGCCCTACCTAATTTCATTCTGATGCACTAAGTATTTATTTATTATTTATTTTATGTATTGTCTCTTTCCACCTGTTAGAATGTGCGCTCCATGAGAAGAAAGTGTTGCAATTGCTCACCCACTTCTATGTCCTTAGAACCAGGTGGCACACAGCAGGTGCCCAGAAAACATCAGCTGGATAAATGGATGGATAAGAGGAGAGATGACTCATTTGGCAAATACCCAAAACCAAAACAAAAAAATGATGTCCAGTCTAGACAAAAAGCAGCACATGACAAATAAGTGTTTCATGAAAAATAATTAATATGATAATGAGAGAAATATAGAAAATAAAAACAGAATCTAAAGGTAAAAGAGTTGGGATAGGCACATTGACAATATCTAATGAGAAGTTATTGGAGATGGTTAACAAGGGGTTTATAAAGACAGTTTTTTTCCTCAGAATAAATTTGCTAACGAGGAAAAGCAGGAAAATATAAAATCAAGTGGAAGAAATGTTTTCATGTTAAAATAGTATTTCAAAGCTGCTTAAAGGTATTTCTTAATATGATTGCCCGAAAGTATAGTCATAAAAAATGATTGAGACTGTATACTAAAGGACAGAGAAAAAAAGTAAAGTCACCAAAGTTACATCCTTTAAATTCTAGCTCTCTAAATATTTGATACACTTCTGTTATTTTTCTATGAAGTTTATACATGAATTTTAATAAACTGGCAGCAAATAGTTCATATTCTTAGTGGCTTCTTCTTTATTAAAGGCAATATATTATTGTTACTGTTTAGTCTTGTATTCAATCTATCAATTAACTTTTTATCATTTGTACACAGATGCTTCATAACATTTTTAAGTAATCCCCTCTTGCCATTTTTTTTTTAACTTTTCTAAGTTAGGTCATTATCATTCTTCTAAATAAATCTTCACACATATCCATGATCATTTTCTTTGTTTGTTTGTGTTTTTGTTTTTGTTTTCCAGGTTCTCAAGCTGTCACTCTAGGTAGAGTGCTGTGGTGTCACAGGTCACAGCAACCTCCAACTCTTGGGCTTAAGCAATTTTCTTGCCTCGGCCTCCCAAGTAGCTGGGACTACAGGCGCCCACTAGGACGTCCAGCTATTTTTGTTGCACTTGTCATTGTTGATTTAGGTGGCCAAGGCTGGGTTTGAACGCACCTGCCTTGGAGTATGTGGTTGGCGCCCTATCAACTGAGCTACAGGTGCCATCACATGATTATTTTCTTAAGTTCTTAGAACTGAAACATTTAAAAAGTTAAAATTTTGTTGTTTTTTTTTTTTATTAAATCATAACTGTATACATTGATATGATCATGGGGCATCATACACTCGCTTCATAAACCATTTGACACATTTTTATCACAGTGGTTAACATAGCCTTTCTGCCGGTATCTCAAATGGTGCTGGGTGAACTGGCTGGCAACCTGCAGAAGACTGAAATTGGACCCACACCTTTCACCATTAACTAAGATAGACTCTCACTGGATTAAAGATTTAAACTTAAAACATGAAACTATAAAAATACTAGAGGAGAATGCAGGGAAAACCCTTGAAGAAATTGGTCTGGGTGAGTATTTCATGAGGAGAACACCCCGGGCAATTGAAGCAGCTTCAAAAATACACTACTGGGACTTGATCAAACTAAAAAGCTTCTGCACAGCTAAGAACACAGTAAGCAGAGCAAGCAGACAGCCCTCAGAATGGGAGAAGATATTTGCAGGGTATATCTCTGACAAAGGTTTAATAACCAGAATCCACAGAGAACTCAAACGCATCAGCAAGAAAAAAACAAGGGATCCCATCGCAGGCTGGGCAAGGGATTTGAAGAGAAACTTCTCTGAAGAAGACAGGCGCAAGGCCTTCAGACATATGAAAAAATGCTCATCATCTTTAATCATCAGAGAAATGCAAATCAAAACTACTTTGAGATATCATCTAACTCCAATGAGACTAGCCTATATCACAAAATCTCAAGACCAGAGATGTTGGCGTGGATGCGGAGAAAAGGGAACACTTCTGCACTGCTGGTGGGAATGCAAATTAATACATTCCTTTTGGAAAGATATATGGAGAACACTCAGAGATCTAAAAATAGATCTGCCATTCAATCCTGTAATTCCTCTGCTGGGCATATACCCAGAAGACCAAAAATCACAACATAACAAAGATATTTGTACCAGAATGTTTATTGCAACCCAATTCATAATAGCTAAGTCATGGAAAAAGCCCAAGTGCCCATCGATCCACGAATGGATTAATAAATTGTGGTATATGTATACCATGGAATACTATGCAGCCTTAAAGAAAGATGGAGACTTTACCTCTTTCATGTTTACATGGATGGAGCTGGAACATATTCTTCTTAGTAAAGTATCCCAAGAATGGAAGAAAAAGTACCCAATGTACACAGCCCTACTATGAAACTAATTTGGGACTCTCACATGAAAGCTATAACCCAGCTACAACTTAAAAAGTTAAAATTTTGATAAAGAATGCTCTACTCCCCCCAGAATATTGGTATTTTTTCTTTTCTTTTTTTTTTTTTTTTTTACTAAATCATAGCTGTGTACATTGATATGATCATGGGGCATCATTCACTAGCTTCACAGACCATTTGACACACTTTCATCAAACTGGTTAACACAGCCTTCCTGGCATTCTCTCAGTTACTGTGCCAAGACACTTACATTCCACATTTACCAAGTTTCACATATACCCTTGTAAGATGCACCACTGGCGTAATCCTGCCAATCTCCTTCCCTCTACCCACCTCCCCCCACCCTCCCCTCCCATTCCTCCTTCCCCCTATTCTTAGGTTGTAACTGGGTTATAGCTTTCATGTCAAAGCCATAAATTAGTTTCATAGTAGGGCTGAGTACATTGGGTACTTTTTCTTCCATTCTTGAGATACTTTACTAAGAAGAATATGTTCCAGCTCCATCCATGTAAACATGAAAGAGGTAAAGTCTACATCTTTCTTTAAGGCTGCATAATATTCCATGGTGTACATATACCACAATTTATTAATCCATTCGAGGATCGATGGGTACTTGGGCTTTTTCCATGACTTAGCAATTATGAATAGGGCTGCAATAAACATTCTGGTACAAATATCTTTGTTATGATGTGATTTTTGATCTTCTGGGTATATGCCCAGTAGAGGGATTACAGGTTTGAATGGCAGATCTATTTTTAGATCTCTAAGTGTTCTCCATATCTCTTTCCAAAAGGAATGTATTAATTTGCATTCCCACCAGCAGTGCAAAAGTGTTCCCTTTTCTCCACATCCGCGCCAACATCTCTGGTCTTGGGATTTTGTGATATAGGCTAGTCTCACTGGAGTTAGATGATATCCCAAAGTAGTTTTGATTTGCATTTCTCTGATGATTAAAGATGATGAGCAATTTTTCATATGTCTGAAGGCTGCATGCTGGTCTTCTTCAGAGAAGTTTCTCTTCAAATCCCTTGCCCAGCCTGCGATGGGATCCCTTGTTCTTTTCTTGCTAATGCGTTTGAGTTCTCTGTGGATTCTGGTTACTAAACCTTTGTCAGAGACACAACCTGCAAATATCTTCTCCCATTCTGAGGGCTGTTTGCTTGCTTTACTTATGTGTTCTTGGCTGTTCAAAGGCGATCAAGGGTATCCACATAGGGTCAGAAGAGATCAAACTTTCGCTCTTCACAGATGATATGATTGTATATCTGGAAAACACTAGGGACTCTACTACAAAACTCTTAGAAGTGATCAAGGAATACAGCAGCGTCTCAGGTTACAAAATCAACATTCATAAATTGGTAGCCTTTATATATACCAACAATAGTCAAGTTGAAAAAACAGTTAAGGACTCTATCCCATTCACACTAGTGCCAAAGAAGATGAAATATTTGGGAATTTATCTAACAAAGGATGTGAAAGATCTCTATAAAGACAACTATGAAACTCTAAGAAAAGAAATAACTGAAAATGTTAACAAATGGAAAAACATACCATGCTCATGGCTGGGAAGAATCAACATTGTTAAAATATCCATACTACCCAAAGCAATATATAATTTCAACACAATCCCTATTAAAGCTCCACTGTCATACTATAAAAATCTTGAAAAAACAATACTTCATTTTATATGGAATCAGAAAAAACCTCGAATAGCCAAGATATTACTCAAAAATAAAAACAAAGCAGGAGGATTACGCTACCAGACCTCAGACTATACTACAAATTGATAGTGATCAAAACAGCACGGTATTGGCACAAAAACAGAGAAGTAGATGTCTGGAACCAGAATAGAGAACCAAGAGATGAATCCAGCTACTTACCGTTACTTAATCTTTGACAAGCCAATTAAAAACATTCAGTGGGGAAAAGATTCTCTATTTAACAAATGGTGCTGGGTGAACTGGCTGGCAACCTGCAGAACACTGAAACTGGACCCACACCTTTTACCATTAACTAAGATAAACTCTGACTGGATAACAGATTTAAACTTCAGACATGAAACTATAAAAATACTAGAGGAGGGGAGGCGGAGCAAGATGGCGGCCGAGTAACAGCTTCCCTGCATCTGGGCACCGTGAGTCTGGGGAGATAGGACTCCAGGCATCTCTGGCTGGTGGGATCTGCCTATCATCACCCCTGCAAGGATACAGGGAGTCAGCAAGAGACTTCTGGACCCAAAGAGGAGGACTAAAACAGTGGAAAACTGGCAAGTGGACGTGTGTGTTCAATCCGTCTAAACCCACCCGCAACTGTAAGTTCAGTAGCAGCGAGACTGCAAACCAGAAAGGCCTTACCTGCAAACTGTTTTGGTGTCATTGGACTTGGCACTCAGTTGAACTGCCTTGGGGAGAGCCTGAGCGGGAGTGCAGACATCTTTGGCTGTTGTCTAGGGCCCCAGTCTGAGCCGCTGAGCCAGACGGAGCTAATAGTGTTTCGCTGTGGGTCGCAGGGAGCCATTGTGAGCGATCTGCCCTGGCAAGCTCCGCCCGCAGGGTTGCAGAGCTAGAATTGGGTGGGAGCTGGTAACCCAGCAACCAAGTAGCCTAAGGGCGGGGTCTGAGCCGCCTTGCAGCCCTAACACTCAGAGACACAGTGAGACCAGTTTTGGCACACTGGGTAAGTGGAGAGCCACTTCAGCAGTGATTCCAGCAACAAACACTTTGCTGGAAAAGCTTTAGCTCAGCAAGTGAACAAGTTCAAAGTGCCTTTTAAGTGGGCTGAAGAAAGATTTAGGGTGTCTACCTGCTGGGGTTTGAGAAATCAGCAGCCTCCAGTCATATCAGAACTGTGACTAATATCTCATACCCCAGAAGACCACGTGATGCCCAGACAATATTCAATAACATATACATACTGCTTTGTTTTTGGTTGTGTTTTTTTTTTTTTTGGTTTGGTTGGTTTTTTTTTTGTTTATTTTGATGTTGTTGATGTTGTTTTGTTTTTCAATTTCAACCTTTTCCATACAGATCCTTTTTCTTTCTCAATTTTTCTAGTTTAATTATAATTTCCCATTGATGCCTTTTTCAATAACTAGAATTTCATTTTTGCTAGTGTTTCTACTGCTATTATTTGTTTTTTCACCCAATTTTATGCCACAAACTTTTCTGTTTGCTTGTTTTGGTTTCATTTATAGCATTTTTGTCTTTCCTCTCTACTTGGTGGAGGTGGGATACTGTGTCTGATCAGGTTAGCAAAGAGCTGCTGACCTCAAGGGAACCACCCAAATGGGCACCCCCAGAAGGTGGGGTTTTTTTTAAGGTTGTGTCAAAGTACCCTACTGTACACTTATATTGCTCTGTCTCCCTCTTTCAGTGCCTCTCTTCCTTTTGTCAATATTCATTTTACCCACCCCCTCTCCTTTCTCTATTTTTCTTTTTTTTTTCTTTTCACTCGGTCCTCCTTTCTTTCATCCCTTTCTTGCTCTTCAACCGTCTCACCCTTCTGGTCCTGTAACCCTTAGTCTACAGGCACGAGAACTTAAAGAGCAAGAGGAAGTGAAAGGAAAATTAGGGCAAGGAAACAGATGAAAGAAATCACTCATGAGGAAGAATCAGCAGAAAACTCCAGGCAACATGAAGAACCAGTCCAGAACAACCCCGCCAAGGGACCAAGAGGTAGCTACTGCAGATGATTCCACCTATAAAGAAATGTTAGGAATGACAGAAAGGGAATTTAGAATACACATGTTGAAAACAATGAAAGAAATGATGGAAACAATGAAGGAAACTGCTAATAAAGTGGAAAATAAACAAAAGGAAATCCAAAAACAGAATCAAATAAGAGATGAACGATATGAAGAATATAAAAAGGATATAGCAGAGCTGAAGGAACTGAAACAGTCAATTAGGGAACTTAAAGATGCAATGGAAAGTATCAGCAACAGGTTAGACCATGCAGAAGAAAGAATTTCAGAGATAGAAGACAAAGTTCTTGAGATAACTCAGATAGTAAAAGAGGCAGAAAAGAAGAGAGAGAAAGCAGAACGTTCACCGTCAGAATAATGGGACTTTATGAAGCGTTCCAACATACGAGTTATAGGAATCCCAGAAAGAGAAGAAGAATGCCCCAGAGGAATGGAAGCCATCCTAGAGAATATTATAAAAGAAAACTTCCCAAATATCACCAAAGATTCTGACACACTGCTTTCAGAGGGATATCGGACCCCAGGTCGCCTCATCTCCAACCAAGCTTCTCCAAGACACATTGTGATGAACCTGTCCAAAGTCAAGACAAAAGAAAAGATTCTGCAAGCTGCCAGGAGTAAGCGCCAGTTGACCTACAGGGGCAAATCCATCAGAGTGACTAAAGACTTCTCTAATGAAACTTTCCAAGCAAGAAGACAATGGTCATCTACTTTTAATCTACTTAAACAGAACAATTTCCAGCCCAGAATTCTGTACCCTGCTAAGCTAAGCTTAAAAATTGATGGAGAAATCAAATCATTTACAGATATACAAACATTGAGGAAATTCGCCAAAACAAGACCAGCTCTACAGGAAATACTTCAACCTGTTCTACACACTGACCATCACAATGGATCAGCAGCAAAGTAAGAACTCAGAAATTAAAGGACAGAACCTAACCTTCACATGATGCAAAAGATAAAACTAAGCAATGGACTCTCACAAAATAAGACGAATAGAATACTACCACACTTATCAATTATCTCAATAAATGTTAATGGCTTGAATTCCCCACTTAAGAGACATAGACTGGCTGACCGGATTAAAAAACACAAGCCATCCATTTGCTGTCTGCAAGAAACACACCTGGCTTCAAAAGACAAATTAAAGCTCTGAGTCAAGGGTTGGAAGACAATTTTTCAGGCAAATGGCATCCAGAAGAAAACAGGAGTTGCAATCTTATATTCAGATACATGCGGATTTAAAGCAACTAAAATCAAAAAAGACAAAGATGGTCACTTTATATTGGTCAAGGGAAAAATACAAAAAGAAGACGTTTCAATTCTAAATATTTATGCACCCAATTTAAATGCTCCCAGATTCTTGAAACAGACCTTACTCAGTCTGAGCAATATGATATCTGATAATACCATAATAACAGGGAACTTTAACACTCCTCTTACAGAGCTGGACAGATCCTCTGAACAGAAATTAAAGATATAAGAGATTTAAATGAGACCCTAGAACAACTGTGCTTGATAGACGCATATAGAATACTCCACCCCAAAGATAAAGAATAGACATTCTTCTCATCACCCCATGGAACATTCTCCAAAATTGATCATATCCTTGAACACAAAACAAATATTAACAGAATCAAAAGAATTGAAATTTTACCTTGTATCTTCTCAGACCATAAGGCACTAAAGGTGGAACTCAACTCTAACAAAAATGCTCGAACCTACCCAAAGGCATGGAAATTAAACAATCTTCTGTTGAATAACAGATGTGTGCAGGAAGAAATAAAACAGGAAATCATTAACAATGAAGACAAAAGCTACCAAAACCTGTGGGATATTGCAAAAGCAGTTTTGAGAGGAAAATTCATCGCTTTAGATGCCTACATTCGAAAAACAGAAAGAGAGCGCATCAACAATCTCAAAAGCCATCTTATGGAATTGGAAAAAGAAGAACAATCTAAGCCTAATGTCAGTAGAAGAAAAGAAATCTCCAAAATCAAATCAGAGATCAATGAAATTGAAAACAAAAGAATCATTCAGAAAATTAATGAAACAAGGAGTTGGTTTTTTGAAAAAATAAATAAAATAGATAAACCATTGGCCAGACTAATAAGGAATAGAAAAGTAAAATCTCTAGTAACCTCAATCAGAAATGATAAAGGGGAAATAACAACTGATCCCACAGAGATACAAGAGATCATCTCTGAATACCACCAGAAACTCTATGCCCAGAAATTTGACAATGTGAAGGAAATGGATAAATTTTTGGAATCACACCCTCTCACTAGACTCAGCCAGGAAGAAACAGAGCCCCTGAACAGACCAATTTCAAGCACTGAGATCAAAGAAACAATAAAAAATCTTCCAACCAAAAAATGCCGTGGTCCAGATTGCTTCGCTCCAGAATTCTATCAAACCTTCAAGGAAGAGCTTATTCCTGTACTGCAGAAATTATTCCAAAAAATTAAGGAAGAAGGAATCTTCCCCAACACATTCTATGAAGCAAACATCACCCTGATACCAAAACCAGGAAAAGACCCAAACAAAAAGGAATATTTCAGACCAATCTCACTCATGAATATAGATGCAAAAATTCTCAACAAAATCCTAGCCAATAGATTACAGCTTATCATCAAAAAAGTCATTCATCATGATCAAGTAGGCTTCATCCCAGGGATGCAAGGCTGGTTTAACATACGCAAGTCCATAAACGTTATCCACCATATTATCAGAGGCAAAAATAAAGATCACATGATCCTCTCAATAGATGCAGAAAAAGCATTTGATAAAATTCAGTATCCTTTTATAATTAGAACGCTGAAGAGTATAGGCATAGGTGGCACATTTCTAAAACTGATTGAAGCTATCTATGAAAAACCCACAGCCAATATTTTACTGAATGGAGTAAAACTGAAAGCTTTTCCTCTTAGAACTGGAACCAGACAAGGTTGTCCTCTGTCACCTTTACTATTCAACATAGTGCTGGAAGTTCTAGCCAATACAATTAGGCAAGACAAGGAAATAAAGGGAATCCAAATGGGAACAGGGGAGGTCAAACTCTCCCTCTTTGCGGACAACATGATCTTATACTTAGAGAACCCCAAAGACTCAACCACAAGACTCCTAGAAGTCATCAAAAAATACAGTAATGTTTCAGGATATAAAATCAATGTCCACAAGTCAGTAGCCTTTGTATACACCAATAACAGTCAAGATGAGAAGCTAATTAAGGACACAACTCCCTTCACCATAGTTTCAAAGAAAATGAAATACCTAGGAATATACCTAACAAAGGAGGTGCAGGACCTCTATAAAGAAAACTATGAAATCCTCAGAAAGGAAATAGCAGAGGATATTAACAAATGGAAGGACATACGATGCTCATGGAGGGGAAGAATCAACATTGTTAAAATGTCTATACTTCCCAAATCAATCTACCTATTCAATGCCATTCCTATCAAAATACCAACTTCGTACTTTCAAGATTTGGAAAAAATGATTCTGCGTTTTGTATGGAACTGGAAAAAACCCCGTATAGCTAAGGCAGTTCTTTGTAACAAAAATAAAGCTGGGGGCATCAGCATACCAGATTTTAGTCTGTACTACAAAGCCATAGTGCTCAAGACAGCATGGTACTGGCACAAAAACAGAGACATAGACACTTGGAATCGAATTGAAAGCCAAGAAATGAAACTAACATCTTACAACCACCTAATCTTTGATAAACCAAACAAGAACATACCCTGGGGGAAAGACTCCCTATTCAATAAATGGTGTTGGGAGAACTGGATGTCTACATGTAAAAGACTGAAACTGGACCCACATCTTTCCCCACTCACAAAAATTGATTCAAGATGGATAAAGGACTTAAATTTAAGGCATGAAACAATAAAAATCCTCAAAGAAAGCATAGGAAAAACACTGGAAGATATTGGCCTGGGGAAAGACTTCATGAAGAAGACTGCCATGGCAATTGCAACAACAACAAAAATAAACAAATGGGACTTCATTAAACTGAAAAGCTTCTGTACAGCTAAGGAGACAATAACCAAAGCAAAGAGACAACCTATACAATGGGAAAGGATATTTGCTTATTTTCAATCAGACAAATGCTGATAACTAGGATCTATAGAGAACTCAAATTAATCCACATGAAAGAAGCCAACAATCCCATATATCAATGGGCAAGAGACATGAATAGAACTTTCTCTAAAGATGACAGACGAATGGCTAACAAACACAGGAAAAAATGTTCATCATCTCTATATATTAGAGAAAGGCAAATCAAAACAACCCTGAGATATCATCTAACCCCAGTGAGAATGGCCCACATCACAAAATCTCAAAACTGCAGATGCTGGTGTGGATGTGGAGAGAAGGGAACACTTTTACACTGCTGGTGGGACTGCAAACTAATACAACCTTTCTGGAAGGAAGTATGGAGAAACCTCAAAGCACTCAAGCTAGACCTCCCATTTGATCCTGCAATCCCATTACTGGGCATCTACCCAGAAGGAAAAAAATCCTTTTATCATAAGGACACTTGTACTAGACTGTTTATTGCAGCTCAATTTACAATCGCCATAATGTGGAAACAGCCTAAATGCCCACCAACCCAGGAATGGATTAACAAGCCGTGGTATATGTATACCATGGAATACTATTCAGCCATTAAAAAAACGGAGACTTTACATCCTTCGTATTAACCTGGATGGAAGTGGAAGACATTATTCTTAGTAAAGCATCACAAGAATGGAGAAGGATGAATCCTATGTACTCAATTTTGATATGAGGACAATTAATGACAATTAAGGTTATGGGGGGGAAGCAGAAAGAGGGACGGAGGGAGGGGGGTGGGGCCTTGATGTGTGTCACACTTTATGGGGGCAAGACATGATTGCAAGAGGGACTTTACCTAACAATTGCAATCAGTGTAACCTGGCTTATTGTACCCTCAATGAATCCCCAACAATAAAAAAAATACTAGACGGGAGTGCAGGGAAAACCCTTGAAGAAATCAGTCTGGGTGAGTATTTTATGAGGAGGACCCCCCAGGCAATTGAAGCAGCTTCAAAAATACACTACTGGGACTTGATCCCCCCAGGATATTGAACCTCTACAACTTCCATTAACATTTGAGAACACCAAGTTTGTTGCAAAAAAAGTTTGCAATTTTGATCGATGAAAAATAAAATAGAAATTTGTTCTGGCACAGAGAAGGAGAACAAATACAACCATTGGGGGTGAAATTCAGGGAGAACAGATACTACAAATTGGAATGAAATTCTACAACAGTACCTTCAATTTGCATTTTTCATTTTGTTACTTCAATAGACCTTCAAAGTTAACGAGCTCTCCAGACTGATTTGTAATCATGTCAGTTCCATTATCAGTGCCTTGTACATACACATACAAAGATTTAATGTAATAAAATGAATCATCTAGGCAATTAATAAACATTAATTAAATCACAAGCTTTCTTGTTTTTATAAACTCTTCATAGAAGAACAAAGTATGAGCATGCTAGGCAGAAAGAGATCCAGAATATAAAACATCTATGTTCTAAATTTAACATAACCTTCAACTTCTCACAGAAAAATAAAGCTGAAACAGATGATAGGCTTTTTTCTTTCTTTTTTTAATGTGATATGATGATTAGCTTTGACATTTGCCTGTGGCAAGAATGGTAGGTTCAAGCCTGGCCTAGGCCTGTTAAACAATAATGACAACTGCAACAAAAAGTAGCCGGGCATTGTGGGGCACCTGCAGTCCCAGCTACTCAGGAGGCTGAGGCAAGAGAATCGCCTAAGCCCAGGAGTTGGAGGTTGCTGTGAGCTGTAATGCTACAGCGCTCTACAGAGGGCAGTAAAGTAAGACTTTGTCTCTAAAAAAAAAAAAAAAAGAGAGGAATTTGCCAAGTTTTGGAAGCATATAAAAACTTGCAATGCTATCTTGGCTACGGATAGTTGCCAATTTAATAAAATCTGACTCATGATAATCACTTACCTATTGCTGAATTGCTTTTCCTCCAAAATTAAAATTCATCTCTCTTTGGATTTAATTTCTACTTTTCTTCAAGTTTGGGGTCCTCTAAGTCCACATTCCTCAAAGTACAACTGTACCATTAGTAGAGATATCACCTGAAAATATGAAAAGCATAAATTCTCAGGAACTACCTTAGGACTACAAATCAGAATCTGTATTTTCACAAGATCCCCAGTTGAATAATATGCATATTGAAGCCTGAAGGCATAGAAGAGTAGAGCTTCTATAAAAAACATAAACATGGCCAAACTGCCCATCTCTGGAAGTATTTGTTGCCGTGGATGAAACATTAAGCCTAGTTGCACTCTGTGTCCTTCATCAGGAAGCAAAAAACAGGAAAGATAATAATTTGCAAAAAGATCTCATAAGATAATTTATAAGAAAAAGGCCAGGAAAATGATGATTTTAAAAAATAAGAATTTCCCTGGTTTTGGAGGGTCTATAAACTTCTAATTCAAGAGAAACAAAAATTCTAAGTTTTAGATAAAAATCTCAATTTGAAACCAAATCCTAAAGCTGTTCCTCTATGTCAGTGATAGGATAAGTAATCACTGGTTATTTTCCTTGAGCTTATACTAAATTCTGAAATTATTGCCTTAAGGTTTTTATCACTTATCATTACTAAGTAAAAGCCATCCCCAAACTTAGTGGCTTAAAACTACAATTCATTATTATCTTTCCTGATTCTGTGGGTAACAGGGTTCAGCTGGGAAGGTATTATTTGAGGCCCCCCAGGCAGTTACAGTTAGTAGGCAACTGTAGTCATAGTCACCTAACAGGCAGTTATTGGCAACTGTGGTCATAGTCACCTAACAGGCAGTTACAGTTAGTAGGCAACTGTGGTCGTAGTCACCCAACAGCTTGACTGGTTAGATGTCCAAGACAGCCAGCCCACCTGGCTGAGAGCTGACGTGGGCCGTTGACAGCTGAAGGGGTTGACTAGACCACCTATGTACGGGCTGCACATGGGGCTGAGTTTTCTCAAAGTATGACAGCTGTGGTTGGAATGGAAGGGTCCCAAGAGCAAATGTTCCCAGTGACCCACATGAAAGCTGCAAAAGCTTCCTATGCCTAAGCCTCCAAAGCCCCAAACATCACTTCTGCAATGCTTTATTGGTTTAGCAAGTCACAACTTCCGGCCCAGTTTCAAGGGGCAGGGAAAATCAATTCCACCTCTCAGCAGGAGAAATAGCAAATAATTTCCTTATACCATTTGTAATCTACCACAAAGTTTTTAGGAATTAAAATAACTTTTCTAAGTTTTAAAGTTGCCCACCCAAATCTACTACACAAGCATTCAATATTGCAAAGCCTGCGATAAAATCAGAGCCTTGGCTCTACAAAGTCTACTTACAAAAATATCCAAATCTCCTTCAGCTTATGTTATGTGAAGTAGGCCTCTACCTATATACTGATATGTGAAGAGGATTCAGAAGTGCTCTTTTCCTTTAAAGACTTTCTCCTCTGTAATGATTAGCCTTGATTTCTCTTTTCCTCAAGATCCACTCCTCACAGTTCTCTGATCAACTCTACGTCAGGGAGGCTACAGGGTATACTCTGGGCTCCTGCAGGGGGTATACTCTGCAGAGTATACTCTGGCCTCCAGCTGGGTTTAGGCAAGGGAAGGTAAGCGCCTGTCCTTTTTTCCCCTTTCTACCCCATTGCTAATGATGTGTTTCTAGCAGTAGTTGCAACCTCTTCTTCCACCTTCAGTCTTTCCTCCACAGTTCCCATCCTACTTGACTTGTAAGTTCTGAACGTTCCACAAATCAGATATCAAAACATTTTTTATTTCAATTGTTTTCCTCAAAAAAATTATGTCAAGAAAAGAAATACAAACACACACATTTCTTGTCAACTCATAGTTAAATAATAAAAATAAAAGACTAACTATTTGGTTAATCTATGATTTTTGGTGCTGGAAAGAGAATAATTTTTAATAACTTTAAATCAATAAACAATTCCCACCTGTCATTAGAAGGAACAAAAGACAAAAAAAATCACTGGAGACTTCCTTCACTGTGTGCTTTATGAGATCTTAGTTTTGCTATAAGTTGCTTGAAGATAAGCACTCCTGTTTTGAAAACTGAGACAGGGACCCCTGGTACCTGCCAGAGGCTAAACGTTGCTATGACTACTGAATTGATGCATGTATCTCCTTAATTAGACATACCTTGCTTGACCATTTAGCTATAAGGCATGTTTAATACTGCATTTTCTATACTACTTTGCAACTAGATGTTCATGTACTGAAATGAAATATTCTCTCTTGCAAACTCCCTTGCAACTAGGTATTGATTCAACCTAACTCTTGAGTTAGAGAGAAAAAAGTTAGCATGCAGCATGTGGAGGAGAGAGACTGAGGATTTGCTCCCCAGTCCACGCAAACAGACACAAACATATATAGCTTCAGAAATAGCTGGCTGAGGGCAGGGTAATGAGGGTAGCAGAGGACACTGAAATAGAATTATTTTCTTGTAAATATACTAATGGGCCTTTTACCTTGACAAGTCGGATATAAAAGGAAACTGTATATTCATTTTGCAGATAATTATTTGTCAAACTACAACTATGTATAGCTTAAGGGTTAGTGTGACACAGCAGTCATGATTGTTACCTTTGGATGACCTTTTTTAGGTCAATTCTTTTTTAGGTAGCAATTCTACCTACCACCTACCTTCTCTGATCTGTTGGGCTAATTACAAAGGATATCTAAACTTCAGTCTCATCCACCATAAAACAAAGATAATATTAATTTATTATAGAATTACATTAAAGATTAAACAACACAACTAATGAGAAGCACTTAGCTCACTATCTCTACATATTAACAGCTTATAAAATGTTATTTATTTCAAAGTATTAGTCAGTAGGTTAAATGACCTAAATGTGTCAACAGTGAAATAGCTAAATATGGCACAGAATGTTTCTATAACATAATACTACGCAGCCATTAAAAAGAATAACAAATATATTTATGTAACATATGTATATTCCCTCTCTATATAGAGAGAGATAAAATGATCAACACATTAAATGATCATCAATAAAAGGATAAAGGTAAGTATAATAGAAAAAGCATATTATCACCTTACTTTTGTTTCAAGAAAAGAAATATTAACACACACACACACATTTGCTTCTAAAAAGAAGACTTATGGGCCTCATGAACTGAGAAATCCAGGAGAAAGTAGATACCAGAGATTGCTTAGATGCTCACCAACCCTGTTTCAACTTCTTTTACTCTTTTCTTTGCTTAGATATGTGTTAGCTGTTGGCAAGTTGTAGCCAAGGATGTATGAGCAGAAGGTAAGTGTCAGTTTCTGATTGAAATGATTAAGAGACAAGAATGCCTTTCCCAAATTCTCTCTCCTTGATCATTGATCCAGATGAATGCAGGGAACTTGTATTAGATTCTAAGGAGGGCTCAGAGAAAATAGAGACACAAGTCTGGATTGCTGAGTTAGCTCTTGGGGAAGAGCCAACCGGAAAAGCTACATGTCCTATATTAGACTAAGCTATAGAAAGAAATAACATTCATTACAATATCCATTGTAATTAAGGATTTTTTTGTTGTAGCAACTAGCACTAAAAACTAGAGAAATAATTATTTTTTATATCATTTTGTATTGTCTAGATTTTTGTCTAATTGAAATGGTTAAACTAAACAATGAATGAATTAGTGTGAACTAACCAAACTATTTTAGTTTAGAAATAAAAAACCACCAGGAAAGATTTCATTTTCTAAGCAGCAATTTATTTTCATTGTTCTCCCTACTAAGACATTAGACATTCGATATAATACTCTTATAGAGTGCCATACTCTACACATTTTAAAATGTCTTACCAGCCATCTCATCTGTTTATTTTCATTTAAAATAATTTTTAACTCTAAAAACATGTGAAATACCTGACAGCTAAAAAGCTCTAAGTTGTCCAAAATGCCTAACCCTGTCTCATTAATTGGATCTGAATAGCTATGGAGAAATTTCTAGGTAGAAATATTCCTTCTACAAGTTCTCCCTTTCCCTGCCCCAGATTACTTCAAGTACTTCTCGATTTAATCCAATTAGTGTGTACTACTTCAAGCCATAACTTTTCCAAAGATAGATTAATTTTTGATAATTCATGTCTGGCACTAATGGGATATGGTAGTAATTATATTGTTAACCTCCTAATATTCTCCTCATAAAATATGGTAGTATATAAAGGACATGGCACCCTAAAACACTGAACCCATTTTAACATGAAAATTGAAAAGGAAAACCATATATTTCCCACTTACTTTTCTTTGGCAAATTCTGAATTCACAGATGGTGCAGATAACTCGGCTTTCTTAACTAAAGCATCTCTATGTCTGTCCTTGTCTTGGAAGTCGCTTTCGTGGTTAGACCACATTTTGTATATTTCCGATGATGGACATATGAGCTGAGCTGTGCCAAAGAAAGGGGCAGGCCACATGAAACACCATCAAGGCTGCAAGTGGCTGCTGCCAAGAAGTGGGAAAAGATGATTTTACAGGTCATGGAAGAGAACTAGGATCCAGATCAACCAAAAAAAATCTAGCAACTAGAAAAGTTAAGTATGTGATATTAATATAGTATCAGTATAGGTCTCATAGGAAACTTATTTCTCATAGGAAACAGTGGGATAGGAATGCTGTGTTTAAACTATTATTTTACCATTGGGGTGGTGGGAGACGGTTAGGCAAGAATTAACTTATCATTGGAGAAAAAAACACATTTTAAAAATAAATTTAAAATTTCATTACATGGCAATATATTTACATAACATTTCCAAAATATTTATTCTTCCTCCCTTTAAAAAAATATTCCTCTTACGCCAAGGATAGGCCTCTGTCTAAAACAAGGCAAATATACTCATAGTTGAATTTTTCATTTTCAAGTGTTTGAGTTGCAAACTTATAAATAATCATAATGAAAATTCTTAAGATGAAAATTGAAAATCTTCACCAAGATAAAAATAAAAAATGTGGACATTTGGCCCCCTACTTTCTTTTGTAAATAAAGTTTTATTGGAACACTGTCACACCTACTTGTTTGCACATCATCTATGACCTCTTTCATACTACCATGTCAGACTTCAGTAATTTTGCCAAATATAGTATGATCTGAACAGACTAAAGTATATACTATCTGGACCTTTGGCAAAAAAAAAAAAATGCTGATCCCTGATTTAAAGAACAATAACAACAATCCATTATAGATTTTACTACATATTTAAAAACAAAATGTATGACAAGTCATACAGAGAACAGGAAAGGGAAAATGGAAAAATGTTATTTATGAGGTTATCACATTACACATGAAGTGGTACCATATTATTTGAAGGAATTCTGTTAATTAAAGACACAAATTATACACCTTAGAAAACCATCACTCAAAAATAGAGCAAAATTGTATAGCAAATAATCCAATAGTAGAGATAAGAACAAATATGACTAATAGGACACTTATTTGGCTAAAACAAGGCAAGTCAAAAAAAAAAGAGAAACAACAAATTGGTGGGCAATTGAAAGTTAAATGCAGGAATGTAGATTTAAGCACAGCCAGGTCAATTACAGTGACTATAAAGGACCTAACACTCCATTTTAAAGGCAGGAATTTTCAGACTTGATAAAAAAGAAAGATACAATTGCTCTCCATGACAAGCCTACACAAATTAAAAAGAGATAAACAGGTTAAAGGGATGAAAAAATACACCATACAAACATTTACTAAAGAAAGCTGGGGTGGCTATATTAATACATGTATAAGGCTAAATATACTTCAGGACAGAGAATATTATCTGAGATAAAAAGGAACAATTCATGATGAAAGGTTCAGTTCATCAAGCATATGCAGACTTCCGCTTCGGAGGCGTAGAGAGCCAGGCACTTCCGGGGGCGCCGTGTGGTCATTTTAGCAGTTTTCAGTATGGCGGGCCTTGCTGACCCGCCCGGGCGATGCTGTCTTTGAACCGGCAGGAAGACGTAGAGTTTCGAAAGGAGGTAGCGCAGGTTCGCCAGCGCTTAACCCAGCAACAAAAGCAAGAAAAGCTTAAGCATGGAGTAATCTATGTGGGCCACCTACCTAGGACACTTGATGAAACTCAGATCCAAGCTTATTTCTCCCAGTTTGGCACTACTACAAGATTAAGACTTTCCAGAAGTGAAAGGACTGGAAATAGCAAAGGCTATGCCTTTGTGGAATTTGAGTCTGATGATGTTGCCAAGATAGTTGCTGAAACAATGAACAACTACCTTTTTGGCGAAAGACTTTTGCAGTGTCGTGTTGTGCCACCTGAAAAAGTACATAAAGAACTTTTTAAGGGCTGCAAAACGCCATCACATCCGGCAGTGAAACGGTATAATCAGAAACGGACACTTACACAAAGACTACAGATGGAGAGGCGATTTAAAAAGAAGGAAAGATTACTCAGGAAGAAATTTAGTGAAAAAAGGAATTGATTATAATTTTCTTCCATTGGTTTTACCTAAGGAAAAGAAACAACAGGTTTCGGGCACTACTGAGAAGACTGTGGATAGCCAGGGCCCCACACCAGTTTGTACATCAGCATTTTTGGAGAAACGAAAATCTGAAGTGGCTGCAATGAATGATGATGAAGATAATGAAATAGTTTTCAAACAGCCCAAATCCAGTGTAAAAGAAGAAGCACAAGAGACTCTAACACCTACACGCTCACAGAAAAAAAGACGAAGAAAAAGCAATCAGTGACTCTGAATATACTATGCATAGCATTTTTTCTGAAAAGTGCATTTTTTGTTTCTTGGGCTGATTCTATGCTAGGTACAGTGAAATGCAACCCTTGCCAAGGTTTTTTTTTTTTTTTTTTTTTTGAGACAGAGCCTCCCTGCTGCCCAGGCTAGAGTGTCATGCTGTCTGTTCACTCACACTCCTCAGACTCCTGGGTTCAAGCGACCTTCCTGCCTCAATGCCCAGCTAATATTTCTGCTTTTTCCTGTTCATAGAGCTGGGGTCTCACTTTTGCTCAGGCTGGTCTCAAACTCCTGAAGTCAAATGATCCTCCTGCCTCTGCCTCCCAGAGTACAGGGATTATAGGTATAAGCCACCATGCCCAGCCCCTTGACAGTGTTTTTGTAGGAAAAACATACTATTTGGTCAAGTCAGTAAGGAAAGCAACTTGTATTATTTTGGCTTGTCTGGCCTTTCTAAAGTACAGGGGTGCATACCAGCTTGCAGTGGTTGGGCTCACATTTCCTCTTTTTCCTGGTCTCTTCTAGTTTCCATTTTAGATTTCACAGCTTTCCCTAATTACTTTGCCTGGCTAGAAGGCTTACCATTAACTGCAGGTTTAATTTAAGTACTAAACTGCAGCTGTTTTGCACCACCAGAAAAAACCATTATCGTGCTTGACCACCTACATCAGGTGTCCTCAAACTTTTTAAACAGGAGGCCAATTCACTGTCCCTCAGACCATTGGAGGACTGGACTATAGTTTAAAAAAAAACTATGAACAAATTCCTACACACACTGCACATACCTTATTTTGAAGTAAAAAAACAAAACAGGAACAAATACAATCACACCGCCTCATGTGGCCACAGTTTGAGGACGCCTGACATGGTTGTGCACTTTTCACCCAGGAGGATACTTTAGACCAGGGGTCCTCTAACATTGCATGATTGAAACTGGAAGTTAAATTGTATGAGGAGTGAAAAGGGATTTTCAATTGTTACTGCTGATTCATTTATATAATAGTTCAAGTGTTAATGAAGATTCAAAAATGACTGATTTTTACCATAAAAATCAATTAGCATTTTATATCAGTATCATCTATGGGGAATTCCAAGATTCAAACAATGATCAGCAAATAAACTTTTTCTTATAAAAAAAAAAAAGAATATGCAACAACCCTAAAGTTCATCCCCTGATTATAAAATAGCTTTGCAATGCATGAAGCAGAAATTAACATTACTCAAAGGAAAATACAACTAACCTGAAAATTCTAGTGGTTGTCAGAAACAAGTGAACAGAAAATTGGTAGGAATACTAAAGATATGAACATTTTCTTTCTTTTTTGTTTTTTTGGTAGAGAGGGGCTCTCACTCTGGCTCAGGCTGGTCTTGAACCTCTGAGCTCAGGGCAATCCACCCACCTCAGCCTCCCAGAGTGCTAGAATTACAGGATATGAACATTTTCAACACCTGTGACCAAATTGATAATTAATGAACACTCCACTAACATGTTCTTTTCAAGTATAAACAGAGTACATATGAAGAGAGACCATGTTCTGAGCCATAAACCAAGTCTCAAGAAATTAAAAAAAAAAAAAACACTAAAATTACACAGAATATATTTTTCTGCTACCCAGTAAATGGGTACTTTTAAAAGAAAGCTAATAAAATATGCAACCATTAATGTAAGTTCTGTATAATAAATACCCCATCATATTTTTCTAAATACTCCAATACAGTCTGGAGCATTTAGAAAAAATAAATAACCTAACTACTAGCTTTAAAAATTAACCTTAACCAATGATCTGTGTTCATTTAATTAATAGGAGTTTACAATATCAGGTAGAAGTATTTACTTCATTTTTAAAAGCCCAGCATTATGCAAATTAATTACTCATGCCTTCCTTTTATTTTTATCAACTGGTCGGCATGTGTCCATGTTAAACAGCCTCCTGCTGCAGCAAAATCTCCCCAGTCACCAGCTAGCAGCTTACGTTTTAGCCAGATGTGATACTGCCCAAATGTATTATTACAAAAGTAGAAAAACTACCACCAACAACTGCAGTTCAATTATTTTACAATATACAGACATTGCTGCTAATGCAGTTGGATCTCGAGAACCATATTACTCTGTTAGAAACTGTCATTAAGAAATAAAGCCTATCGGGCGGCGCCTGTGGCTCAGTCGGTAAGGCACCGGCCCCATATACCGAGGGTGGCGGGTTCAAACCCGGCCTCGGCCGAACTGCAACCAAAAAATAGCCGGGCGTTGTGGCGGGCGCCTTTAGTCCCAGCTACTCGGGAGGCTGAGGCAAGAGAATCGCTTAAGCCCAGGAGTTGGAGGTTGCTGTGAGCTGTGTGAGGCCACGGCACTCTACCGAGGGCCATAAAGTGAGACTCTGTCTCTACAAAAAAAAAAAAAAAAAAAAGAAATAAAGCCTATCAACAAATTATTCACATGTGTTTTCTATATTTCTCTCTTTCCCTCTTGCTCTTTCTCCCTCATCTTTATGTGTGTCTATAGTTCAGAATACACACATATTCTGTGTGTATACAGAATTTCATGAGAATAAAGTTATTTAGGGGAAATAGAAAAGAAATGTATTTCATGGGAGTTTCAGTCTAAAGGAATCTAAGGGAGTTTAGTACAAAGATGCAAAGTTTAGGAAAAGATAATAATAGAACCAATTTTAGTACCTTTAAAATGCAGTGCCAGAACAGAAATATTTAAGGAAGATATTTAAAGTAATATTTACAACCCAAGAATCTAAGTTTTGCAAGTTTTAGAGAAGGAATGTAGGACCCCAGGTCAAAAACTGAACACACCAGGAGGGCATCTATTTTAAAACCCCTAAGGTCAGAATTAACACTGTGTATTAATAAAGTATCTTAGCTTCTTCCTCTAGGAATGGACACATTCAAACCCAATAGAAAAAAAAAAGTGTGAAACTTGTAGATTAACACATTAACAACAATGTGCTCACCTGAGAGGAACCCTCAACTGAGTCCAAGAAGTGGGCAGGGTGAGTGGGAGGGCAGCAGTTTCCTTCCCACCAGGAACGATGGGCAGGTGTCTGACGCACTTCTGTGTGAGAGGCATAACTACAGAGCTGCTTTGCCCGACACATGCAAGCAGTGTGACTTAATTGTATGTACCCTCATATTAAATGAAAATTTAAGCAAAGAAAAAGAAAATTTACCACCCTTAATAATGACTCCAATTTCTAGAAATGATGATTTGGACTTAACCAAAATGAATATTTTTTTTTTTCTGAGTCAGAGTCTCACTTTCTTGCCCCCAGTAGAGTGCTGTGGCTCATAGCTCACAGCAACCTCAAACTCTTGGGCTCAAGAGATCCTCTTGCCTCAGCCTCCCAAGTAGCTGGCACTACAGGCGCCCACCACAGCACCCGGCTATAATTTACAAACGGGCTGGTCTCCAATTCCTGAGCTCAAACAATCCACCCTCCTCAGCCTCCCAGAGTTCTGGGATTACAGGCGTGGACCACCACGCCCAGCCTAACCAAAATTAATCTTTAGGGTATTTTGTACATTTCCTCTTGTTTTACATTTTTTTTTCTAAATTGTAAAAAGAGCTTTACTTCACAAGACCAGTTTTCTTGGCTTCTGTTTCATATATCAATAATCTCCACATTTTTACTATAAAAACATCTGCTTCTTCATCAAGTACCATAGCAACATCATCTAAAATGCTCTGAGGAGAACTATGAGCCATAACCTGCGCCTGTGGCTCAGTGAGTAGGGCGCTGGCCCCCTTTATGGAGGATGGCGGGTTCAAACCCAGCCCCGGCTGAACTGCAACCAAAAAATAGCCAGGTGTTGTGGCGGGCGCCTGTAGTCCCAGCTGCTCGGGAGGCTGAGGCAGGAGAATCGCTGAAGCCCAAGAGCTAGAGGTTGCTGTGAATCCTGTGACATCATGGCACTCTACTGAAGGCGGTAAAGTGAGACTCTGTCTTCACAAAAAAAAAAAAATAATAATACTTTTTTTAATACATAGAAATTAAGTTGTTCAACCTACAAATACGCATGTACCTCACTGATGTACCATCAGAGTTGCTCATATATTGTAAAAATTGTGATTCCCACAGTTGGTCAGGTTCATTGCTAACCAGCACAGTCCAGGGATGGGAAATGTGAACTGGGTTAAAATACCAGCTCTTTGAACTCAGTGATCATCTGAGCAAGCTAACTTACTGCTCTGTGCTTCTATTTGCTTTATGTTTTATGTGGAGATATTACAGGGATAGTATAAAGGTTAAATAATGTTATATTTCTAAAATACTTAAAACTGTGTATGGCATGTAATAAGTTCTACACAATTCTTGCCAATTTTTTTTAAATACCTCATTCAGATCAATTTTTACTTTTTAAATTTACAGAATGATCTGTTTTTCTAAACTCTTCTTTTTCTTGTACCTATTTTTAAAAGGCTTTAAAATAGAAGGAAAAACCTCTAATACTAATAATAAAAGTTCATTCTCATAGGAGTCAGGACAATAATAATTTCTGAGGGTTTTAGTGGGAAAAAATGCATGAATTTTTATTCTATCTAAGAAAAGCATGAAGAATGTTCTCTGCCACCTCAACCATGAAGGCAACTGTTATAAATTTAACTAAAAGACTTGGTGTACGCTTTAAGGTTGAACAACTATCAATTTTTAACATTTCCTATCCTAGCTTACAGACATAAATAAAAGTCATCTACCACATGCTTAAAATATAACCCATTAGGTACTTACAATGAGGATTTTGTATCTCTTTGTTTATTTTATAAAACTTGTGACACTTTAACTTAATGAAAGGATATTTTCGGATAATAGATACTTTCTGTTTTTCTTAGATAATAAATTTGAGATGAGCAATGTGAAACCAAATGTCTAAGGCAAGTTGAAGAAAAAACAAGAAAATACATTTCTTTAAGCCTAATCTCCTGAAGTAAGTAAGTCACCATAGTGGCTATCATGTCAAGACATGTTAGCTTGTGGTTTTGTGAAAAAGAAAGGGATATTTTTAAGAACCATTTCAGAAATATCTGTACTTTTTGCAAATTTGGGGAATAGTTCCTTCCTGTTCTTACTGAAACACTGACTTTGAAGTGGAATTGTTAAGAAAACACATGCTATGAAACTTAGTGACGATGAGTTGGTGTGAAATAATTAAAATGCTTCCCTGAGTATGTCCTTTACCACAATCCACTTCTTACCCACAGACATCTAACACTTTGGATCTTATTCAAAAAAACCTCATGGACCACTCCTTCAGTCTTTTTTTTCCTTCAAATGTTAATGTCCAGCCATTCTCCTCCCAGTTGGTTCATTGAGATATAATTTTCCTATCTTGAATTACATTGTTTTCTTTCTTTTTTTTTTTTTATTGTTGGGGATTCACTGAGGGTACAAGATACCAGGTTACACTGATTGCATTTGTTAGGTAAAGTCCTTCTGAATCTTGTATCTTGCCCCCAAAATGTGAGACCCCAACCCCCATTCTGTCTCTCACCTCTTCCCTTTTCCCACCCCGCTCCCTCCTTCCCTCTCTCTCCTCTTCATTTCCCCCACCCTCTCCCTGCTTGTCTCTCTCTCTGCTCTCCCCTTCCCCCACCCCCCACCAGTGTACTAGGTCATTAATTGTCCTCATATCAAAATTAAGTACACAGGATTCATGCTTTTCCATTCTTGTGATGCTTTACTAAGAATAATGTGTTCCACTTCCATCGAGGTTAATACAAAGAATGTAAAGTCTCCATCTTTTTAAATGGCTGAATAGCATTCCATGGTGTACATATACCACAGGTTGTTAATCCATTCCTGCCCTGGAGGGCATATAGACTGTTTCCACGTTTTGGCGATTGTAAATTGAGCTGCAATAAACAGAATAATGCAAGTGTCTTTATGATAAAAGGATTTTTTTCCTTCTGGGTAAATGCCCAGTAATGGGATTGCAGGATCAAATTAGAGGTGTGGCTTGAGTTCTTTGAGGTTTCTCCATACTTCCTTCCAAAAATGTTGTATTAGTTTGCAGTCCCACCAGCAATGTAAAAGTGTTCCCGTCTCTCCACATCCATGCCAGCATCTGCAGTTTTGAGATTTTGTGATGTGGGCCATTCTCACTGGGGTTAGATGATATCTTGAGGTGGTTTTGATTTGCATTTCTCTAAAAATTAGGCAAGAGAGATGAATAGAACCTTCTCTAAAGAAGACAGACGAATGGCTAGCAAACATATGAAAAAATGCTCATGTCCCTAATTGTTTTCTTTCTTAAAGAAAAAAAAACTATGAGATGCTAACAATAATAGAGAAAACTGAATTGGATCCACATAAAGGCAAAACTGCTAAAAACATGTTAGTATCACTTACTCTTAGGAGAGTGTAACATTCTATTCAGCAGTAAAAAATTGAAAACAAAAGTCTGTCAAAAGGGAAATGGAAAAGGCACCCACAAACACAACACACAATGATAATGAACTCCACTCAGCATGACAGTGCTGCATGTCAAACGAACACAGCTGTGAGACACTGATTTGCCAAAGTTATGAAAACTTAGTTGTTTGAACAGGCTGCAAAGATAAGCATATTGTGGTAGGTTCATGTACTTAATTGTCAGACCTCATACAACGACAGCTCTGATAGTCATTCCAGAAACAGAGTTTCAAAATTGCTTTGAAGAGTGGACAAGGCACCAGGCCTTGGCACTAGCAGAGGTGCATAGCTTACTAATGGGAGTACTTTGAAGGTGACAATAGTGTTTTTAGCAATGTGATTATGTAGCACTTTCTCTAGGATGAGTTTACAAACTTAATTGTCAAGCTTCATGTACATGATATACACGGTATATGTATCAGCTTGAAGAGATGTCAAAAGCAAATGCACAACAAAAATTGTAGTCACAAAATAACACATAGTATGAGATAACACATATGTAAACATAAAAACACAAGTTAATATCATGTATATTGATGACTAAATTATGACTCTCTAGGAAAACTATAAAATAGAAAAGCATCGACTGACTAAAGGATGCACACTCAATTCATTATATTTACCTATGAAGAAAGGACTAGGAAGGAAAAAATAAAAACTACTTTTAATGCCCTAATTATTATACTTAAAAAACATGAATGTGACTAAATATTAACATTTGTTAAATATGGGCATTTTACATGTGTCTTTGTTTCATTATTTGCTGTGGCTTTCCACATTTTTCTAAACCTCAAGCATTAACCACAAAGTGCAGTCATTCAGTGGGTTTGTGAGTTTTTTAATGCATAAATGTAAGGACCCCAAATTGTCACCGCTTAGATGCAACTTTGGAGAACACAAATTTGATCAGTTGATGGACCACAAATCACGACAGCAGCAGCTCATTTTTACTGGAGGAGATGAGGTCATTGGCTCTATTATTTCACCAAAAATAAATGAACATCACAATAGATTTGTTAAGTGGCCTCTATGGAGGCTTTACTTAAAAATAATTTTTTTACTGCCAATAATGTGCAACATTTTCAACTTTCATTAAGAATAACATTTGTGACTAACCTTTATCCTTGGCAAATGAAATAGAACCTCTGTAAGTTCACCACCCAAGGGAAAAAAACAAACCAGTCAACATACAGAGGTGGTCAACATAAGGAATGAGGCCCACTGTATTGACACGTACATGTGGCACATGTCCAGTCTATGAAAATCAGGTCAACTTAAAGAGGTGGTCAATGTAGGACAGTGGCCACTATCCTATATTTTAGATTTAGCATATATTATTGTCATTACTACATCTGGCTTGAACTCTCAGGCAGACGTGACAATATCTAGTATTTAGCCTGACACTTCAGCCATAAATCAGTTACACAAGTCTCCTGACCCCAAGACAATGAGTGAAGAAGTACTTACTACCTGTGGAGTGGGAGGTAAGGAAGAATTGTGAAAAATATGATGGCCACACCAATGTTCATTATACTGGGATCATCTCTGTCAGTTTTGATAATAGTGTAGGGTAAGAAACAGGAGAAATTTTACATTACAACTTTATCTCCCACATTGTAAGTTATAGATAAAAGCTGTATCAACTGACTTCGAAGAGTGCTTTTATTCTTTGAAAAAAGTATGGTTCAGGGTGGCACCTGTGGCTCAGTGGGTAGGACACTGGCCCCATATACTGAGGGTGGTGGCTTCAAGCTTGGCCCCGGCCAAACTGCAACAACAATAACAGAAAAATAGCCAGGCATTGTGGCAGGCACCTGTAGTCCCAGCTACTCGGGAGGCTGGGACAAGAGAATCACCTAAGCTCAGGAGTTGTAGGTTGCTGTGAGATGTGTGACGCCACAGCACCCTACTAAGGGCGATAAGGTGAGACTGTCTCTACAAAAAAAAAAGAAAAGAAAAGAAGAAATGGTTCAAAGAGGTTCAATAACTTTCATGGGGTTCCGCAACTTAGAAAAGGCAAATGCTAGATTTGAACCCATGTCTGCCACTATTAATGAATGGTATTATTGATACACAATAGGTTTCTAAGCTCTTATCTATAAATGTGCTTTTATAGCATGGTCTCTCAGACCTTTTAAATGCTATCCAGTCCATTCTTCCATGTACCTGGAGGAGTTGCTTCACAGCTATTTCCAGGCATAGAGGCTTGCTTTTTGGTCTTTCAAAGTCTTTGCCTCAGAGTATCGAGTTCAATTGGGACTAAGTCTCTTCCTACTGATAAAATTACTACCAACAGGCATTTAGCAAGGTTTGAAAATGTGTTTTAATGAACACCTTTAGTTAGGGTAGAAGTTTAGTCCCTCAACAGTGTTAGCTGAACAGTGCTGCATTATTTTTAGATAGCATGTATGATCTAATCCACACAAATGATGGTTCAAGAGGCATTTGCTTAGTTATTAAATGAAAATGAAGAGAAAAAACATTGGTGGGGGCGGCACCTGTGGCTCAAGGAGTAGGGCGTCCCATATGCCAGAGGTGGCGGGTTCAAACCCGGCCCCGGCCAAAAAAAAAAAAAAAACATTGGTGGGACACACAACTCCTCTTTGGCATACACCATCATAAGAAAGCTTCTATAAAATTTTTATTTAAGAAAAAGAAATCAAGACAATAAGAATTTTTTTAGATAGATATAGATAAAATCACAGTGTTCAAAGATGTCAGCATGTTTTTCTTTTATTTATTTATTTATTTTATTTTTCTTTTTTTTGTCAGCATGTTTTTCTCTGGGAATCACAATCTAAAGTCTCATTATGTCCCTGGCCTTCTTGCTGGAAAAAAAAAATTTGATAGGGGGGGCGGGGAAAAAAAAAAAAAATTTGATAACTGTTAGTTTATTTAAATAAATTAAAAAATAAACTTGAAAAATAAATAAAATGCTACTACCATTTACCATAAGCTGGATAAAAAATAAGCTGGATAAATAAACTTCATACAATGGTAACGGTTTTGGTCATCACATTCAATTGCCCTATCTTCCTCTCCAAGAAATACTCAAGTTTTTGAAGGCAATATGGTTCACTTTATATTTTACCCATAGAAAATATACAGTGTACACTAAAATGTTTTCCAGTAGCCAGGTGATAGGAGGAAGGACAAAGCAACAATGAACAAATGTTTTGATGAGCTAGCGTTGTGCTAGATGCATTATGTATCTGTTGTATAATGTATGTAAAGAATTCTAGAATAAAAAAATAAAATAATGGACAGAAAGCTTTAAAAACTTTATCCTATGGCTGAGTGATAAGAATTTAAAGAAGAAGGAAGAATTTAAATCCATAGGGTTGTACTCCAGACTTTATTCTCTTTGGTCAAAGAAGACAGATCTGCAAACCTTTTGAAACAGCCTCCAAACCACTGTTCATGAGGCCCCTGAAATACAGTATCGAGAAATTATCACTGCAAAGCATTCACTCTAAGAATAAAGCAATGAGAAATAAACTATGACGTATCAACTAGTATTAACTTGAGTGCTCAAATGCTCTACAAAACTTCAGGCCATTGGGCCACTATGAAGGCTGTTTATGAAGAGAAAAAGTTACCCAGGATCATTTGATGCTTCTAATTTCTCACAGGCATCCTGATGATCAATGGATGAAATTAGTTTTGATATTTTAGTCTTACGAATCAGAAGAGATAAACTCATTTCATACACAAATGTAGCTCTGCATTTTTCCTGTCATAAAAAAATATAATAAATGTCAATGGAAAGTGCTTAAATCATGTTCGCTAAAATAGGTGTTGTATATATTTGGTAATCAAGGGGAAGGGCTGCCAGTCCAAAGCTTCCTGGATGCAGTTAGACAGTGGTCCTGTCCTTTGGTCCCTCTACTCCATCGTTAACTCTGTCATCAGGTTAGCAGCAAATGTGAGTGGTGTCCACCTGTCACAGAGCTGCTTGGAATCCAGCATCCTGTATCATGGGCTGTCATCCCTTCATTTGTATGAGGAAGCAAAGATTTTATGATGGCAAAGAAAGAAACTGCCTGGGAAAGAGCATAAAGTCAAGCATTTAGAGACAATGGTTCAGAATCTTCCAGCGCAATGATATGAGGGGTGAGTCCAACTCCTTCATTTTACACATATGAATTCCATGCACCCCATATATGAAGTGATTCAAGCATGGGTATTCAGAAGGCCTGCAGGACCAGGACTGCAGCCCACTATAGCAAACTCAGCACTACAGCATGAAGAAGAGGACATTTCCCCTTGAATCTGTGCTATGACAATGTGTCACTCAAACTTACCTTCATGTATTAGCTAATATATTGAGTTTAAAAGGAACACATTTTTCTATGAATGTCATATTTGTCTCAACCACAATTTTATCTGACACAAATATAAGTATATGGATGAATTTTATTTTGATAAGGTCTAAACTTTTTTTAAATAAAGATACCAGTGAGGTAAATAAGCTCTATGGCTGAAGCAGAGCAGTTATGCACCTGTGCTTTGCATTAGCTTCTATACATTCTCATTTTCTTACCTTAAAAAAAAAAAATCAAAGATTATGATACAAACACCCTTTAGATAACAGTGGCTCAAATGAGGCCCTTTCTTTCGGATGAAACAGAAACTTTTATTAAAACTTTTGCCTTTTGCTCCTGCAAAGTAATTGGCCTGCATAGGAGTTCCCATAAAATCACACCCAAATGAAAGTTTCAGCTAATATTATGTGATGGTAGAATTTTGGAAGGATTATAGTAAACCTGGTGCTACAAAAGAATCCCCAAACCCACTCGATGAAGATGCATTTTCTGCTGACTGGTCTATATTTAATTAATCAACCAAAATCAGTTGTATATTTCCTGTATTCACTTGAGCATATAAAGAAATATGAGCTGGGCTCAGCACCTATAGCTCAGTAGCTTGAGCACCAGCCATATATACTAGAGCTGGCAGGTTCAAACCCAGCCTTGGCCTACCAAACAACAAGGACAACTATGACCAAAAAATAGCCAGGCATTGTGGCGGGCGCCTATAGTCCCAGCTACTTGGGAGGCTGAGGCAAGAGAATCACTTAAGCCCAAAGGTTTGAGGTTGGTATGAGCTGTGATACCACAGCACTTTACAGAGGTTGATATAGTGAGACTGTCTCAAAAAAAAAAAAAAGAAAAAGAAAAAGAAATATGAGCTGTAGCTTGTATCTTCCAGGGCCAGTCAAATAAACAAGTAGTTTAACAGAAGAAAGTTAGTATTAGCAACTTATTTTAAAGAAACATTGAAAGTTAAGACTGGATATGATATGACAACCCAGAGATTAACAATAGCAGAAAGGTACTAGTGCCCCCAGGACCACAGGATCGAAGGGAAAGGAAGTTCCCAGAGACCAGGAGCTGGCATCTCTAGGTAGTTGTTGAAACCATTTCAAAGGCAACTTGCCAGAAGTTGGAACCATAAAAAGACCCAGTCAACTTTCTGTGCCTGATAGTGAGAGAGAAATATCTTGGTTTGTCCTCTACTCTCACCCTAGAATCTACCACTAACAATTACCGTACTGTCCTGCCAAAGAGAAATGCAGTTGTTATGAGTTCTTCTCTTGTGTTTCAGCTTTCGATCTGTGTGTAACAAAACAGCTAAATACACTGTGCTGTAAAACCCTAACCATTGAATTAGGCTCACAGAGAGATGAGGCAGCTCTGGCTGGTCTGTGTCCCGTGTATCTCAAGACTCCACTAGGATAACTTTAAAGGCTGATGCTGGAGAACAGTCTTCTAAAGTAACACCTTCTTGCACAAATACATGCCTGCCCCGGGGCATCTAAGGGATTACCAAATGGAGTACCTCCATGTGGTTCCTACAGCATACAGTTTCAAGTTGGTCAAATGTCAGACGTCGTATTTCAGGGCATCTAGAATGAATCTGACCAGAAAATAAGGCTGAGTTTATGTGGTGTCTCATGATACACCGTTGGAAGTGCATTATGGTTTTATAGCCCTGTGTTGCTGATAACTCAGGATCACTTTTTCTGTAATCTGTTGATCCAAGCAGTCACAAGCTTACTCAGATTCAATGGAAGGGGTATGTAGCCTCCCTCCAAATAAGAATATTTAAGAATGCATAGCCAGGTTTTAAAACAGACTCTCTTAGGCACAGAATAATAAATAAATAAATGAAGTAGAACAAACTTCAAATGAGAAGGCAAGGGCTGAGAAAGAATATACATGCCTCAACCCACTTGGAATAACTGCCAAACAGGTAGCACAGGCAGAGAATGTTTCAAAGGTCAACAGGGAGAAAGCGCTAAAGACACGTAAGCAGAACTTCCAAAAGACCATTTTCTACTCACCCTAAAGACAAAATGGGAAATTGTAGGGAAACTTTCTATTTCTCCAAACTTTAAAAGAACAGGTCATGTACAAGTTAGATACAAACCCAGGTGAATTCTAAACTCTTGACCTGTCCTTCTGTTTACCTAACATAGATGCAATTATATCATCAGGAGAAGTTTTCACTAATAGCTTGACTTGTAGCCTCAATATCAATATGAAATTGAATTCGCTTTCTCCAGATGTGCAGAGCACAACCGTTATTCAGACACAAAGCTCTGGCATCCTCCTGGCCCATCCTCTCTACTCTCCATAAAGGTTCTTTCTTATTCTTCCCTCCTCTCTCCTTCAATCAACTCACACCCTGCCTTGCAGACCTTTTAGTTTTTGGCTTAGTTTATGTTCTTAGCCTCAAATTCCAGTGAAACCTCTCAGCCTAAAGCAGCTATTACAGTTTTTGTAGGATGTGGTGAGTCCAGGAGTCTTCTGTTACCACTGTGGACCTCCAGACCTCTCTGCGGTGAGGGGAGGAGGACCCTGGCTGTTCTCTGCCTGGGACAGATGACTAAAGCAATGCACATGACCCAAATTAGCAAAAGGAAGGAGCAGGGACACATGGAAAGAATTTCCTTCAAACAAATAAAAGTTTTTTTGGACTCTTCTTTTATGATTCAAATCTCCTGTTTTCAGCTAGAAGTTGGGGTCAAGGAAAAGGGAGAAATGGCTGGTGAGTGGATGACACAAACTTAGGAACTGAAATCGATCACTTCTGTGTGATTAAGATATAAAACCAATGCATAGTCAAGAGGTATTCACGTAGGTTTATCATGGAACAATCCCTGTGCCCTCTGTTCCATTTGGCTTTCTTTTTTGGTTAGCACGAAAGCAGGCCTGACCACAAGGCTTTTATTTTACAAACAGAAGGCTCTGGTGAGTGCCCATGTGTCCTCTGATTAACAACCACACAGAGACATAGCAATAAGCTCTGCCAGGAAGCAGGTTTTCGATTGCTTTATACACTGGAGGGAAGCCGCTGTTTTAAAGCTACTACTGACTACCATTGTGAATTAGGAGAGGGTGAAGCTTCCTTTACATTCAGTAATAGATGATGGATCTCCATGGTGGGGAGTAACTGTGGATTAAATTCTTGAAAATACCTAAGATGGTTTCCAAATCATCTTATGTGTTCTAAAGAGCTTGGAAAAAGTCCAGTCTATATTCAACTGTCAGAAGCACACTCCCCCAACACAAGATAAAGTGTGTAAATGTTAACTCTTTTTAGTCTGCTTCTGACCCCAAAGTATTTCAACCCAATTTCTGTGTCTTTTTTTTTTATAAGTATAAATTATAGATTTTAATAAAGAGCTATTTCAAATAGAAACAAAACAGAATCCTAATTATTAGCATAATGGCACCAATATTTGGAAGATTTTAACATATCAGAAGGATTTTAGTTTATTTTGAGCATCTGGAGTTATTTCTGATTTAAGTCCTTTTAAGAGTTTGCTGGAAAATACACTTCAGCGTCTCTACCCAACACTAGTGCTCTCTGGCTGGTGTCGGTATCAGGGGATGCCTGTGGCCCTTACTTCACCATGTCAGCTCAAAGATGAGAGAAAACACTGCCAATGTTTTTAACTTCTTAGTTTTGTCTTTCAGTACATGATTTTCACTTTTTAATGTTTCTTCTACTTTCTCTTTCCTGTGATAGTCACACTTGTTTAAATGTTTGTTCCTTTTGAACAACAGTTTCTTTGAATAAGAGTCATTTTACCTGGGGACACACATTTTGTTTCTATTCACTTTCTCTGGGTAGTGTCTATTAAAGCCCATGTATTGGGTCTTGGCGTGGACCTGAAAGTCCTTTGTGTGTAAAAAAGAATTTAAAGGAAGCTGTTAATAAGCAAGAACAGCACACGCATAGCTAAAGAAATCAAATGTCTACCACCTCCCAATCCAGTGGGTCAACAGAGAAGAGACACAACCATACTTGAACAGAGAACCATAAATGTCATGAACAAAATCATCTCTTGAGGAGTCTTCATGACGCACAAATTCAGGCAAGTTTATTATAGCCAAGGACATTTCCTCACCTCCACATTGCTGCATGGGTCCCAGAGAACACACCACATTCAAAATTCTGAGTGTCCTGAAAGCATAGGACACTCTCCTACTATGTCACACTTTATTTTTCTCTAAAACCTGACTTTACAGAGCGTGGTTTGTGGACTAACAGCAGAGGTAGCTGGTATCACCTGATTGGAAATCCCTCATTCTAGACTTAACTATTCAACAAGATTTCCATGAGATTCCATGATCTCTGGGCACACTAAAGTTAGAGAAGCTCTAGCATAAGGATTTTCTCTGAGGATCAAAGGTGAAAAGTAAAGAAGTCCTCCACCTGCTATTGAAAGAAAGGGTCTGCTCACCTGCTAGACAGCAAGCTGCAAACAGGCAGCATTACATAAACCCAGATTCACTGTTAGTTGTCACTTTGGAAATTCCCAAACTGTGAGTGGGATTAGTCCAGAAGCTGTGGTTACCAGGCAAGTCGAGGGCCCAAACCACCTCAGAAAGATTCCAAAAACATACTCTGTGTCACAGTTTCAAAACAAAGCAAGTAATATTTTAATCCCCTCCCCAGCGGGGCATGTCTAATATAGCTTGTCAGGAGGCCAGTGACTTAGAGAAAGGAATCTGGACTTTCCCAGTTTTATCAGTGCTTTGATATTGAGAAAATTGACTAAAGCCTGTATCAGAACTGATAGCAAAGGAGAGCAGTTGGAGCAGATGGCAGGCCTGCCTCCAGCAGTAATGACAGGTCAAGATCCTTCTATGGGTTTTTAATGTCAGGCTTTCCAGAGTGTTCCTTGATGATATCACCACATACTTGGAAAATCCTTTTAAAAATTACCATAACATTCATGGAAAAAATAAACAGAGCTGAAAATTATCCTTTTGCAATGGATGTATTTTAAAACTCTGACTTCAGGTTCACCAGATACCACTCTTTTTCCTTGGGGTCAGAAATATCATTATCCTTCTGCAGAGGTATTGTTCACTGGATCTGTAGCAATTATGTATAGAGAAAGTGTTTGCAGCCAGGCCTGATAGAGAGATAATTGACAGTTACCTAATTTGCTGGCTTCCCCAAAGCAGCACCAGAAATCAGGAAGAACAGCACTCAGATCCCTGCCAGCCCCATCTGCCCTATTTGTAACTGGCCCATGGGGCAGGCTCTCCACTAGAGCAGTGACTTAGAATCGACTCCCTGGGTCTCCACCATGCCTGACCCCAGCCTGACTATCCTGGCCCACTGGCGTCAGTCTGCTCCTCTCTCAGGTGACAGGGATTATTTGACCGCAAGTCAGGGAGAGCTCCCCCTTTCATCTTCAGGTCTCTTTTTCTGGAAAATGATTTTGGCTTCCATTCTTAAAGGATTTACCATAATTTTTTCTTTTAGTATTAAGAAATGTTTTAACAACCAGTGGTTTGACTTTCTGGGTCCACTCTCTAAAACAGCCAGCTCCTGGCCTTCTGATTTAATTTCTTGCTGTTGGATTTGGCCTCCTGCACTTCCATCCCACCTCAGGTGACCAACTCGCTGTGCTTACCGCTGAATGTCCTGCATCCCAAGAACCCCTCAGTCCCAGCAAACCAAGACCACTGGTCACCTTAAGAGTCCTGAGAACATGTGGTACTCTGCTGCCACCAGCACACTTTCTCTCTAAATCCTTACTTTGCAGAGTGTGGTTTGTAAGCAGCAGCAGCAGCGGGATCACCTGACTATAAATACCACCTTCTATCTCAACTCTTCACCTCCCCTTTTCTCACTGTCCACTCCCACCTGCACCCCTAAGTTCCACTAGCACACACACACACACATCTTCTATTCACAATCCTGCTCACACTGTGCAGGCTCCCAGGTCTTCCTTTTCCTTCCTTCCTCCCTCTTCTCTCTTCATATTTTCTTCTTTATTTCATTTTCAATTTTGTTTGCTAAATCCTCATCAATCCCTGGGGAAGAGAAGGTGAGCAGGTAGACAGAGAAAAAAGCATGAAATCACTTAGGGACTTTTATGTGAATGATGCTGATTATTTTAATGTAGTCAGGAGTAGGGTAATTGCTGGAGCATGATCCCAGTTGTAAAGGAACAGCTAATATGTGTTCTGTCCCATCACAATGGCCTATTTTGCACTAAATAAAATATACGTATTTTAGGGGGGGGCCCTAAGAGGTGGAAGGAAGGCCTTTTTAATATGTTGTTTTCAATAACTGGACCAGGGGATTTTTTTGTTTGTTTGTTTGCAGTTTTTGACCAGGGCTTGGCCTGAACCCACCACCTTCGGCATATGGGGCCGGTGCCCTACTCCTTTGAGCCACAGGCACTGCCCCAAGGACCAGAGGATTTTTATGCCTGCTCTCATTTCATCTCCAGGGAAGTAAAATTGATACACATTATTAAAGTGGTGACTTTGAACTACAGAAAAAAATTAATTTGCAAATTTGCTAATGCCAATCGTGCTAATGATTGGAAGAATCAGGACTCTGAAATTAGATCTCTTAAAGAATTACTAGTTGTATGCAGAAGACAGAGGAAGGAAAACGTGAGCAATATGCATGTGAAAAGTCTCTGGTAAATTGGCAGGTGATCACCTCAGTTCATTCATCTCGAGGTAGGTACTGCGGGAGGGACTGGCTTGCAGACCAGCAGGCAGAATGCAGAGCTGGATTGTGAGAGCCTGGTTTGCAGGCCTGGTTTGCAGTGGCATGGAAATGGCACACTCAGAAGTACAGACACATGCTGGACAAGGGACTGGTCACCTTCGGTGGAATGTAAGTGCACAGATAGGAGGGGTCTCCTGGGTCATTGGTCTCAGGACCATCATTAATGTGAGTTGGCAGCATATAGGGCAGGAGAAAGGCAAGTGGGACACAGCATCTTTTATTTTTCAGATGTCTTGAAGAGGATGTAAAAAGGAAGAGACCATTGATGTGACTCTTTAAGACTATGGCAAGTTCAATGTATCTCTGGAAAGGTGTTAAGTATTTCACTCTATATTTAACCATAATTAGAAATATAGTTGTAAAAATGTTGCAAAATAGCTGTGACCATTAGAAATAAGTAAAAAGACCAAATACTATGGCTTACGTATGTACCCTACAAAAAGATGTTGAAACTTAATGGGCAATGTATTAACAGGTGGGGCTTTTAAAAGGTGATAAGGTCACAAGATTCTGGTTAATGCTACAGTTATACATGGAGAAGCTTCTCCTGGGTTTCAATATTGTAGAACACGCAGACATGATAACATGATAGACCTGCCTGCAGGAGGCTTATAATCTACTGACAGGTCTGAGATGATAAACAGACGGTTCTAATCAGGGTGTGGAGGACGGGTTCTGTATGCAATGGGGACAGAGAGAGACTTTAGCAGAATCCTTTTTTTTTTTTTTTAAGTCATAGCCATGTACATTAATGCAATCATGGGGCACCATACACTGGTTTTATAGACGGTTTGACACATTTTCATCATGCTGATTAACATAGCCTTCCTGGCATTTTCTTAGTTATTGTGTTAAGACATTTACATTCTACATTTACTAAGTTTCACATATACCCTTGTAAGATGCACCGCAGGTGTAATCCCACCAATCATGCTCCCTCCACCCACCTCCCCCCGTCCCCCTTCCCCCTATTCTTGGGTCATAACTGGGTTATAGCTTTCATGTGAAAGCCATAAATTAGTTTCACAGTAGGGCTGAGTACATTGGATACTTTTTCTTCCATTCTTGAGATACTTTAGTAAGAAGAATATGTTCCAGCTCCATCCATATAAACATGAAAGAGGTAAAGTCTCCATCTTTCTTTAAGGCTGCCATTCAATCCTATAATTCCTCTACTAGGCATATACCCAGAAGACCAAAAATCACATCATAACAAAGATATTTGTACCAGAATGTTTATTGCAGCCCAATTCATAATTGCTAAGTCATGGAAAAAGCCCAAGTGCTCATTGATCCATGAATGGATTAATAAATTGTGGTATATGTACACCATGGAATAGTAATCAGAATCTTTTAGAGTCAGAAAGAGCAAGTGGAAATATGGGGGCTTCTTCACCTAGTGTCATGAACTTGGATTAGGAAAAGCATTTCATCTTTATTTCCAACAAGTCTAACTGAAACTTAGCATTTCCTTCTGTAATGATCGAGGGCAATGGAGCACAGTAGCATTAGTAGAACCTGTGATCACATCATAGATATTTTTATGTCAAATCATAATAATTGGAGATGTTTCCAAATATCCTTTCTGCTTATCATAACTTCAAAACTACAGAGATTATTGGGCCCACCACTATATTTTCAATTAAAACATTAATAAAGAAGCATGTCCTGTACGTCAAATTTTATTTCTTCTAAGATTTTAATAGGTGTATTTCAATAGAACTGGTTCACATTGCTTCTGTATTTTAGTCACTTAAAACTCTATACTGGGAAGAGGTCACTATCAGACTAGAGGCCAGATGGGTCCATCATTTCCTGAGAGCACTGGGTAGATGTTTGTGGAGCTCAGGGTGGGCATGGAGTTGGGATGATGGAGGTTGCCTCTCTATCAGGAGGAATAGTGTAACAGGCAGAGGGCAGAGGGTTGCACACTGGGCACTAAGCAATGGGACAGAAAAATGACTCTCTGGACCCCACAGGAGAGGAACAGTCTGAGAGAAGGTCGCAGTTAAAAGAGCCAGAACCTGTGAGGTCTGGTGAGGCATGCAGAGAAACATGACCTTCATCTTGAGACAGTGGGAAATAAACAAAACTTTCCGACATTTTCAAAATTATTCATTCCTCAGTTAAAAAACAATGCTGTTCCCAGGTAACCTTTTTTCCCTCAGTCGTATGTCTTCAATATTTCAAATGATTCTGTGTTGAGGAGTCACAACTTTCCTTATACTACCCACAGATGGATAGAGAGGGTAGGGTTTTAAGTGACTTTTTTTTTTCTTCTTAAAATTGGTCAAATTTTTCTTGGAGCAAATGTCAACTTAAATGTGACATAAAGGAATATCTACTTCCCTGTGGTTCACAACCACTCTGTCTACCAGCCTTTCTATGTTCTGTCTCCACTTTCCCTCCTCCCCACAATGTTCTGTGTTGGTGGTGACATGAGGGTGCTTGTGTGTGTATGTGTGTGTTTGTGTATGTGTGTGGGGGGGTGCATGCCTGTATGTGCATGTGTGTGTGTTAGGAGAGGGGTTGTGTGCTGATGTCATGATATCCACAAGCCACAGTGACAATGGGGCCCTCTGCCTTTCCATGGCTGGTCTGACTAGCATGGCTCCAATATTTGTGCTTCCTGACCCTGTGGTCTGTTCTCACAGGTCTTAGTCCAGGAACGTTGTCCCTTCCTGCTGCATTAAGTCCCCTTGGCTCTTGCTGGTAATCTGTATCCCTTCCCCCATAAGTCTGGTTGTGAGTCCCACCCAATCCCAGCCAGGAAGCCAGTCCTGAAACTCTCAGCTACCAGTTTTCTGTGGCTTCACCAGATCTCTCCTCCTCTCTAGCTGCCACAGGGAATGACGTCCATTCTACAATGCGGCAAGTGGGAAACTGCAGATGCTTATGCACAGGGCTTGTTCTTACACACACACACACAGACACTCATGCACACACAGGCACACAGTGGGTTACGTAGACCATTAACCATGCACATCTGTCTATTGTTGGTATATCCCAAGAGGCAGCAGCTTCCCAAAATCCTGAACAAGAAAACAATTAACTGCACCTGTTTTCTCTCCCTTGTCTTATTTGAGAGGACCACCCTGTGTGAGTGGATACAGGAACTTTAAGATGCTGTGTGGATCTGTCCTCTTTCCCACCCTCCTGTCCAGTTCTCTTCTCCTTTCTATAATCCACTCAGGCAGAAGTATTGAGGGTTCTCCATCCTACCCTGCTCTGGGAGGCAGTTACCCAACATCATGTCCTCCTTCTTCCATACCCTAAACCTCCAGGATTAACCTATATAGTAAAACAACCTATGATTTGGGTCAACCAGACATGACTCTTGGTACAGAATTGCCAGACACTTTGGAAATGGGGCCACTGGACACTGAAATTCTTTTAGTTAATATTCCAAAGATAATACTCCCACATCATTTTTTCCTTGAAAATCATTTCTGTCAATGTGCTATTTAGAAAGGCCTTAGACTGGACTCATTCCCTACAGCCTGTGGGGCCTTCAGCCTCCAACTTCTTTGTTTCCTGTCCCGCATGGAGATTCCTGCATAAGTCATTGTTTGGATGCTCTAATCTTTGAAGACACAGGATTGAGGCAGGCAGGCTTGTACGTTTTTGCCACACTTGGCCAAATCCACAGCTCGCTCATTGAGGAGTCTGTCTCCTCCAAACTCTCCTTGCCTGTCTCCCTTTATTTCCTTCTCCTCTTTCTATTTCTCTCTCCTCCCCTTCACTCTCCACAGGGTCACTTAATCCTCATGTTGTCCTTTAGTCCCTGTCCACACAGATAACCAGATTCCAGAAAATAGCATACTTCAAATAGCCTCCATCTAAAATGCATTTTATGTGATAATGTGAGTGATTATTAGAACAATTACACTTTTCAAAATATGACTCTTGTTCAGTGCTCTGGTTTCCCTACCTTTGTGCTCCAGGCTAAATATTACTCATATTTCTGCAAAGCCGGGTGCTTTCTCCTCAATTATCTGAAAGGCCCAAAGAATGGCACTTACATCAAAGCCAGCCCTAATGACAAAGGACACCTGGCCACAGAAAACACAAGCATGTCTTAGCTCCCTGCTCCATTTGGCAAAATGCTATTTCCATCTCAGTCACAACATAACAAAAGACTAATTGATGGGAGAATTTTTTTTTCCATCTTTCAAAAAATAAATTGAGCCAGCCCCACGAGCTCATCAAGAGGAATTAATTAGGGAATAGGAAATCTCCAAAGCCATCTTTAAATTGAGATTGAACAAAGCCCAGGGAACAGATGGCTTTTCATCTGAATTCTTTAAAACCTTTAGCACTCTGTTAATTCCCCTATAGGAATGAAAAAAAATTTGCTAAGTGAATTTGAGCAAAACATTCACCAGGTGTTCAGTTCCCCTAAGGTTCTTTTTGCTCTAGGAAAAGAAGGAAAAACCCAACAGGTATCCTCTCTAATGATATTATTATAATTTCATTTGTACGTGTGAGTTCTTTCCCCAGGGCTCATTCTAAACCTCGGCGCATTTCTGACTACCGAGATGGGGTAGTGATTCACTTAATTGGTGTAGCTGATCATGGACAACAGCTTAGAGCTCAAGGACTCTGTCAGCACACACAAAACAGTCGAGAATGAGGTCATTGTTCAAGAGAAATAGAAAAGTAAGGAGCAATTTTCTTTCTCTGTTTCACGTATCTGGAGATTTCTGGGGTAAGGGCTGTGGAGGGTGGATTGCATAATCCCAATGGTTGAATGGATTTTTTTCCCCTACAAATTTGATGTGTGGAAACATAGCAAAGGTGAGAGATGTTGCGTCTCATTTGAAAAGTTAACAAGGACCTGGGTAAAGCGGTGGTATTTACACATGAGCTATTCCTAGGATATCTATTAATAAGTACTACATCCTATGAAAATTAGACCAAATTTTTTAATTGTTTTTAATTTGACAGTTAAAATTGTATATATCTATCATGTACAATAGGATATTTTAAAATATATGTAATATACATTATGGAAATATCTAAATCGAACTAATATGTAGTGGTTGTTTTAAGTGTATGGTAAGAACACTTAAAATCTGCTCTCAGAATTTTTCAATAATAAAATTCATTGCTATTAACTATAGTCATCATGTTGTACTGTAGATCTCTCAAACATACTCCTCCTATCTACCTGGAGTTTTATAACCTTTGACAAACATCTCCCCATCTCCCCAACCCATGGTAACCACCATTCCATCCTCTACTTCTATGAAACAGACTTTTTAAAACTCCGCATGTAAGTAATAAACACGTGATGTTTGTTCTACTATGCTTTGCTTATTTTCATCTTTTCTATTACTGAATAGTGCTCCATTGTGTATCTATACACCACGCCTTTTCATCCAGTCACCTGCTGATAGACACCTAGGCTATCATGAAGAATACTACAATAAACATGGCAATGCAGATACCTCTTGAACATACCAATTTCCTTTCCTTCAGAAATACGTATACCCATTAGTGAGATTTCTAGGTCATACAACAATTAATTGTGTCTTAAATTTCTTAGGACTCTCTATATTGATTTCCATAATGCCTGCATTAATTTGCATTTCCACTGGCAGTGTGTAAGAGTTCTCTTTTCTCCACATCCTGCCAACACTTTCTTCCTGTCTTTGTGATAATGGGCAGCCTACCAGGTGTGAGATGATATCGTATTAAGCAACGATAATACGTTGAACAAGCAACACTCAGGTGGAAACTAACTGAGCTGCTAAACTAGTAGCTGGATGCAGGGGCTTGCATAGTGGGTGCAGCTAGTAAAGTCTAAGGGGTGGAGGGACTGAAAACCACAGGCAAGAACCAATGTCACCAGGCTTACCAGCTATCTAGTTCCCCTTACATGAACTTTGGCTAATTACAATACCATTTGCATTGTGCTTTTAAAATCTCTCTGCCCTTAAAATTGCTATGATTGCCATGAGAATTCGACCAAATTAGAGAACTTTATATGTACAGTTCTCACGAACTATATAAAGTCTGAAAATGGGGAGAACCCAAATCTAGGACTTATTCCTAGATTCTAAGTAAACACCAACTACCTATCTTGAATATTGCTCCCCTCCCGTGGTCAATCTTCTTCATAAAACACAAAACCCCTACCCCTGTGCAGCTGTTCTTTTTAAGCCTGTCCCTGTCTTCCCTTCACAGCAGACTGCAGCCTTCAATTTTACTTTTCAGTTAAAAACCCAATGCTCTGGCATTCTGAAATTCTTTCCTCACAACCATCACCAAGAACTTAGAAAACCTTCACTTGGAGGCTGCTAACACCATTGTTGTTTTAATTTGCATTTCCCTTATGGTTAATGATACTGAGTGTTTCTTCATAGAACTTAAAACAATTTTTTTTTTTTTTTTTTTTTTTTTTGTAGAGACAGAGTCTCACTTTATAGCCCTCGGTAGAGTGCCGTGGTCTCATACAGCTCACAGCAACCTCCAACACCTGGGCTTAAGGTGATTCTCTTGCCTCAGCCTCCCAAGTAGCTGGGACTACAGGCACCCACCACAACGCCCGGCTATTTTTTGGTTGCAATTTGGCCGGGGCCGGGTTTGAACCTGCCACCTTCAGTATATGGGGCCGGCGCCTTACCAACTGAGCCATAGGCGCCGCCCAGAACTTAAAACAATTTTTAATTCACATCATAGAATTTTGATTCACATTTTAAACTGAATAATTTTATTTGGGATCTTGGTATTACAGTAGAACACTAGAACATTCTAATTTTCATAGACGTTCCTATGTCAGTTTTAATGTTTTTAATTTTTAATTATTGTGATGATATAATAGTTGTATATATTTATAGGGCACATGGAATGTTTTGATACAGGCATATAATGTGTTTTAATCAAATCAGGATAATTAGGGTATCCATCATCTTAAGCATTCAACACTTCTTTGTATTAGTAACATTCCAATTCCTCTCTTTTAGTTATTTGTGTGTACCATACTTATTTGTTGTACCATCAAAATATTGTTCATTCTAACTATCTATTTTTTGTAACCATTAACCACCTCCACATAGCCTCCCACCCCCCCAAGCTATGGTAACCATCATTCTACTCTTTATCACCCTGAGATCAATCTCCTTTAAACTGCCTATACCTGTAGACTGAACCATGCAAAGGAAGGGTCTAATGGACCTAGGAAAGTGTAGATAAAACAATTCTTATAGGGCTAAATTCTGATACAAGGATTAAAATGTGTGCTGAGTAATTCTAAGGTAGGGATAATGAAGGTAAACTGATCTTCAAAGGAAAGCATCTGAAATCATCGGCAAATGGAGAAAGGGATTTTGGTTTCAAATGCTCAACCCCAGCCCCCAGCAACTCCACAGGGTGACCCAAAGATTGGATCCTTCACTGGTAATAGATGTCTAAGTCACTCCTGTTCCACCTTCCAGCCACCTACTCACCACAGCTGGTTTAACAGCTCTTGTCTCCAGGGCCCACTACCTCCCTTGTCAACCCTACCCTAAACAAAGCTCTGAGCATAAAGAGGTTCATTTTTGTTACAATGAACATATGGGAATTTTAGACCCAGGAATCATTTGTTCCAAAAGAAAGGGCTACTAAGTGAAACTTCTAGAAGTAGAATGTATGTTAAAATTAAATAACAGTCAACACACACTCTACCAGGAGGTAGGCAAAAATTGTAAATAAAATATAAATGATGTTTGTCCTTTTAGAATGCCACACTCCTTTTGGGGAGACAGAAACTACTATAATAAATTTTATGAGAATATAACGGTAAAATAGAATTTAAAAGTGGAAACTAGTGTAGACTAGAATGTCAAGAAAAGCTTCCAATGAATAATGAATTTGAGCAAAAGTGCTGAGAGGGAATTGGGCTGAATATACTAAGGAATTGAAAAAAGTCTGGGGCGGCGCCTGTGGCTCAGTGAGTAGGGCGCCGGCCCCATATGCCGAGGGTGGTGGGTTCAAACCCGGCCCCGGCCAAACTGCAACAAAAAAAAAAAATAGCCGGGCGTTGTGGCGGGCACCTGTAGTCCCAGCTACTCGGGAGGCTGAGGCAAGAGAATCGCGTAAGCCCGAGAGTTAGAGGTTGCTGTGAGCCGTGTGACACCACGGCACTCTACCCAAGGGCGGTAGAGTGAGACTCTGTCTCAAAAAAAAAAAAAAGAAAAAGAAAAAAGTCTGTGCTGTTGAATGGAAGTCAACAAAGGCAGACAGTGGCAGAGGAGGCGGTTAAGCCTGCAGAGCCTTGAGAGACTGGGAGTCTCTTGTTCTTGTGTTTCCCAAAAGCAGACCCTTTTTGAATGGGACAAAGTTTCCAGCGGGAGATGATCCTGGGAAACACCCGGAGAGATGTGACACAGTGAAGGAAGGACAGCTGATCAAGAAAGGGTTGTCAAGAAATTTAACCAAGGTGGGCAGCTGGAGCTTCGTCCAACCACCAGGACTAATGGATACAGTGTAGGACACACACGGGGAGGATTTCACCCAAGGGTACTTCGTTCATTCATTCTCAATTACCTTCAATCAAGGGGTGCTGGACAGGGGGAGGAGAAACATCATGTCCCAGCTCCTATGACTGCTGTGCCCATAGTTGGACAGACTGTGCTGGGGGCTCACCACAGGAAGCCCTCAGGCAACAAGAAGGTGGGAGCAGCACTGAGCAGCACAGTGGTGAGGCTGAAGGAACACAGGTGGGCCACTCCCATTATCAGTTATATTACCACAAATCTACTCAAGTCCACCCCTTCTTGCTTACAGGGCAGCATTCATAACACCAGGACCAGCATCATTTATGCCTCCACTTCTGTTATATGCTTCACATCCCTCTGCACTTATATAAGGAGGCTCCACCTTTCTTGTGTGAGTATAAAGTCTCAATTGCACCCATTTGACTCTCTCAGAAACATGCTGCAATAGGTAGGGTTTATCATTCCCATTTTATACTCTAGAAAATTTGTAATTACTGAGACAGGACAAACTGCTCAAGTCTAAAGGATACACAGCCATGATTCAAATCCAAGGCATCCATTGCCTCAGTCATTTTTAATCATACCATACCGCTATGAAACAAGTGACATATGACAAGAGAGTCTTCAAATTCGTCTAAAATTTCAATCATACAGTTGACTTCAGGATTCATCAGAAACTAAAGAGTTCCCTATGATTTAACTTTGTCCGACCCTAAAATGTATCATCAATAATTATGAATGGCTCTCGGCCTCAGTCCATCTTTCTAGAAGCCTCCACACCATGAGAGCCAAGAGGAGGAAGAAGCGAATGCACAGGCTGAAGGGCAAAAGGAGGCAAAAGATGAGGCAGAGGTCCCAGGAAACTGCCCGCTGGTGCACTCGTGAAGGCCACAGAGCAGGCACATGGGATGTCTGAGGCTGAGGACACTGGGACAAGCTGCTGGACTGCACGCCACTGTCTGGAACTTGCTCTCAGTGGATCTAAGACCTCGTAGTCAGCCAATCCCAAGACCACCCCTGAGAGACCCACTTTGTTCACACCCAAAAAGTCCTTATTGGTCCTTTGCCATGGACCTGACATTCTGGACTTGTTCTTTTCTCAGTTGTGGCTGAGTGTAACAAGTATACAATAAATCATACCTTCCACTGTTAAGGCTGAAGAAGCAAAAAATAAAAAAATTATGAATGATAAAAAGCAGCAATAGCAGAAAAATAAATGGTATAAATTTTTTCTCCGGTACATCAATATTGAAAATGATAGATTTTAAGTGCTGAGCAGGAAGATGAATTATGGAAAATAAGGAGAGGAATCTGATAGATTAACTTCAACGCCATTGGCAAGTGACAGACAACTGCATAGGCCAACTCCTGTAGCAGGGGAGGATATCCTTATGTTCTGTTTAAATTTAAAGTTCTAGTTCTTAAGCTTTAGCTGTGAGAGTAAATGAAACTGAACTGAGAGAGGAGGCTTTCTGATATTCTATCCATGCATGCAAATGTTCACCAATTCTCCTCAAATCAATTTCTGAAACGTGTTTAGGCAGCAGCAAATAATTTCTTGTGTGCAAGAACTGCCAGTCAAATGTCAGTCTTGGGGGCAGGGGTTGCATTTACAGACATATGCTTTAATGGGATTCTCATACTCAGGTTTATGATACATCTTTTCAGGGTGAACATTTCCACTCCATTGGCCAGAGAGCTGGCCTTACTGCTGATTATGTGTGGAGTCTTGAACATCATGCCACATCATCTGAAAAATGAGCCCCACCGTGGCTTTGCGCTATGCAGTGATTTGAGATTGGAAAGAATAACCTAGTCTGAGAATGTCCCGTATGAAAAAAAAGAGAGAGAAGAAGAACAGGAGGAGGAGGAACCCTTAAATAAGAAAGCAGATTTTTTTCTGGGGAAATTTCTGTTGACCTTGTAACCCAGTTATGTAGTTCCCAACACATCTATCTCCATTTCCTGCAGGGAACCATTTCTAGATAATTGTTGTCCCAGGAGGATGGGGAATAATTTACTTATTTTTCTCAATATGACGTAATATTATTTTCAAAGGAGACCCTGCAATAGTAAGAATTGTTGCAAGTTCTTACAAGGGAAGTATTTGGGCTTGGCAGAATATTCTATACTAGGCTTTATTTGTATTCACTCTAAATTTTGGAGCACAATCTATTTGCAATATCCTCTCCATATGGCAATTAAAACTAATGTCAGTGTGATGGGAGAAATCTTGTACTATTAATAAATTTCAAAATTTTATCTCACTTCCTCAGTAACAGCCTACCCCTGTGTTAGCAATTCTATTTTTTTTTTTAGTTTCTCTCATTTTCAAGAAAGCTCATGCATATAGTGAAATGTCCACTAATAATTGAATCTAAATTTCTTTTTCAAACCCACAATAAGGATTTTACAATATGTGTATACAGGACCTATAAGAAACTCAGAAGGATGCCATCTTGGAAATTACAGGCCACCTAACTCAAATCCATCGACAGCTCATTTGTCTTGTCAAACATGAAAGAGTTTCTAATAATGGTTCCATTTCCTACTGTACCTTTGACACATCTGAGCATATTAAGTCAAAGGATATTTATTCTAACTTTTCCCATAACAACCATACATTGTGTTTACTTCCTACAACACTAGCAGAAGACATAATATTTGAGGGTAAGTTTCTTTGATTCTGAGCACATATCAGTCCATTTTGTTAAATGAAATTAGAGAAGTAAATGATTTTTAGGGTGATACCAACCATTTATTTAAGAAGTTACTACCTGAAGCCCTTGTCCTACAAAAGACTAAGAGGTTTTTTTAAAGATCTTGGGTCTTAAATCCTTTAAACTGTCTTCTCTTCTCCACATTCTTATCTGTGCCATATATCATCAAAGTGGATGGAACATAGAATTCCATAATATTAAAAAATAAAGATGGTGAAGGTGCCTGTTTTGAAAGCAAATAACAGGGTCTGCCATTTCTTCAGTGTCTTTTTACCCATTTGTGAGCAGATGATTTTTCAAAGAACAATTACAATTCCAGATATTTGTAAATATTGTGTGGTTTTGCCACTGGCCACAAACCACATTCAAAAAAAAAAAAATTCTTGAGATTTTTGCCATCACTGATTTGGTGAGACTTTCAGCAAACGTTGTTTCAGAACATTGATGTCAATGAAATATGGTGTGCTGGGTGATGCCATATTTCTCTTAGAAAGACAACCCAACAGATTGCTTACTCTCCAGTCATAGCCAATAAATATGCTTTTACTGTTCTTAGTAACAAAAGGACATATGAGAAAACTTTCAAAAATCAAGATGTTTAATAGGATTATAGGCACTAATATTTTTCATTCATTGAAGATTTTTATAAAAGTTATAAAATGTTTTGATATTGGAGGATGTAAATTGTAAACCCATCCAGAAGATTTCAAGTCATGAAAGTATCCATTTCAGAAAATTAAGAGTGTAGAATTAAATTATTTTCTCATTGAGCCCATAAATACAATATTTAGAAATTTACCTTCACATTTCTCAATCTTGAAGTCCACATTTTTGTAAATGTGTTGTGGCTTTCATTTTACAAACAGGAAACTAAATACCAGGTAAGGATACTACATGATGGAACAGTAATTTCCACAGTTACCTGCACAGTGGAGTCACCTGGAGGGCTTCACAAATACTGATGACTCTGTCTCAACCCTGGAAATTAAAGTTTATTTGGCTTAGGCTGTTACCTGAGCTTTGGAATTTTTAAGCGATCCTTAGATGGTTTATTTATTCTTTTTTATTAAATCATAGCTGTGTACAATAATGCAATCATGAGGTATAATGTGCTGGTTTTATATACAGTTTCAAATGTTTTCATCAAACTGGTTAACATAGCCTTCATGGCATTTTCTTAATTATTGAGTTCAGATTTTTATATTCTACATTTAGTAAATTTCACCTGTACCCTTCTAAGATGCACCATAAATGTAGCCCCACTAATTGCCCTCCCTCCACCCATCCTCCCTTCTCCCCTCCCCTCCTTTCCCCATATTCTTATGCTGCCCCTTTCCCCGTATTCTTGTGCTGAGCTTGGGTTATAGCTTTCGTATGAAAGCTATAAATTAGTTTCATATTAGGGGTGAGTACCTTGGGTACTTTTTCTTCCATTCTTGAGATACCTTGCTAAGAAGAATATGTTCCAGCTCCATCCATGCAAACATGAAAGAGGTATAGTCTCCATCTTTCTTTACAGCTGCATAATATTCCATGGGGAACATATACCACAATTTATTAATCCATTTGTGAGTCGATGGGCACTCGGGCTTTTCCCATGACTTAGTAATTAGAATTGGGCTGCAATAAATACTCTGATACAAATATCTTTGTTATAACGTGATTTTTGGTCTTCTGGATATATACCTAGTAGAGGAATTATAGAATTGAATGTCAGGTCTATTTTTAGATCTCTAAGTATTCACCAAACATCTTTCCAAAAGGAACATATTAGTTTGCATTCCCACCAGCAATGTAGAAGTGTTCCCTTTTCTCCACATCCACACCAACATCTCTGGTTTTGGGATTTTGTGATGTGGGCTAATCTTACTGGAGTTAAATGATATCTCAAAGTAGTTTTGATTTGCATTTCTCTGATGATTAAGGATAATGAGCATTTTTTCATTGTGTTGTGAAGGCAAGTTTGAAACCCTTTGGTGACAAGAGCCATGCACTTTTCATGTGAGAGTCTTTAGAAATTATTAAGGTTGAACATTTTATTAAATATAGCCTTTGATATTAATCAGAACATTCTAGAAATTAAGAATTTATGATTACTACTCTTAATGCCATGCTTTCCTAAGAGAGGGATTATTTTCCTTCTTGTTTAGTGATCACTTAAATGCCTACTCCTTAGCACTGACATCATGTATGATAAGGTAACAAACATCTAAATGTAATGAGCATTTCCACTGTGTTCAGACTTCACTTTCCATGTATTTTTGCATGTGTCCATAATGCCATTGAGTTTCTATTTGCCCTCAGGAAATGGGAGAAATCTGAAGCACCAAATGGTGCTATAGGTTGCTGAAGGCCACATGGTAGGTAAAATATCAAAGACAAAATTCTGACCCCAATTTGCCAGAACCTCTGGCCCACATTCTTGATCACCACAATATCTAACATGGTTTCAATATCCATGCATGATAATGATAAAATAGTTTCAACTAGAGTAAGCTACATAGCTAATAATCAAGTGTTTTGGTATTATAATCATTTAAGTTATTTTAACTTAAATTTCTGTGTTAAGGCCTCTGCCCTTTCTTCATTCTATTTCCCAAACCATAACTGGATGCCTAATCCTGCTTGTCCCTTTCTCAAAATATATTATTGTGTATCCACTAACTCATTTATTCATTAAACAATGAAAAAAAACTGGAAGTCTATTCACTGAGGCTGCTGTTATTTGGGATTTCTGTCCCATAGAGCTGAGGTAGTTTTTAAATTATGCATAGAAGATGCAGTTAAATATAAAGAAAATTCAGTCAACATAAGGCACAAAAACTTCACAAACAACTCTGAGAGAACCGTGCCTACAGGTCCACAAGCAAGCAAAACAGCTGAGTAGAAACCACCCTGTGAATGTCCCCTGAGTCTGGATTTGAGACCTTTGCCACTACTTCTTGAGGCTGATTAGATTCTAATGGTATTTTTTTTTGTTTTTTTTTTTTTAAGAAACTATATAGAAAATATAAAAGCAAGGCCAGGCATGGTGGCTCACACCTGTAATACTAACACTCTGGCAGGCTGAAGTGGATGGATTGACTGAGCTCACAAGTTCAAGACCAGCCTGAGCAACCGCAAGACTCTCATCTCTAAAAAATAGCCGGGCATTGTGGTAGGTACCTGTAGTCCTAGCTACTTGGGAGGCTGAGGCAAGAGGATCGCTTGAGCCCGAGAACTTGAGGTTGCTGTGAACTATGATGCCACAGCACTCTATCAAGGGTGACAAAATGAGACTCTGTCTCCCCAAAAAAATGTATATATACATATACATATATATGTATATACACACATACATACATACATACATATATGTATTTGAAAGCATATTTTCCCTTTTGTGATAATGTTTTTTTTCCTGTGTTAATGACCCAACTGGTATCTCATGGAGTGTTATTCAAATCACATATTGAATTATTACAGGCATTTTATGATCATGTTTGTGCAGAAAATGGAATGATATGTGAAAACAATACAGAAGTTCAATATAAAGGGCTTTCCAAAGGCACTATAACACATACTATCTACGAAATCAATATTTTCCCCTAAGAAATGTATAATCCTCCTCATTCCTAACTCAATCTGAAAGAATATAACATCCAGCATGATGAGGTTTGGATGTGTGGCCCTTTTAAATCTTATGTTGAAATTTATTCCCCATGCTAAAGGTGCGGCCTAATGGAGGGTTTCGGGATGTGGAGGCAGATCCCTCAGGAAGACCTTGTTGCCCTCCTTGTGATAATGACTAAGTGTTCACTTTATTAGTTCATGGAAGAGCTGATTGTTTAAAAGAGCCTAGAACCTCCTCCTCCCTCTCTGCAACCTCTGTCTGCCACTTCTCTCTGCCACATGATACACCTGCTCCCCATTCCCCTTTCACCATGACTGCAAGCTCCCTGAAGCCCTCACCAGAAGCAAACGCTGGTGCCATGCCCCTTGCACCACCTGCAGAGCCATGACCCAAATATAAAACTTGTTCCTTATAAATTGTCCAGTCACAGGTATTCCTTTACAGCAGCAACACAAACGGACTAACACAAAGTGTAAAACCGAATTCTAAAAATCAAACAGATGCAGTCAGTCATCAAATTAATTTTAAACATTTCTGAGATGAAGTAAGCTTGAATACTTAGTTCAAGGATTTAAGAATACTAGATCTAATGCTAGGGCTAATACTTTTTTTTTTTTTTTTTTTTTTTATACAATGTTTATTCTCTATATTCTTTTTTTTTTTTTTTTTTTTTGTGGAGACAGAGTTTCACTTTATTGCCCTCGGTAGAGTGCCGTGGCCTCACACAGCTCACAGCAACCTCCAACTCCTGGGCTTAAGGGATTCTCCTGCCTCAGCCTCCCGAGTAGCTGGGACTACAGGCACCCGCCACAACGCCTGGCTATTTTTTGATTGCAGTTTAGCCGGGGCCGGGTTTGAACCCGCCACCCTCGGGCTAATACTTTTTTATATTCATAAAAATCAACTTTCAATTAAATAAAGAATGATTATTTATGTTGTATTTTTAATTTGTTTTCATTTTTAAGTATTATGGATACTTAAACAGTTGCATATATTTATGAGGTATATGTGATATTTGATACAGGAATACAACGTAAATGATTAAATCAGGGTAACTGGGGTAGATATCACATCAAGCATTTATCATTTCCTTGCGTAAGGAACATTCTAATTCGACTCTTTTAGTTATTTAAAAATATACAATAAATTGTTGTTACCTATTGTTACACTATTGTGCTACCAACTACTAGACCTTATTCCTTTTATCTAACTAAATTATTGTATCCATTAACCATCTCCTCTTTATCCTCCCTCCCCACTACTCTTCCCAGCCTGTGGTAAACCTGATTCTACTTACTGTGTATTACTTTAAGCATGAACATAATATTCTAAAAGCTTCTATGCAGAAAAGAGTAAAGTGAGACCTATCAGATACCATCAGACTTTTCTTCCATAGCATTGCCTGAAATGGGGCACTAGAGAAGCATTTTCAGAGTTTCCGGGGCAAAGTTTGTTACCCAAGAATTCTAACCTCAGCCAAGCCAACATTCATCAGTGAGGGCAGAACAACCTTCTCAGACATGAAATGACTCAGGAAGTACGCTGCCCACTTATCGGTCTTGAAAAAATTACTCAAGGAAGTACTTTATTCAACCAAGAAATGAATCAATACCAAGAAATTAACTCAATTTGAGGGTATGTGTTGTTCAAAAGAAATGGCAGTGAGTAATCATCTCAATACAGAGGTGGTATCTGAGTAATAGTTATACACACAGTTATGAAATTTGACCCATGTCTCAAAGTAATTCTTGAATGGCAAGAATTATTTAAAAATAAGTTAATGGCAATGTTCATTTTTATTTCAATAAAAGCAGAGTAAGAATAGAAGTGAGGAAAAGGGAAGAAATGAAGGTATTCTTAAGTTTCTCTTCTTATTAGTTATAGTAAATCAAGTCAGTTTTATCATTGTTTACTGATTAATTCATTTAGTAAATAAATGTGTACCATCCTCCCTGTGCGAAGACCTAGGCTAAAGTTGGCATGGCAGAGATGAACAAGCAGGTCTGGTTCCTACATCACAGTGTATAGAATTCAATAAACAACGTAAATTTTTTGTATTCTGGAAAAAAAAAACAGAGTAAAAATAGCATATGTAACTTAAAATCACATGAGGAGAAAAGAGTTAAGAAAATATAGGCAATATTTCAACAAAAAGAAGTAAAGATAAGATGAAAAACGAGGCAGAACATGCAAAAATCACAAAATGAAACTCACAAGAAAGAAAGCTTAGTAAACGACAGATTTAACATCAATTATAAGAAAGTGATCTGTAGGTTTCATTACTTTGTTAAAGATCTGAACAACAGAAAAATGATAAAATGTATGACACAATTTCTTTTAAAAAATATACAAATGGACCAATTCTAACAGGAAACTGTAGAGAAATAAATAACAAAGGCAGAGAGAAAAAGTAGCATGCTAGGCAAAATTACTGAAGATTGAAAAAGAGGGATATTTTACATTTACAGAGGTATAGTTTGGTGAAGGAGTAATAGTAGAACTGGTAGGCACCAGATAACATTCAAAACATGTCAAACATAAATGATTACACTTAAGTAAAATTAAGATTATACTGATATAAGCATAATTACAATGATATGACATAGATTGAACTGCATCAATGCTAGATAAGGAAGACAACAATTGTATAGAAAAGTCATATAAATTGAATGATTTGAGAAAACAAGCTGATTAAATAGCTACATATATATACAAACCCCTGTTTAAAGAATGTATACAACAAACAATTCTGCTATAGTAAAAAAAAAAAAAAATCATTCTTATTTAAAAAAAAAAAAAACTCTTTTAAAAAGTTTTTAGGCTCAGGCCAAATACTCAGATCAGACTGAAATAAAACTAGAACTGAATGACAAAAGAATAACATTTAAGACTCAAACAACTTAGATAGTGAAAAAAAAATACATCTCCTGAGTAACTGGGCAAACAAAAAATTAAAGCTAAAACTTCAGAGTATTCAGAAAATAGTGAAAATGCTAATGGTGAAGGAGTATACGTAAAAATTTACTAAAAATTTTCTAAATGTATATTCAGTAGAAAATAATATAATGATAATTAATATTAAAATAAATAACCATTTGTTCAAGAAGCTAAAAAAATGAAATTTGATATAGTGAAATATAGCATTTTTACAATCTTGAAAAACAATAAGCTAACTATCTACTTTAAAATACTATCACTTGAGCCTTTACAGATTGTCAAAGAATCACCCACTTTGAAGGTGCCTTTCATAATACTAAAGAAAGAAAAATGTGGTTCTTTTTCAGTTCATTTGCAAGAAATTACAGTGGTCCTCAAATTTGTAGGTTTAGAATTTTAAAATCAAATTTCCCTTTAAATTTGGGGTTCAATTTATAACTTACTTTCAATTACTTCCCATTATTTTCAGTTTTATCATCCACTTTGCCCTATGTTTAATTTTCAACCAACCCCAAGTAGAGTTGCTGGTATGACAAACAATGCTGTGTTATAAATATTTAACAGCCAGGAATCAGCTCACTAGGCATTGGGAGTGAGAAGAGCTGGGGAGCGAAGGTGATGATTTATAGCATTTGCTACTTTAATTGTATAAAGAGGCAGCGCCTGTGGCTCAGTGAGTAGGGCGCTGGCCCCATATACCGAGGTTGGTGGGTTCAAACCCAGCCCCAGCCAAACTGCAACAAAAAAATAGCCGGGCGTTGTGGCGGGCACCTGTAGTCCCAGCTGCTGGGGAGGCCGAGGTAAGAGAATCGCGTAAGCCCAAGAGTAAGAAGTTGCTGTGAGCCGTGTTACGCCACGGCACTCTACCCAAGGGCAGTACAGTGAGACTCTGTCTCTACAAAAAAAAAAAAAAAAAAAAGAGTCTCATGGTGTCCAATTTCAACTTGCCACTTTGGAGACCCTGAAAGCAGAATAGGAAAAAAATGTATAGCCTAAGTTTTCATTAGCGGGTGCAATCTGGCTCCAAGCACACCACTGCACATTATGAAGGAAGGGAAGGAAGAAGGGAGGAAGGAGTAGATGAAATTGTTAATTGATAGAGATACCAAATCAATTAACCAATTATATTTTATTGATTAGGTTTTTCTTTTTTTTAGATTTTTCAGCCCTATCGCTAAAAATGGAAAGGAAGAAAAAATGGAGGGGTTGGAAATATTTGTCTTTCTGTGCCATTGCTGGCCTATTTTGTTGAAATATTTTAGACTAATGAAGACCATAAAAACATTAGTGTCAAAAATAAACAGAAATTTATTTTATATTTATATTTATATTTTATCCATTATCCATATATGGATTTATATATTAATTTATAATTTATACATATTAATATATTTATTATATTTAATATAATATATTTCTAAATAAATCTATTTATATTTATATATATTTATATGTATAATTTATCCATTACCCATATATGGATTTGAAATAGAATTGGAAATTTCTCTTAACCATAAAGGTCAGAGCCCTGCTCCTTCATTCAGCATCCATGATTCACTGCACTCTCACACTTCTGACTGATACTTACACGCTTGTGTAATCTTAACTATTAGACTACATGGCTACATTAGACTACATGGCTATAGTTGATAAACTGCCCAAAGTTCTAAAACATTATGGTTCTTTCATTGAAATAAAACTATGTCTTTCACCAGCTCATTCTTTCCTCTTACTTATTAAAGATAAGTAATGATTCTATCCTTGATACAGCATTTTTAAGGACTAGCCTATGAAACTTGAGTTTTTAAGTTGGTGCTTCTTTTTTATATTTTGTCCTCATTATACATATTGGTCAGATAAATGAAGGCTTGGGAGAAGTATCTTGCCTGGTGAATAACTGGGGTCCTTGACTCACAATTAGGAGGCTCCAAGCCCAGTACCCACACTTCATAAATGTGTTTGATCTTATTTTATTGCTGAAATCAATTAATTAGTTTATGTTCTAGATGTGTTAAAATTAAGGTCATTTATATAAGTATGCACAAATCTTACCACAACTCAAGAATTATAGACCACAGTATTGATTTCATTTCTCAAGTTTGGAATTTTATAACAGTAAAATATAACATGACTCTCATATAATGAAAACCTTTAAATTCAACAAGGTAACAAAATTGCTCTTTGACTGTAACATTATTTTTGGTAAGAAACAGAATTAATCATTTGGTATCATTTCTATTACCTAGAATTTTTTCTTCCATAATTTCTTCTTCCCACTCTTGAGATGTTATCATGAAATGTGAAGACATTCTACAATCCAAAAAAAAAAAAAAAACCAAATCCCCAAAGGAGTAAATCTCACTACATCTTAATTTTTTTCTTGGTTTTGAGACAGAGTCTCACTCAGTCACCCAGGTCAAGTGCCGTAACTCATAGCTCACAGCAACCTCAAATTCCTTGGGCTTAAGTGATCCTCTTGCCTCAGCCTCCTGGGTAGTTGGGACTATAGGCACCCACAATACTGCCTGGCTATTTTTATTTTTATTTTTTTAAGGTTCAAAATTATGTTTTTAATTTTTTAATTTATTTATTTTTTTATTTCAGATTAATATGAAGGTACAAACAATTCACAAAATTTGAATTTATTAGGTAGAATCCCTCTTATAGTTATGTCCCTCACCCACAACATGTGCCATACACCCCTACATTATGACCCTTCATTGGGAGCAACACAATGCACAATTATTTTTAGAGATGGGTTCTCACTTTTGCTCATCAGGCTCATCTTGAACTCCTGAGCTCAAGCAATCCACCCACCTTGGCCTCCCAGAATGCTAGCATTACAGGAGTGAGCCACCACACCTGGCCCATTTTAAAGACTTAATTACACTTCCAGCTACTAAGTCGTCAGTACTTTGCCTGCTTTCCACCATATGCAAATATTCCTGCAGATGATCTATAGCTGCTGCACTATATTTGCAACCTCCATTCACAAAGAAAGGAAGGAAATGACAGAACAGTTGCTTTATTACCAAAATATACACATATATACAGCAGGAATAGCACAGCATATGTAAACATGGGCGTACAGATGCTATGTGTCTCTTGGAGATCTTGATCTCATCTCTTTTGGATATACACCCAGAAGTGGGACCGCTGAGCCATGCTGTGATTCTATCTGTAGATTTGTGCAGAAGTCCTCTAATTTTCAGAGCTGCTGCAGCATTTAACATTCTTACCAAATACAACAATGTGGGTGAACCTGGAGGACTTTATGCTAAGTGAGATAAGCCACGCACATAAGGACAAATCCTGCTTTTACCACTTACATGAAGCATTTAAAATACCCAAGCTCATGGAACTTAAAGTAGAATGGTGCTTGCCTGAGGCTGAGAGAAGTTTCTGTTCAACGTATACATCATGTCAGTTATACAAGATGAATACGTTCTAAAATCTTCTGTCCAGGTAACAATACTGCTTTGTGCATTTAACATCTGTCAAGAGGCTAGGTCATGTGCTAAGTGATTTTGCCATAATAAAAAAAAATTTTAATTGCAAAATGCTAAACAGAATATAAATAAATTTTAAAAATAAAGAATTAGAATATTGTGTGACTATAGGATATATAATATAATATCTAAGACTATAGGACAAATAGATCATTATTTTATAATCATATCATACACACCCCACTGAAACATGCCCAAGGAACTGACAGCTTCATGAACGTGTTAGTCATTAGAACATCATGTTCAGGTTCTGCAAAGGAGGGAAGCAACATTTATTTGATGGAAAAATATTACAAATCCCCACATTTATTTGACAGAAATTGATGCTGCCAGTCAAATAAAGTGACAAAAATTGATAAACAGAAAACAAAAACAAAAATAAATTTTATGGAAGGGAATAAGAATTGAGAATGTTCCAAGCAGAAAGGCATATTGCAAATAATTAAAACACACACAGTTTAAATAGTAAAACTAGAGGAAGAGCCTAAAGATCACTGTAAGAAGTGATTAATAAAATACGGAGTTATCTTTGTTTCTTTAAAACCACCCTGAGATACCATCTAACCCCAGTGAGAATGGCCCACATCACAAAATCTCAAAACTGCAGATGCTGGTGTGGATGTGGAGAGAAGGGAACACTTTTACACTGCTGGTGGGACTGCAAACTAGTACAACCTTTCTGGAAGGAAGTAGGGAGAAACCTCAAAGCACTCAAGCTAGACCTCCCATTTGATCCGGCAATCCCATTGCTGGGCATCTACCCAGAAGGATAAAAGTCCTCTTATCATAAGGACACTTGTACTAGACTGTTTATTGCAGCTCAATTTACAATCGCCAAAATGTGGAAACAGCCTAAATGCCCACCAACCCAGGAATGGATTAACAAGCTGTGGTATATGTATACCATGGAATACTATTCAGCTATTTAAAAAAATGGAGACTTTACATCCTTCATATTAACCTGGATGGAAGTGGAAGACATTATTCTTAGTAAAGCATCACAAGAATGGAGAAGCATGAATCCTATGTACTCAATTTTGATATGAGGACAATTAATGACAATTAAGATCATCGGGTGGGGGGAAGCAGAGAGAGGGAAGGAGGGATGGGGTGGGGCCTTGGTGTGTGCCACAACTTCTGGGGGCAAGACACGATTGCAAGAGGGACTTTACCTAACAAATGCAATCAGTGTAACCTGGCTTATTGTACCCTCAATGAATCCCCAACAATAAAAAAAGAAGAAAAAAATAAAAGTTGCAATGTGACCACTTACACCATTACAACTTTGTTTCATATTTGGCTCATCTGCCTGGATTATAGCAATGGCATTTTAACCAGCATCTTTGCCTCCCAGCTTGCATGTTACAATTTTCTTCTTGATAAGGAAGTGGGAATAATCCTTATACAACTAAAATCATGTGACGTTGCCACTGTATTTGAAACACATCACATTTGTGATTAAATGCTTCCTGTTATCCCAGATGGCATAGGACATTTTATCTGTCTGACTTTATCTCCAATCTCTCTTTTTATCTCTGCAATTCAGTCACATGGGTCTTTTTACCATTCCTTAAATGTGTTAAGAATGCTTTTTTCCTCTTCATCTTTGCAACTTTCTTCCCTCTGTTTGGAATATTCTTCCCTGCAATATCTGTGGAACTCATTCAGTTGCTTTAATCCAACTTTACTGAGATGTCACCTTATTCCTGTCTCCACCATGTAAAGCAGCCCACTCAGCCCACTCATTCTTCATTCCTTTATCTAGCTTCGATTTCCATAAGGACATATTAGCTGACCCACTATATGTTGGTTGGTTCATTATCTGCTCGCTCTCTCCTGCCCAGGAAGAAGGCAAACTACGTGCAAGACGGACTCCATCTGTTTAGTTCACTCCTGTGCCTCCACAACAGGGTTCTTTGATTAAAATTAGTGCTCACTACACACTTGCTGAATGAATGAAGTAATCAGAAAGGCATATACCACATAATGGAGAACAGCAGTGAACATTGATTAACTAGATAAATATTATCAGCATGGAAAAAGAATCTCAAACCAAATGTTGAGTTGAAGGATGTTACTTCAAAGTTGAAGATATTTAAATAAAAGTGGCCTAATCTGGAGCATCTTCTTTAATTCCTCCAACAAAATGTCCTGTTGCTATATATTATATATACGTTCACATACACACAAAAAATATGGCTATTGATATTCTCAAGATGAGAAAGCTAAGACCCAAAGAGTCTGGACACTTGACCTAAGTCATAGAGGCATCAGTAGAGAAATGAGACAGGAATTGACAATAGCAATTTCTTTTTTTTTTTTTATGGTGAAGTTTGAAGTTTATTTATTTTTTGTGTGTGTTTTTATTTTTTATTTTTTTATTTTTTTTTTATTAAACCATAGCTGTGTACATTAGTATGATCATGGGGCACCCTACACTTGGTTCATATATCATTTGACACATTTTCATCACATTAGTTAACATAGCTTTTGTAGCATTTTCTTAGTTATTTTGCTAAGACCTTTACATTCCACATGTACTAGGATTCACATATACCCTTGTAAGATGCACTGCAGGTGTAATCCCATTAGTCCCCCTTCTTCCGCCTCCCTCCCCCCTCCCCATAGCAATTTCTTTGCTTCCTTTGTTCTTCCAATGACCTTAATGGTGCTAAGAATAACTTCATACAAGACGCGACTCAGATATGAGCTTCCTGAAAGCTCAGTGAAAGCTGGACCACCACTATTTCCTCTGTCAGTATGAAGATAACTCCAAAAATGTGAGTGTAAAAAGTAAAGCATGTTTTTCTTTTCCTTGTATCTTATATAAAATCTGCTCAAGACTTTTCAGTGTCACTGTCCCCCTCTCCACAATGATCTGTGATGGGCTCAGGGATTGTATACAGACCAGAGTAGTCACACGGACCCTCTAGGTCATCCTTTGGTCACCCCAGTCATTACTGAATACCTTATGTCCAGGTGTGCAACTCTCTTGCAGCCCCCAATTAAGGACCATGCTTTAGCTACATGCAAGCTCTGTCTCTGGGGATTCTTGGAATGTTTCAAATCGACCACCTAGACGGTTATTCTTCTATCACTTTCTATGGGTTCCCATCACTCATAAACCACCAAACTTCATCTGAGTTGTCTTGGGGAATATCTTCTTCTTGCCTCACCCTGTGGCCTTACATGTCTTTCCTATCACAGTGTCAATGGCTTTGAGCTAATGGAACAAGAAATTTGGTTGGGATAGAGAGGGCAGGTGGGAGGACAGACAGAAGGCGGATCCTGAGTGCAGACGTGCATGAAACTTACACTCAAATAAAAGCCAAGCTACAATTGTGATGTTAGCTAAGAGGAAGATGTTCATTAAAATGGCTTGGGGGAATGTTACAAAGATTTCCTAGGAAATTGACATTCTACAGAGACCTGAAGGTAGATGGAGAGGACAGCATCCCAGGGAAAGGAAAAAGCCTGCAACATGGAACAGAGAGGGAAGAAGCATGGTACTGGCTCGGCGCCTGTGGCTCAAACGGCTAAGGCACTAGCCACATACACCTGAGCTGATGGGTTGGAATCCAGCCTGGGCCCGTCAAACAACAATGATGGCTGCAACCAAAAAATGGCTGGGCATTGCGGCAGGTGCATGTGGTCCCAGCTACTTGGGAGGGGGAGGTCCCAGCTACTTGGGAGGGGGAGGCAGGAGAGTTGCTTGAGCCCAGGAGTTGGAGGTTGCTATGAGCTGTGATGCCACACCACTCTACCCAGGGTGACAGCTTGAGGCTCTGTCACAAAGAAAAAAGAAAGAAAGAAAGAAAGAAGGAAGGAAGGAAGGAAGGAAGGAAGGAAGGAAGGAAGGAAGGAAGGAGAGAGAGAGAGAAAGAAAGGAAAGAAGGAAAGAAAAGAAAGAAAAACACGGAGCACTTGGCCTGGAGTAAGTCCCCTAAGTGGACACTACTGTCATCATGACAATTATTGATAACACCATTTAGTGTCTAAGCCCAAATAGGCATTTTCCTTGGTTCAGGACAGAGCTATTTGGAAAGTTAAACACAAAAAGAGCTAAAAATATGGGAAAGAACATCCAATATGCAAAGTAGAAAGAGTGGACCAGAGCCGTGGTTATGAACCTGATAGGTGTCACCTGACACTGAAACAGGCAGAGCTCATGAGCAACAGTATCAGAGGAGAAAATGTTCCTTCCAGAAAAGGCTGAGGTGAAGGAGGGTGAGGCACAGAGAGGGGCTCACGTGGTAAGCTGCATGCACACACATTTAAGACACAACCACCGTCCCCACACCAACTTCCCTGAAGTCTCTGGAAGCAAACATTTCTATTTCCTTAATTCCTGAAGTGGGAGTTAAATCAAACAAATATGTTTTCTTATTTTTATTTTTAAACTAGGGTAGAAGTTTTGAACATCCTGTATCCACTCAGTGATACGCTAAGACAAGGTATTTTAAATTCCCCTAATAAATGCTATAAACTATTTTATTTTTTTTCTTGTTCTTATCTCCCAAGCACACCTACTCTACTATGAGAAAATAGAAAGAAAAGTTAAAATTGCCAGTTAATGTGTCATCGGTCCATTCAAATAAAAAGCAGTTAAGTGCTGCAGTGTGCAGCATAATCTGGTTGTTATATCTTTAGTCTTCCACAAGTAGGGAATTGATTCCTTTTCGTTTTCCACTTGAAACTTACAGAAGAGTGAGACATGACTTCCCCCTGTTTCCTTACCTCTTTCTCCCTCTGTTTTTTAATCTCATAAGCTCCTGCACAACAGCATAGTAGTACTTCAAGGAAAGAGGGAATGTTTCATTTTTAAGGGTTGACAGAGACTATTTCATTGACAATTTGACTACTGCTTTCTGAGCAGCTCCCTCGAAGTCTGTGCTTAATTTCACCACAGAATGTACATTGGGAAACTTCTCCAGCAATTGAAGTTGGTGACAGTCTAAACTCACTTGGGAATGCCAATTATCGTCTGAATCAGTGTTTCTTACCATTCAAGATTCACATTGGATTAGATCAATTTGGCTATGAGAATACATCTTGCCTTCCAGTGACCTTCTGTCATCTCAAATATTGCCCCCAAATGAAACCAGACCCCTGGCCCCAGGAAAAGATCAACATTTAAATAGGACACAGCATAGCATGTATTTGCTCAAGACTTTTCTTTTTTTTTTTTTTTTTTATTGTTTGGGATTCATTGAGGATACAAAGAATTAGGTTACACTGATTGCATTTGTTAGATAAAGTCCCTCTTATAATTGTATCCCACCTCCAACAGGTGTGACCCTCCCAACGCCTTCCCTCCTCCACTCTACCTGCTCCCTCATTCCCCTACCCACCCTTTTTATTATCTCATTTACTGGCTTCATATTAGTATCAACTACATTGGATTCTTACTTCTCCATTTTTGTGATGCTTTACTAAGAAGAATGTATTTCAACTCCATCCACATTAATACAAAAGATGTAAAGTCTCCACCTTTTTTAATGGCTGAAAAGTATTCCATGGTATACATATACCACAGCTTATTAATCCATTCCTGGGTTGGTGGGCATTTAGGTTATTTCCACATTTTGACAATTGTAAATTGGGCTGCAATAAACAGTCTAGTGCAAATGTCCTTATGATAAAATGATTTTATTTTCTTTTAGATAGATGCCCAGTAATGGAATTGCAGGATTAAATGGGAGGTCTAACTTGAGTTCTTTGAGTATTCTCCATTCTTCCTTCCAAAAGGCTGTATTAGTTTGCACTAATACAACACTAACAGTGTAAAAGTGTTCCCTTCTCTACACATCCACGCCAGCATCTGAAGCTTTGAGACTTTATGATGTGGGCCATTCTCACTGGGTATAAGTGATAATCTCAGTGTGGTTTTGATTTGCATTTCTCTGATGATCAGGGAAGATGAGCATTTTTTCAAATATTTATTAGTCATTCATCTATCTTCATCAGAGAAGATTCTATTCATATCTTTTGCCCAGTGGTAGATTGGGTTATTTACCTCTTTTGTTGATTAATTTGAGTTATCAGTAGATTTTAGTTATTCAGCCCTATTGGACTAGGGAAAGACTTCTTTTGTTAATCAAATATTTTCCAGTCTCTGTCTGAGAAATCAAAAAGCCCAACTGAAATAGCACAAGGTGCATAGTGGTCTAAGCTTGTCCATGAAATGGAAACTGAAGGCCATAATATTATACTGTAGCTCTTGCTAAAGAATTTTCAAGGATATTCTTTGAGAACACAACAATGCACCAAAGGCCATAGAATGTATTACTTTTATTTTAAAAGAAAACGATTGTGTCACATTTCCTAAAAGTGATATTATCATCATTTATCCCTTCCTGATAATAGTAGATGGGTGGATTATTAAAATAATACATATTTTAAGTAAAAGGGTGGGCAGCTCTGATTTAAAATGAGATGTATTGACCACCAGGCTGAATCATTCCTATCCTTTGTCCTGCCACCTTTGTCTGCCCAAGAGTGCTGCCAAAGAAAACAGCACTGGTGACTCCCAGCATCCTGGAATGTCCTAAAAATGTTTTTATAGAGCCATACTTCCAAGAGTCTAATTTCTATTTTTTTTAAATGGATTGGCATGGTACTTTCTGAATTACAACAGAGTCTATCTGCTATTACACCTGAAATCAAAACAGAAGTCTTTATTTATGAGATTTCTGAAACCTGGATTGGGTCAAAGACAGAGAAATGTATTATTATATTATGCAAATGACTTTTTTCTGATAAATACTTCAGGCTCACTCACTTAAATTTGAAACTCAAGCAATATTGTGTTTTTAAATATTAAAAATTTCTTTATAGACTTAGAATTTATAACTTACTTAGCTCCTGAATTATGTGGAAATGATTTGTAATGATTAGAAAAAGGATTTTTTTCCTCCTAAAATATCATTAGAGTCTCTTTGGGAAATATGGTACTACTTATTAAGGAAAGAGAGGTAAGGGAGTATCATTTAGGGAGTAGAGTGGAAAAAGGAGACGTGTATTGGACAAACTGCCAGTAATGACAACCATGGGTGGGTCATGGAGATATTCCCAAACCAAAAAAGGAATAAAACAGCTGAAGTCCTACATCCTGCTGCACTCTGATTAGGACATGTTCCCTGCTTGCCCCCAAGGTGAATCAAAATTGAGCCCCATCGTTTGGTGGGTGGGATCTACTTTTACACATAAATGCCACATATTGCATCATCTACCCTTTCTATGCATGAAATCTAATGTTAACCCTTAGGTCAACCTCATGATTAAACACCTTTGTTTACTTGTATTACATGTTGCAACTTAACCGGAGCAGGGTTAAAACCCTAGAGCATCATATAATGTAACAATTTAAAAAATAGTCTTCGACATCTAACTGTCTGAGTTCAAACTCACACCTGTGTAATTTGGAACAAATTCATTAACACCAGAAACTCAGTATCTTCACCTATAAAATCAGAAGTAATAAGCAGTGATTAACTGTATGAACCCTATGATTTAATGCTGGAATTTCCCATTTACTATTCTGTGCCACCTTAGACAAATTGTTTGATTTCTCTAGGCCTACATTTTCTCATCTATGAAAGAGAAACAATAATAGTACCTTAGCTCAGATCGTTCTTGAGTACAGTCTAAATTATATATTAATCTATACCAAATTGCCTTTCTAAAAGATAACAAAATTTTTCCCCTATCCACTATCAATTTTATTTTTACAGCCTGATAGGAAATCAATGAAACTTTCTGTATAACTCTGATTAGGTGAACTTCTTTTCATAGCTTTAGTCATTTTTAACTTTTATTCCAATTATTCTCAATTCTGTTTGTTGTTTGTTAACTTTTTCCTTGTAATTCTTTGGAAGTTTGTTATCTCTTTGACTGATTAACTTATTCACTGATTGATTCTACAGATATTCACTGACTACCTGCTATATACTAGGAACTATTTGAGATACTATTTGACAGCATCAAATCAAATTCTTACCCTTATTGAGCTAAGTGCTTGTACTGAAATCAACAATAAGCTAATTAATAAGTGTGTGCTCTGGAGAAAAATAAGACAAGAAAGAATTAGAGAGTTGTAGGATTTGGGAAGGATTGCAGTTGTAACTATGGTGGCCAGGGTGGGCATGATTGAGAAGGAAATATAGAGCCTAGACCTCAAGGAAGTAAAAAGAGGAGGCATTCAGATCATGATGGAAAGAACATCCAGGCACAGCATCTGGCAAAGATAAATACAATGAGAATTGAACTGTCATGTTGAGGAATGATTAGCAGACCAGTGATGCAAGTAAGAAACGAACTTGTCAGAGAAGATATGAGGAGTTGACAGGTCCTTGCATGATATTGTAAGGCCTTCAACTTTATTTCTGAGTAAGAATGAAAGCAGTTGGAATATTTGGAGTAGATTTTCATGACCGGACTGGTTTCTTTAACAGGATCATTCTGTCTGCTATCCTAACCATAGACTACTAGGGCAGGAACAAAAGCAAACAGACCATTGTAATGATTTAGGCCAGAGATGATGGTGTCTTGGGATAGGCTGGCAGCAGTGAAAGTGTTAAAATGTAGTATATTATGGATAGGTAGAGTCAACAGAATTTATTAACAGACAAGACAGAGAGTGTTAGAGAGAAATCAAGGATGATTTTAAGGATTTTGCTCTTCTGATGCATTTGGAAAGACAGAGTTTACATTTGCACTGATGATGAAGAGTATGAGAAGCAAGGGTTTTAGAGAGAATATGAGGAATTTGGTTTTGTACATGTGATTATTAGATATTAAAACAGAAATACTATGTGGGAAGTTGGATGAAAAGAGGAGAGGTCCACCATCAAACAATCCAGTGTTAAAAAGTCAAGGAGGTAAGTCTGAACAAGCAAAGGTATGAAGGAGAAGCCAGTGAGCAGGAAGATAACCCAGGAGAGAGCAGTGACTTGGGAACCAAGTAAAGAACTACTTCGAGAATTGCAATGCTATTTATAGACACCGTCAGTTGAGGGCTGAGGATCAACAGTTGAACAGTTAAGGGTAGAAACGATAGTGATCCAGACAAGAGCAATTTCAGCAGAGTGGTGAAAGCAAGGCTTGAATGGAGGGAATTCAAAACAGAAAGGGAGAAGAAGAATGGAGACAACCATTTCCAGAGAGTTTGCCCTAATGAGGAGCAGAGTTACATTACAGTAGCTGGAGGCTGTGTGGAGTCAGTAGAAGGTATATATAATATATATGTATATATATATATATATTTTTTTTTTAAGAGAGAAATGAGAGCATATTTTTTTTTGTGGAAAGGATCTCATAGGGAAAAACTGATGATACAGGAGGATGGAAGAAAAGATGAAGTTTTCCCTTTAGAGGATGAAAGAGGACATAGACATAATCTACTTTAAAACATGAAAATGTTTGCTTTGTATGCAGGCAAGGAAAATTACTAGAAGTTGGGGAGTAAAAAGGTACCGATGTTGATAGGTGCGATATTTGTGGATGTGGGAAATTCTGCAATTTTCCATCTGATTGCTTCTATTTTCTCAAGGAAATTGAAAGCAAAAAAAGCTACAGAATGAAAGAAAGTTGTAAATATAGAACTGAGTGAATGGGAGAACAGGAAAACAGTGTCTGCTGAGCAAATTAAAGACCCAATGGAAGTTAATTGTGATAAATTCTAAATGAAACTCATCAGTATAACCTGTTCTTTGTTGTTGTTTGTCTTCTTTTATTTGTTTTGCCCCAGTTAGTATTTATCAGCATAGGTACAGGTATGAGGAGAGATGGATTTAACAGAAAGTGAGATTTTGATTAACAGAGCCAGAAAGGCTAAGAAAGTTATCATTGGCCATGGGATTTATCTGATAAAGGAGATATTAGAAAATAATACACACAAATAGTTCATTAATGTGTAACAAGCCACCCTAACATTTAGTTGTTTAAAAAAAAAAACATTTTATTATTATATCTTGTGATTTGTGGGGTCAGAGTGTTGGGCAAGACTTAGCTAGGTGGTTCTTCCACTCCACGTGGTGTTCATTGCTGTAAATTGGTGGTGTTCATCTGATGACTGTTCTGGCCTCTACAGTACAAGGCAGCTCACTGTCCACGGCTGGTGTCTTAATGAAGACAGTTGGAAGCTGGGCTCATTGCACTCCCTCCTTCTTCATGGAGCCTCAGATCCTTTTCAGCCAGGCCCTGTAGAATGGTTCTTAGCCTTCTCACCTGGCAGCTCAAAAACAAATGTTTCAAGAAATGTAAAGTAGAAGCTGCTGATCTCATAAGGTCAGATGCTGCAAATTGATGCAGTTCAATTCTGCCATATATTAATGCTAAAGCAATGATAGGACCTGACAAGATTCAAAGGAAGGAAAAATGCAGACATCTTTAATATGTTTTAACAGCAAACTGAACCTCTTATAGTAGGTGATTACAAACACTAAAAAAAAAAATTATTTTTCATATTTATTAAAGAATATTACAAGGATGTGAATGTTCTGGTTATTTGAAATCCATGTGCATATTGGTAGTAAAACTCAGCAGAAAACGTGCAGGTGGGTGGGGTAGTAGGGCAGCAATGAAGTTACACTTAACAGGTGCAATGCACACTATCTGGGTGAAGGGCACTCCTATAAATTTGACTCGAACTGTACAAAAGCAATTCAGAGTAAAAAAATCTTAGTGCCCTGAATCTTTATAGTTACAAGATGGAAAACGGAGGCAATGCTATGAGTATTCAGAGCTTGAAAAATGAGGGTCTTGCCAATAGCAGACAGAATTTCTGGGCTTCCTCTTGATTTCTGAGGAAAGCAGGTGACCTGGGAGAGCTGTGGTCTTTCTTTAAAAAGGAGTACTCCCTCAGAAAAACCTGACACCCATGGGCATGGACTGGGCAACATTGTATGTGATGAAACTATTTCCTATATTCATTCAGAAAGGTGCACAAAATTAAGATGTATAACTCAACTATTATATAATTTTGGAATAATGGAGCATGGCCAGTTCCCCTAAAGACTTCCTTATGGGCTCTCCTAATTGCTTTCCCTGTCTACTACTCATTCTCCAATTGCTTATGGCAATTCCTCCCTTACTTTTCTCTATGGCTTTGTCACCCAAACATATATCTCTAAACATTATGGCTTACATTTCCCTCTGTGTGTGTGTGTATGCATGTGTGTGGGGGTGTGTACCTTCAATGTAATAATTTGTTTTGTATTCCTTTGTGACATACTAGTCTCACACAAATAATTACAAATAATTAAAGTCTTCTCAACTTTGGTTTGTAGCTTTGTTTCACACATTGTGTGTCATTTCGAATGAATATATCTCAATTTACTTAAATAGTTGTTAACATCTTTTGGGTTGCTTTCAGCTTGGAATGATTATGAATAATAACATGAACATTTGTGGAGGATCATGTGCACACATTTCTGGAGGGGTGTTGAAATGGATCTAGGCTAAACAACCATTCACTTTGGTATTTGAACATCAAATGCTGTCCCAATGCAGTTGTACTCATTCACACCCTCAGAGCCACTGGGTGAAAGTGCCTTTTCATCACGTGTTCCAACCAAAATGACTGAGAGTTATTTTCATTTTAGCCCTTTGGCAGGTATGTCACAGTTCTCATTGTGGTTTTAGTTGTGTTTCTCTGATTACTAATGATGTTAAAACACATTTTCATGTATATATATATATATATATATATATATATATATATATGCCCTTAGGATACTTTGTTTTATGAAATTTATTTTCTATTTTCTACTAGATTATGAGAAAATATATAATATAAATTTCTTTTCTATTTCCTACTGATGTATAAGACTTCTTTATATTTAGGAAACAAACCTTTGTTGAGTATATACTCTTTTTATATAGTCAAATACATTTATCTTTCTCTTTGTATTTAATGGAAACATCATTTTCCAAAGCCATGAATATAGTGTCCTGTATTGCCATGTAAGAAGCTTTACTGTTTAGCTCTTGAAATTACTTCTATGATCCATATGGAAATAATTTTGTGTATGATGCAAAAGTGGGTTAAACTTCATTTTTTCCCCTATGGATATGTACTTTTCCCAACTCAGCTCACTAAAGATCATCCTTTCCTCAATTGCTTTGCAGTGCCACCATTTTATAAATCAAAGTTCCCTATCTGTGGGCTTGTGTCAGGGCTCTGTGGCACCAGTCTATACACCTGTCATATTAGTAAGATGTAACTAGTAAAGCTTTTATAATTATTTGTACCTGGTAAAACAGGTTTCCCTATATTTTATCTTTCTCTGAGTGTCTCAGTTAATTTTTACCCTTTACATTTTTAAACATATTTTATAATCAGCTTGTCGATACATAGCATATGAAAAAGAAAAGAAACAAGGTGATTTTGCCTGGGAGTATTTTGAATTTCTAAATCAACTGTCCTAAAATTATTTGACATATTTATATCCCAAGCCTTCTAAACATGAACTTAGATTATTCACAATTATTAGATTTCTTTTTTTTTTTTTTTTTTTTTTGCAGTTTTTTGGCCCGGGTTAGTTTGAACCCGCCACCTCTGGCATATGGGGCCAGCCCTATACCTAGGCCATAGCTGCCGCCCAATTATTAGATCTTATATTTATCTCAGGAAAGGTTTATAATTTTCCAAGTAGAAGGCATTTTTTATTAATAAATCATAGCTGTTTACATTAATGAGATCATGGGGCACCATACACTGGTTTTACAGACAGTTTGACACATTTTCATCACACTGGTTAACACAGCCTTCCTAGCATTTTCTTAGTTATTGTGTTAAGACATGTATATTCTACATTTAGTAAGTTTCACATGTACCCTTGTAAGATGTACTATAGGTATGGTCCCACCAATCACCCTCCCTCCGCCCATCCTCCACCCTCCCTCCAGTCCCTCTCCCCCTTCCCTATATTCTTAGGTTATAACTGGGTTATAGCTTTCATGTGAAAGCCATAAATTAGTTTCATAGTAGAGCTGAGTACATTGGATACTTTTTCTTCCATTCTTGAGATACTTTATGAAGAAGAATACATTCCAGCTCCATCCATGTAAACAGGAAAGAGGTAAAATCTCCATCTTTCTTTAAGGCTGCATAATATTCCATGGTGTACACAATTTATTAATACATTCGTGGATCAATGGGCACTTGGGCTTTTTCCATGACTTAGCAATTATGCATTGGGCTGCAATAAACATTCTGGTACAAATATCTTTTTTATAATGTGATTTTTGGCCTTCTGGGTATATACCTAGTACAGGAATTATAGGATTGAATGATAGATCTATTTTTAGATCTCTAAGTGTTCTCTAAACATCTTTCCAAAAGGAATGTATTAATTTGCATTCCCACCAGCAGTGTAGAAGTGTTCCCTTTTCTTCACATCCACGCCAACATCTCTGGTCTGGGGATTTTGTGATATGGGCTAATCTTACTGGAGTTAGATGATATCTCAAAGTAGTTTTGATTTGCATTTCTCTGATGATTAAAGGTGATGAGCATTTTTTCATATGTCTCTAGGCCTGTCTTCTTCAGAGAAGTTTCTCTTCAAGTCCCTTGCACAGCCTGCGATGGGATCACTTGTCCTTTTATTGCTTATACATTTGAGTTCTCTGTCAATTCTTGTTATTAAATCTTTGTCGGAGATATAACCTGCAAATATCTTCTCCCATTCTGAGGGCTGTTTGCTTGCTTTACTTACTGTGTTCTTGGCTGTGCAGAAGCTTTTTAGTTTGATCAGGTCCCAGTAATGTATTTTTGAAGCTGCTTCAATTGCCCAGGGGGTCCTCCTCATAAAATACTCGCCCAGACCAATTTCTTCAAGGGTTTTCCCTGCACTCTCTTCTAGTATTTTTATAGCTTCATGCCTTAAGTTTAAATCTTTACTCCAGTGAGAGTCTGTCTTAGTTAATGGTGAAAGGTGTGGGTCCAGTTTCAGTCTTCTACAAGTTGCCAGCCAGTTCAACCAGCACCATTTGTTAAACAGAAAATCTTTTCCCCACTGAATGTTTTTAATTGGCTTGTCAAAGATCAAATAATTGTAAGTAGCTGGATTCATCTCTTGGTTCGCTATTCTGTTCCAGACATCTACTTCTCTGTTTTTGTGCCAGTATCATGCTGTTTTGATCACTATCAATTTATAGTATAGTCTCAGGTCTGGTAATGTGATTCCTCTTGCTTTGCTTTTATTTCTGAGTAATGTTGGCTATTCGAGGTTTTTTCTGATTCCATATAAAAGGAAGTATTATTTTTTCAAGATCTTTAAAGTATGGCAGTGGAGCTTTAATAGGGATTTAAAATTGTATATTGCTTTGGGTAGTGTGGACATTTTAACAATGTTGATTCTTCCCAGCCATGAACATGGTATGTTTTCCCATTTGTTAACATTTTCAGCTATTTCTTTTCTTAGAGTTTCATAGTTCTCTTTACAAAGATCTTTCATGTCCTTTGTTAGATAAATTCCCAAATATTTCATCTTCTTTGGCATTACTGTGAATGGAATAGAGTCCTTAACAGTTTTTTCAGCTTGACTCTTGTTGGTATATATCAAGGCTATCGATTTATGACTGTTAATTTTGTAACCTGAGATGCTGCTGTATTCCTTGATCACTTCTAAGAGTTTTGTAGTAGAAACTCTGCTGTTTTCCAGATACACAATCATATCATCTGCAAAGAGCAAAAGTTTGATCTCTTCTGACCCTGTGTGGATACCCTTGATCACCTTTTCTTCCCTAATTGTGGTGGCTAAAACTTCCATTAGAATGTTAAAGAGCAGTGGAGACAATGGGCAGCCTTGTCTAGTTCCTGATCTGAGTGGAAATGATTTCAATTTAACTCCATTCAATGCGATATTGGCTGTGGGTTTGCTGTAGATGTCTCTATCAGTTTAAGAAATGTCCCTTCTATACCAATTTTCTCAAGTGTTCTCATCATGAAGGGATGCTGGATATTGTCAAAAGCTTTTTCTGCATTGATTGAGAGAATCATATGGTATTTGTTTATGTGCTGAATTATACTTATAGATTTACAGATATTGAACCAGCCTTGAGACCCTGGGATAAAACCAACTTGGTCATGATGTATAATTTGTTTGATGTGTTGCTGGCTTCTGTTTGTTAGGGTCTTATTTAATATTTTTGCATCTATATTCATTAGTGATATTGGTCTATAATTTTCTTTTCTTGCTGGGTCTTTTCCTGGTTTGGGGATCAGGGTGATGTTTGCTTCATAGAACGTGTTGGGTAGTCTTCCTTCCTTTTCTAAATTTCTTTTTTTTTTTTTTGAGTTTCTAGAAATGGGAACATTCTGTTTCTTTCTTTTTTTAATTTATTCATAGCTGTGTACATTAGTGCAATAAAGGGGTACAATGTGCTGGTTTCATATACAATCTGAAATATTCTATCAAACTGTTCAACGTAGACTTTATGGCATTTTCTTAGTTGCTGTATGTAGGCATTTGTATTCTGCATTTAGTAAGTTTCACCTTTACCCATTCTAAGATTCACTGTAGGTGTGGTCCCATCCTTTACCCTCCCTCCAACATAACCTCCCTCTTCATTCCCCTTCCTTGTTCCTTTCCCCATAGTCTTGTGCTAAAGTTTGGTTATAGCCTTCATGTGAAAGCTATAATTTAGCTTCATAGTAGAGCTGAGCACATTGGATACTGTTTCTTCCATTCCTGAGATACTTTGCTAAGAAGAATATGTTCCAGATCCATCCATGTAAACATGAAAGAGGTAAAGTCTCCATCTTTCTTTAGGGCTGCATAGTATTCCATGGTATATGTGTACCACAATTTGCTAGTCCATTCGTGGGTCGATGGACACTTGGGCTTCTTCCATGACTTAGCAATTATGAATTGGGCTGCAATAAACCTTCTGGTACAGATGTCTTTGTTATATTGTGATTTTTGGTCTTCTGGGTTTAAAACTAGTAAAGGAATTATAGGATCGAATGGCAGGTCTATTTTTAGGTCTCTAAGTATTCTCCAAACGTCCTTCCAGAAGGAACGTGTTAGTGTGCATTCCCACCAGCAATGTAGAAGTGTGCCCTTTTCTCCACATCCACGCCAACATCTCTGGTTTGGGGATTTTGTTATGTGGGCTACTCTTTACTGGGGTTAGGTGATATCTCAAAGTAGTTTTGATTTGCATTTCTCTGATGAACAAGGATGATGAGCTTTTTTTCATGTGTTTGTAGATTGTGAGTCTGTCTTCTGTAGAGAGTTTCTCTTCAAGTCACTTGCCCACCTTGAGATGGGGTCAAATGTTCTTTTCTTGCTAATACATTTGAGTTCTCTGTGGATTCTGGTTATTAGACCTTTATCGGAGGTATAACCTGAAAATATTTTCTCCCATTCTGAGGGCTGTCTGCTTGCTTTACTGACTACGTTCTTGGCTGTGCAGAAGCTTTTTAGTTTGATCAGGTCCCAGTAGTGTATTTGTGATACTGCTTCAATTGCCTAGGGAGTCCTCCTCATAAAATATTCACCCAGGCTGATTCCTTGAAGAGTTTTCCCTGCACTTTCTTCAAGTATTTTCATAATTTCATGTCTTAAGTTTAAATCTTTTATCCAGTGAAAGTCTATCTTAGTTAATGGTGAAAGGTGTGGGTCCAGTTTCAATCTTCTACAGGTTGCCAGCCAGTTTACCCAGCACCATTTGTTAAATAGAGAATCTTTTCCCCACTGAATGTTTTTAATTGGCTTGTCAAAGATCAAATAACAGTAAGTAGCTGGATTCATCTCTTGGTTCTCTATTCTGTTCCAGACATCTACTTCTCTGTTTTTGTGCCAGTATCATGTTATTTTGACCACTATCGATTTATAGTACAGTCTCAGTCTGGAAGAGTGATTCTTCCAGCTTTGTTTTTATTGCTGAGTAATGTTTTGGCTATTCGATGTTTTTTCTGATTCCATATAAAACGAAGTATTATTTTTTCAAAATCTTTAAAATATGACAATGGAGGGGGATGATGGGAAGATGGCGGACTGAAGCCAACTTTCCACAGAGGCTCCCGTCCTGAAGGAGAGTTAGGGGACGAACAGTTAGCAAGTAACCTGATGGATTCAAGCAACACCAATCAAGAAAGTTGAAGAACGCATATCAACCCCGCTGAGGAGAACTGCGAACACAAGGAAGCAAACAAAAGGTGCAAAACCCATCACCAAGTGGATGGGAGTCCCTCCTCCCCCACCTGATCGGCTTAAGGGCCCCACAAACAAAAGGCAGAAATCAAAGGCCCTCCTACTACACTTCACGGGAGAGACCTACTACAAACTGGACCTACCTCCCTTACTAGGATGCCTAGGCGTTCTCCTGGCAGGCATAAAACTGTATAAATCTGTAAATATCCTTTGCTGGCAATTCTGTGCTCCCAGTACTTCCCTCCACTCTCTCTGAGGTGTGAAAGCCTGTCCCCCAGGAGTTTGGATTCTTGGGTGACTCCTAAAGGGGAGAGGACAGTCCCCGAGCTGTGGCTGGTCAGCGCTGATTCTGGGGCATGGGAGAGAGGTGAGGACAGTCAGCAGAGGGAGACCCTCACCAGGGCAGCACTTCCCCAAGGCGAGGTGCAACAGCCCTCCTTGGGCAACAATACAACCAGGCATATAACTGAGTTGAACTCACTACCAGCTGCTCTGAGCTCCCTGCTGCTCTGAGCTCCTGGTGGTCCACCTGCCCTCGCTCTGTGGCCCGGAGACCTGAGCGCCTGCCGTGTGACCGGGCAGGAAGCAGGGTGGAGCTGAGTCTGTTTTTCGCTGCCTGGCAGTTCTGGGCTCCAGCCGCTTCCCCACCCCGCCCCCACTCTGAAGCATGAAGGCTTGAGCTGTGGCAGTACAACCGGGTGAGAAACTGGGAGAAACTGAATTTGCTCACTGCTGACTGGGCTCCCTGCAGCTCTGAGCCCTTGCTGGCTCTGGGCTCCCGGTGCTCCCCCTGCCCTCGCTCTGTGGTCCAGAGACCTGAGCGCCTGCCATGTAGCAGGGCAGGGAATGGGGTGGAGCCTAGTCTGTTCACTGCCCAGCAGTTCTGGGCTCCAGCCGCTCCCCCCACCCCACCCACACTCTGAAACCTGAAGGCTTGAGCTGCAGCGGTACAACCAGGCGAGAGACTGGGAGGAACTGAATTTGCTTGCTGCCAACTGGGCTCCCTGCAGCTTGGAGCCCCTGCTGGCTCTGGTCTCCCGGTGCTCTCCCCTCCCTCGCTCTGTGCTCTGGAGACCTGAATGCCTGCCGTGTGGCCGGGCAGGGAACTGGGTGGAGCTGAGACTGTTTGCTGCCCAGTGGTTCTGGGCTCCAGCTGCTCTCCCCACCCCGCCCCCACTCTGAAGCCTGAAGACTTGAGCTACGGCAGTACAACCGGGCGAGAGACTGGGAGGAACTGAATTTGCTCGCTGTCGACCTGGCTCCCTGCGGCTCGGAGCCCCTGCTGACTCTGAGCTCCCAGCGCTCCCCCCCGCCCTCGCTCTGTGGTCTGGAGACCTGAGCACATGAAGTGTGGCTGGGCAAGGAACTGGGTGGAGCTGAGTCTGTTCACTGCCCAGCAGTTCTGGGCTCCAGATGCTCCCCCCACCCCGCCCTCACTCTGAAGCCTGGAGGCTTGGGCTGCGGCGGTGCAGTGGAGCCAAAGATTGGGAGGAATTAAGTGAGCTTGCTGGTGGCGGCTCTGAGCTCCCAGGGCCCCACCCCACCCTCACTCTGGGATCTGGAGGCCTGTCCCCTTGGAGTCCAGATTCTTGAGGGATTTGTTGACCGAACTGCAGCTGGTCGGTCCTGACTCTGGGACACAGGAGTGAGGCTGGGGGAGACACACATCAGAGCGGCAGTTCCCTGAGGCGGCTGAGGCCATACCCCCTGCCTCCCTGGGCAACCAGAGGAGGCCACCCCTGAGTATAGGATTTGCCTGAGGTGACTCACAGACTCCAGAAACATCCAGGGTAGGGCCGACTCAGAGAACTGAGACTTCAAACCAGAGTAAGTGCTTCAATGAGGTCAAACAGAAGCCAGCTGACAATAAGTCAGAACCACTCAGCCCCACCACACCAGACAGGGACCAGACAGGCCCAAGTCTCTCAGGCTAAAACACTGAACGGGCCCTCAACAAAACCCTAGGAGAAAAATCAAACAATCATGGGGCAGAATCAGCAGAAAATCTCCGGTAACATGAATAACCAAACAGATCAACACCCCCACCATGGAAAGAAATGGCGGATGTAATTGAAGATCCCATTCATAGACAACTGGCAGACATGTCAGAAATCGAATTCAGAATTTAGATTGCAGACAAGATTGATAAAATGGAACTAGGAATCCGAGGAGAAATTCAAAAGTTGTCTCAAGAATTTAACGAATTTAAAAACAAAACCACCAAAGACTTAGACACACTGAAGCAAGAATTTGCAGCCCTTAAAGATATGAAAAATACAGTAGAATCCCTCAGCAACAGAATGGACCAAGCAGAAGAAAGGAAATCTGACATCGAAGATAAAGCCTTCGCACGCTCCCAAACTTTCAAAGAGGAAGAGAAATGGAGAGCAAAAATGGATCATTCTCTTCGAGAGCTCTGGGATAATTCGAAGAAGGCAAATATACGAATAATAGGAGTTCTGGAAAACGATGAAGTGGCATCGATGGGCACAGAGGCCCTTCTGCATGAAATTATGAAAGAGAATTTTCCAGACTTGCCTAGAGATTCTGAAATTCAGATAGCAGACAGTTTCAGAACTCCAGCACGATTCAACCCCAATAAGTCATCCCCCAGACATATCATAATTAGCTTCACTAAAGTCAACAGGAAGGAGAAAATTCTCAAGATTATCAGGCAAAAGAAATCCATTACCAACAAAGGTAAGAACATTAGAATGACTTCAGATCTCTCTGCTGAAACTTTTCAAGCCAGAAGAGGGCGGTAATCGACTTTTAATTTTCTAAAGCAAAATAACTTTCAACCTCGAATCTTGTACCCAGCTAAACTGAGTTTCATCTATGATGGAGAAAATAAATACTTTAATGACATTCATATGTTGAAGAAATATGCCACAACCAAACCAGCTTTTCAGGATATTCTCAGACCTATCCTCCATAATGACCAACCCAATCCTCTACTACAAACATAAACTCACTCAGAAACTCCTGATCAAACTCCAACTTCTACAATGGCGAAAAGATTAAAATTGCCCACTGGACTTTGGAAAAACTCGATATGCAAAATTTCACCAGACTTATCAATAATCTCCATTAACGTGAATGGCTTCAACTGTCCTCTAAAAAGACATAGGTTAGCTGACTGGATACAAAAACTCAGACCAGATATCTGTTGCTTACAAGAGTCACATCTTAACTTAAAAGACAAATACAGACTCAGGGTGAAAGGATGGTCATACAAATTTCAGGCAAATGGTAACCAGAAAAAAGCAGGTGTTGCAATTTTATTTGCAGACACAATAGGCTTTAAACCAACAAAAGTAAGGAAGGACAAGAATGGTCACTTCATATTTCTTAAGGGTAATACTCAATATGATGAGATTTCAATTATTAATATCTATGCACCCAATCAGAATGCACCTCAATTCATAAGAGAAACTCTAACAGACATGAGCAACTTGATTTCCTCCAGCTCCATAATAGTCAGAGATTTTAACACTCCTTTGGCAGTGAGGGATCGATCCTCCAACAAAAAGCTGAGTAAAGAAATTTTAGATTTAAATCTAACCATCCAGCATTTAGATCTAGCAGACATCTACAGAACATTTCATCCTAACAAAACTGAATACACATACATCTCATCAGCCCACGGAACTTACTCCAAAATTGATCACATCTTAGGTCACAAATCTAACCTCAGTAAATTTAAAGGAATAGAAGTTATTCCATGCATCTTCTCAGACCATCATGGAATAAAACTTGAGCTGAGTAACAACAGGAATATACATACTCATACAAAAACATGGAAGTTAAATAACCTCATGCTGAACGATAGCTGGGTCAGAGATGAGATCAAGAGGAAATCTGCAAATTTTTGGAACAAAACGACAATGAAGACATGAACTCTCAGAACCTCTGGGACACTGCAAAGGCAGTTCTAAGAGGGAAATTTATAGCGCTGCAAGCCTTCCTCAGGAGAACAGAAAGACAGGAAGTTAGCAACTTAATGGGACACCTCAAGCAACTGTAAAAGGAAGAACACTCCAACCCCAAACCCAGTAGAAGAAAAGAAATAACCAAAATCAGAGCAGAACTAAATGAAATTGACAACAAAAGAACAATACAACAGATCAATAAATCAAAAAGCTGGTTTTTTGAAAAGGTGAATAAAATAGATAAACCTTTGGCCAACCTAATCAGGAAAAAAAGAGTAAAATCTCTAATCTCATCAATCAGAAATGACAAAGACGAAATAACAACAGACTCCTCAGAAATCCAAAAAATCCTTAATGAATATTACAAGAAACTTTACTCTCAGAAATATGAAAATCTGAAAGAAATGGACAGATACTTGGAAGCTCATCACCTTCCAAGACTTAACCAGAATCAAGTGGAAATGTTGAACAGGCCCATTTCAAGTTCGGAAATAACATCAACCATACAAAACCTCCCCAAAAAGAAAAGTCCAGGACGAGATGGTTTCACAGCAGAATTCTACCAAACCTTTAAAGAGGAATTAGTACCTCAAACTGTTCCAAAATATAGAAAAAGAAGGAAAATTACCCAACACATTCTATGAAGCAAACATTACCCTGATCCCCAAATCAGGACAAGATCCAACAAGAAAAGAAAATTATAGACCAATATCACTAATGAACATAGACGCAAAAATATTCAACAAAATCCTAACAAACAGAATCCAGCAACATATCAAACAAATCATACATCATGATCAAGTTGGCTTTATCCCTGGGTCTCAAGGCTTGCTTCAATATACGTAAATCTATAAATGTAATTCAATACATAAACAAAGTAAAAAACAAAGATCATATGATTCTCGCAATCGATGCAGAAAAAGCTTTTGATAACATCCAACATCCCTTCATGATCAGAACACTTAAGAAAATCGGTATAGAAGGGACATTTCTTAAACTGATAGAGGCCATCTACAGCAAACCTACAGCCAACATCATATTGAACGGAGTTAAATTGGAATCATTTCCACTTAGATCAGGAACCAGACAAGGCTGCCCATTGTCTCCATTGCTTTTTAACATTGTAATGGAAGTTTTAGCCACCACAATTAGGGAAGAAAAGGTGATCAAGGGTATCCACATAGGGTCAGAAGAGATCAAACTTTTGCTCCTCGCAGATGATATGATTGTATATCTGGAAAACACTAGGGACTCTACTACAAAACTCTTAGAAGTGATCAAGGAATACAGCGGCATCTCAGGTTACAAAATCAACATTCATAAATCAGTAGCCTTTATATATACAAACAATAGTCAAGCTGAAAAAACAATTAAGGACTCTATCCCATTCACAGTAATGCCAAAGAAGATGAAATATTTGGGAGTTTATCTAACAAAGGATGTGAAAGATCTATATAAAGAGAATTATGAAACTCTAAGAAAAGAGATAGCTGAGAATGTTAATAAATGGAAAAACATACCATGCTCATGGCTGGGAAGAATCAACATTGTTAAAATGTCCATACTACCCAAAGCAATATATAACTTCAATGCAATCCCTATTAAAGTTCCACTGTCATACTTTAAAGATCTTGAAAAAACAATACTTTGTTTTATTTGGAATCAGAAAAAACCTCGAATAGCCAAGACATTACTCACAAATAAAAACAAAGCAAGAGGAATCACGCTACCAGACCTCAGGCTATACTACAAATCGATAGGGATCAAAACAGCATGGTACTGCCACAAAAACAGACAAGTAGATGTCTGGAACAGAATAGAGAACCAAGAGATGAGTCCAGCTACTTACCGTTATTTCATCTTTGACAAGGCAATTAAAAACATCCAGTGGGGAAAAGATTCCCTATTTAACAAATGGTGCTGGGTGAACTGGCCGGCAACCTGTAGAACACTGAAACTGGATCCACACCTTTCACCAATAAGCAAGATAGACTCTTACTGGATTAAAGACCTAAACTTAAGACATGAAACTATAAAAATACTAGAAGAGAGTGCAGGGAAAACCCTTGAAGAAATTGGGTTGGGTGAGTTTTTTATGAGAAGGACCTCTGGGGCGATTGAAGCAGCTTCAAAAATACACTTTTGGGACTTGATCAAACTAAAAAGCTTCTGCACAGCCAAGAACACAGTAAGTAAAGCAAGCAAACAGCCCTCAGAATGGGAGAAGATATTTGCTGGTTATGTCTCTGACAAAGGTTTAATAACCAGAATCCACAGAGAACTCAAACGCATTAGCAAGAAAAGAACAAGGGATACCATCACAGGCTGGGCAAGAGAATTGAAAAGAAACTTCTCTGAAGAAGACAGGCGAGCGGCGTTCAGACATATGAAGAAATGCTCATCATCTTTAATCATCAGAGAAATGCAAATCAAAACTACTTTGAAATATCATCTAACTCCAGTGAGACTGGCCTATATCACAAAAATTTCAAGACCAGAGATGTTGGTGTGGATGTGGAGAAGAGGGAACACTTTTGCACTGCTGGTGGGAATGCAACCAATACATTCCTTTTGGAAAGAGATATGGAGAACACTTAGAGATCTGAAAATAGATCTGCCATTCAATCCTGTAATTCCTCTGCTGGGCATATACCCAGAAGACCAAATACCACATCATAACAAAGATATTTGTACCAGAATCTTTATTTCAGCCCTATTCATAATTGCTAAGTCATGTAAAAAACCCAAGTGCCCATCGATCCACGAATGGATTAACAAATTGTGGTATATGTACACCATGGAATACTATGCAGCCTTGAAGAAAGATGGAGACTTTACCTCTTTCATGTTTACATGGATGGAGCTGGCACATATTCTTCTCAGTAAAGTGTCTCAAGAATAAAATAAAAAATATCCAATGTATTCACCCCTACTATGAAACTAACTTAGGACCTTCACATGAAAGCTATAACCAAGTTACAACCTAAGAACAGGGAGAAGGGGGAAAGCGTGGGTAGGGAGGTGGGAGGTGCATAGGGGGAGGGGGATTGAAAGGATCACACCTGTGGTGCATCTTACAAGAGTACATGTGAGCCTTGGCAAATGTGAAATGTAAATGTCTTGGCAAAGTAACTAAGAAAATGCCAGGAGGGCTATGTCAACTAATGAGATGAAAATGTGTCAAATATTCTATGAACCAAGTGTATGGTGCCCCATGATCATATTGATGTACACAGCTATGATTTAATAAAAAAAAAATGACAATGGAGCTTTAATAGGTATTGCATTAAAATTATATATTGCTTTGGGTAGTGTGGACATTTTAACAATGTTGATTCTTCCCAGCCATGAACATGGTATGTTTTTCCATTTGTTAACATCTTCAGCTATTTCTTTTCTTAAAGTTTCATAGTTCTCTTTCTAGAGATCTTTCATGTCCTTTGTTAGGTATACTCCCAAATATTTCATCTTCTTTGGCACTACTGTGAAAGAAATAGAGTCCTTGACTGTTTTCTCGGCTTAGTTATTGTTGGTATATATAAAGACTACAGATTTATGGGTGTTGACTTTGTAGCCTGAGACTTTGTTGTATTTCTTGATCACTTCTAAAAGTTTTGTAGTAGAATCCCTAGTGTTTTCCAGATATACCATCATGGCATGTGCAAAGAGTGAAAGTTTGATCTCTTCTGACCCTGTGTGGATACCCTTGATCGCCTTTTCTTCCCTAATTGAAAACTTCCATTACAATGTTAAAGAGCAATGGAGACAATGGGCAACCTTGCCTAATTCCTGATCTAAGTGGAAATGATTTCAATTTAACTCCATTCAATACGATATTGGCTGTGGGTTTGCTGTAGATGGCCTCTATTAGTTTAAAAAATGTTCCTTCTATACCAATTTTCTTAAGTGTTCTGATCATGAAGCGATGCTGGATATTATCAAAAGCTTTTTTGGCATCAATTGAAAGAATCCCATGGTCCTTATTTTTTAGTTTGTTTATGTGCTGAATTACATTTATAGATTTACATATATTGAACCAGCCTTGAGTGCCTGGGATAAATCCCACTTGGTCATGGTGTATAATTTTTTTGATGTGTTGTTGGATTCTGTTTGTTAGGATCTTATTGAGTATTTTAGCATCAATATTCATTAGTGATATTGGTCTATAATTTTATTTTCTTGTTGGGTCATTCCCTGTTTGGGGATCAAGATGATGTTTGCTTCGTAGAATGTGTTGGGTAATAGTCCTTCTTTTTCTATATTTTGGAAGAGGTTTAGTAGTATAGGTACTAGTTCTCCTTTAAAGGTTTGGTAGAATTCTGACGTAAAGCCATCTGGTACTTGGCTTTTCTTTTTAGGGAGATTTTGTATAGTTGATGCTATTTCAGAACTTGATATAGGCCTGTTCAAAATTTCCACTTCATTCTGGCTAAGTCTTGGTAGGTGGTGTACTTGCAGGAATTGGTCATTTTCTTTCAGATTTTCAGAGAGTAGAGTTTCTTGTAGTATTCGTTAAGGATTTTTTTAATTTCTGAGAGGTCTCTTATTATTTCATCGTTACCATTTCTGATTGATGAAATCAGAGATTTTACTCTTTTTTTCATGGTTAGGTTGGCCAAAGGTTTATCTATTTTATTGATATTTTCAAAAAAACAACTTTTGGATTTACTGATCTGTTGTATAATTCTTTTGCTTTCAATTTCGTTTAGTTCTGCTCTGATTTTGGTTATTTCTTTTCTTCTGCTGGGTTTGGGGTTGGAGTGTTCTTCCTTTTCCAGTTGCTTGAGATGTCCCATTAAGTTATTAACTTCCTCTCTTTCCGTTTTCTTGAGAAAGGCTTGCAGTGCTATAAATTTCCCTCTTAGGACTGCCTTTGCAGTATCCCAGAGGTTCTGGTACTTTGTGTCTCGGTTGTTGTTTTGTTCCAAAAATTTGGTGATTTCCTTCTTAATCTCATCTATAACCCATCTATCCTTCAGCATAAGGTTGTTTAGTTCCATGTTTTTGTATGTGTATGCAGGTTCCTATTGTTATTGAGTTCAACTTTCATTCCACAATGGTTTGAGAAGATGCAAGGAATAATTTCTATTTTTTTTTAATTTGCTGAAGTTAGATTTGTGGCCTAGGATGTGGTTGATTTAGGGGTGTGTTCTGTAGGCTGATGAGAAGAATGTGTATTCAGTTTTGTTGGGATGAAACGTTCTGTAGATGTCTATTAACTCCAGATGTTAAATGGTTGCATTAAAATCTAAAATTTCTTTGCTTAGCTTATTTTTGGAGGATCTATCCAGCACTGCTAAAGGGGTGTTAAAATCTACAAATACTATGGAATTAGAGGAAATCGACTTGCTCAGGTCTGTTAGAGTTTCTGTTACAAATTGGTTGGGTGCATAAATTTTAATAATTGAGATATCATTATATTGAGTATTACCTTTAACAAATATGAAGTGTCCATCCTTGTCCTTCCTTATTTTGGTTGGTTTAAACCCTATTGTGTCTACGAACAGCATTGTAACACCAGATTTTTTTCTGCTTTCCATTTGCCTGGAATATAGATGACCATCCCTTCACCTTGAGTCTATATTTGTATTTTAATGTAAGATGTGATTCTTGTATATAGCAGATATCTGGCTTGAGATTTTGGATCCAGTCAGCCAATCTGTGCCTCTTTAGAGGACAGTTTGAACCATTCAGATTAATTGAGAATATTGATAAGCCTTTTGAGAGTCCGGTGGACATTTTTAATCCTTTTGCGACTGTAGAAGTTGGAATTTGATCAAAATTTTCTGGGTGGGTTTACTTTTGTGGTGGAGGATTACTCTGATCTTTATGAAGGATAGGTCTGAGAATGTCCTGGAGAGCTGGTTTAGTTGTGACAAATTTCTTCAACATGTGAATGTCAATGAATTATTTAATTTCTCCATCATAAATGAAACTCAGTTTAGCTGGGTGCAGGATACTGAGTTGAAATTTATTTTGTTTTAGGAGATTAAAAGTTGATGACCATCCTCTTCTAGCTTGAAAGGTTTCAGCAGAGAGATCTGCAGTTAGTCTGATATTCTTGCCCTTGTAGGTGATGGTTTTCTTTCGTCTGGCTGCTTTCAGAATTTTCTCCTTCATATTAACTTTAGTGAAATTGATTATGATGTGTCTGGGGAATGTCTTATTTGGGTTGAGTCGAGCTAGCATTCTGATAACTGTCTGCTATCTGAATCTCCTTCATAATCTCATGGAGAAGAGACACTGTGCCTTGTGAAGCCACTTCGTCACTTGCGGGGATCCCTATAAGATGAATATTGGTTTTCTTCGAATTATTCCAAAGGTCTCTGAAACAGTGATTTGTTTTTGCCCTCCATTTCTCTTCCTCCTTGAGAGTTTGGGAGTGTTCTAAAGCTCTTTTTCTACATTTTGGAACAGGTTGCATAATATAGGTACTAGTTCTTCTTTAAAGATTTGGTAGAATTCTGACTTGAAGACATCTGATCCCAGGCTTTTCTTTTTAGGGACATTTTGTATTGTTGATGCTATTTCAGAACTTGATATTGGCCTGCTCAACATTGCCACTTGATTCTGGCTAAGTCTTGGAAGGTGATGTGCTTCCAAGTATTGGTCAATTTCCTTCAGATTTTCATATTTCTGAGAATAAAGTTTCTTGCAACATTAAGGATTTTTTGAATTTCTTTTTTTTATATTTTTTTACATTTTTTATCATTTTTTATAAGTATTAGATCATAGCTCTGTACATTAATGTGATCATGAGGCACCAAGCATTGGTTTTATAAATAGTTCGACACATTTTCATCACACTTGTTCACATTGCATTCCTGGCATTTTCTTAGTTATTGTGTTAAGACAATCATATTCTGCATTCACTAAGTTTCACATGTACCCTTGTAAGATGCACTGCAGGTGTAATACCACCAATCACCCTCCCTCTGCCCAACCTCCCCCCTCCCTCCCCTCCCTCTACATGTTCCCCCTATTCTAAGGTTACCAATGGGTTATAGCTTTCCTATGAAAGCCATAAATTACTTTCATAGTAGGGCTGAGTACATTGCATAACTTTTCTTGAATTCTTGAGATACTTTACTAAGAAGAATATGTTCCAGCTCCATCCATGTAAACATGAAAGAGGTAAAGTCTCCATCTTTCTTTAAAGCTGCGTAATATTCCATGGTGTACATATACCACAATTTATTAATCCATTCGTGGATGTATGGGCACCTGGGCTTTTTCCATCCAATTGTGAATTGGGCTGTAATAAACATTCTGGTACAAATATCTTTGTTATAATGTGATTTTTGGACTTCTGGGTATATACCTAGTAGAGGAATTATAGGATTGAATGGCAGATCTATTTTTAGATTTCTAAGTGTTCTCCAAAATCGTTCCAAAAGGAATGTATTAATTTGCATTCCCACCAGCAGTGTAGAAGTGTTCCCTTTTCTCCACATCCACGCCAACATCTCTAGTCATGGGATTTTGTGATATGGGCTAATCTTACTAGAATTAGATGGTATCTCAAGGTAGGTTTGATTTGCATTTCTCTGATGATTGAAGATGATGAGCATTTTTTCATAAATCTGTAGGCCATGCACCTGTCTTCTTCAGAGAAGTTTCTCTTCAAGTCCCTTGCCCACCCTGCGATGGGATCACTTGCTCTTTTCTGCTTATACGTTTGAGTTCTCTGTGGATTCTGGTTATTAAACCTTTGTTGGAGACATAACCTGCAAATATCTTCTCCCATTCTGAGGGCTGTTTGCTTGCTATACATACTGTGTTCTTGCCTGTGTAGAAGCTTTTTAGTTTGATCAGGTCCCAGTAGTGTATTTTTGAAGCTGCTTCAATTGCCCAGGGGGTCCTCCTCATAAAATACTCACCCAGACCGATTTCTTCAAGGGTTTTCCCTGCACTCTCTTCTAGTATTTTTATAGTTTCATGTCTTAAGTTTAAATCTTTAATTCAGTGTGAGTCTGTCTGACTTAATGGTGAAAAGTGTTGGTCCATTTTCAATCTTCTACAGGTTGCCAGCAGTTCACCCAGCACCATTTGTTAAATAGGGACTCTTTTCCCCACTGAATGTTTTTAATTTTCTTCTCAAAGTTCAAATAAAAGTAAGTAGCTGGGTTCATCTCTTGTTTCTAGTGCTAGTTCCTCTTTAAAGGTATGGTAGAATTCTGAAGTGAAGCCATCTGGTCCTGGGCTTTTCTTTTTAAGGAGATTTCATATGGTTGATGCTATTTCAGAACTTGATATTAGCCTGTTCAACATTTCCACCTGATTCTGTTTATGTCTTGGAAGGTGACATGCCTTCAAGTATTGTTCAATTTCTTTCAGGTTTTCATATTTCTAAGAATAAAGTTTCTTGTAGTATTCATTAAGGATTTTTTTAATTTCTGAGGAGTCTGTTGTTATTTTGTCTTTGTCTTTTCCGATTGATGAAATTAGAGATTTTACTCTTTTTTTCCTGTTTAGATTAGCTAAAAGTTTATCTATTTTATTGACCTTTTCAAAAAACCAACTTTTGGATTTATTGATCTGTTGTATAATTCTTTGTTTTTAATTTCATTTAATTCTGCTCTAATTTTGGTTATTTCTTTTCCTCTACTGCATTTGGGGTTAGAATGTTCTTCCTTTTCCAGTTGCTTGAGATGTCCTATTAAGTTTCTAACTTCTTCTCTTTCCGTTCTTGTGAGGAATGCTTGCAGGGCTATCAATTTCCCTCTTAGGACTGCCTTTGCAGTATCACAGAGGTTCTCATAATTCACATCTTCATTTTTTTCTTCCAAAAATTTTGTAATTTTCTTCTCCATCTCATCTCTGACCCAGCTATCATTCAGCATAAGGTTATTTAACTTCCATGTTTTTGTATGAGTATACAGGTTACTGTTGTTACTGAGTTTAACTTTCATTCCATGGTGGTTCGAGAGGATGCATGAAACAATTTCTATTCCTTCAAATCTACCGAGGTTAGACTTGTGACCTAAGATGTGATCAATTTTGGAGTATGTTCTGGGAGCTGATGAGAAGTATGGGTATTCAGTTTTGTCGGGATGAAATGTTCTGTAGATGTCTGCTAAATCCAAATGTTGGATGGTTAGGTTGAAATCTAAGATTTCTTTGCTCAGCTCCCTATTGGAGGATATATCCCACACTGCCAAAAGAGTGTTGAAATATCTGACTACTATGAAGCTGAGGAAGTCAAGTTGCTCATGTCTGTTAGAGTTTCTCTTCTGAATTGAGGCACATTCTGGTTGCGTGCATAAATATTCATAATTGAAATCTCATCATATTGAGTATTACCCTTAACAAATATGAAGTGATCATTTTTGTAAATCCTTACTTTCATTGTTTTAAAGCCTATTGTGTCTGCAAATAAAATTGCAATGCCTGCTTTTTTCTGGTTACCATTTGCCTGAAATATGGATGACCATCCTTTCACCCTGAGTCTATATTCATCTTTTAAGGTGAGATGTTACTCTTGTATGCAGCAAATATCTGGCCTGAGTTTTTGTATCTAGTAAGCTAACCTGTGCCTCTTTAGAGGACAGTTTAAGCCATTCACATTAATGGAGAATATTGATAAGTCTAGTGAAATTTTGGGTATCGAATTTTTCAAAAGACCAGTGGACATTTTTAATCCTTTACCACTGTGGTAGTTGGAGTTTGATCAAAAGTTTCTGAGTGAGTTTATTTTTGTGGTAGAGGATTGGGCAGGTCATTACGGAGGATAGGTCTGAGAATATGCTGAAGAGCTGGTTTGGTTAGGGCAAATTTCTTCAACATATGAATGTCATTAAAATATTTAATTTCTCCATCATAGCGGAGGAGAGCAAGATGGCGGCCGAGTGACAGCTTCCTTGCATCTGGGCACCGTGGGTCCGGAAAGATAGAACTCCAGGCATCTCTGGCTGGTGGGATCTACCTGTCATCACCCCTGTGAGGATACAGAGAGTCAGCGAGACTTCTGGACCCTAAGAGGAGGACTAAAACAGTGGAAAACTGGCAAGAGGTCACGTGTGTTCAATCGGTCTAAACCTGCCCGCAACTGTAAGTTCAGTAGCAGCGAGACTGCAAACCAAAAAGGCCTTACCTGTGAACTGTTTTGGTGTCTTTGGACTTGGTACTCAGTTGAACTGCCTTGGGGAGAGCCTGAGCAGGAGTGCAGAGAACTTTGGACGTTGTTTAGGGCCCCAGTCTGAGCCGCTGAGCCAGACGGAGGTAATAGTGTTTGGCTGTGGGCCACAGGGAGCCATTGTGAGCAATTTTCCCCAGCAAGCTCCGCCCTCAGGGTCACAGAGCTAGAATTGGTTGGGAGCTGGTAACGCAGCAACCAAGTAGCCTAAGGGTGGGGTCTGAGCCGCCTTGCAGCCCTAACCCGCAGGGGCAGAGTGAGACCAGAATTGGCACACTGGGTAAGTGGATAGCCACTTCAGCAGTGATTCCAGTGACAAGCACTTTCCTGAGAAAGCTTCTGCTCAGCAAGTTTACAAGTTAAAAGTGCCCTTTAAGTGGGCTGAAGAGAGATTTAGGATGTCTACCTGCTGGGAGGTGAGAAATAAGCGGCCTCCAGTTGTATCAGAACTGTGATTAATATCTCATACCCCAGAAGACCACGTGTTTGTTGCCCAGACAATATTAAACAACGTGTACATACTGCTTTGTTTTTGGTTGTGTTTTGTTTTTTCTGTTTTTTTGTTTTTGTTTTTGTTTCAGGGGGTTTTTTTGGTTTTTGTTTTTTTGTTTTTTTGTTTTTTGTTTTTTTTTTTTTTGGTTTGGATGTTTTTTCTTTATTTTGGTGTTGTTGATGTTGTTGTTTTTTTTAATTTCAACCTTTTCGGTACAGATCTTTTTTCTTTCTCAATTTTCCAAGTTTAATCATAATTTCCCATTGCTGCCTTATTTAATAACTAGAACTTCATTTTTGAAAGTGTTTCTCTGCTATGATTTGGTTTTTCACCCAATTTTATCATGCAAAGTTTTCTGTTTACTTGTTTTGGTTTGATTTATAGCGTTTTTGTCGTTCCTCTCTACTTGGTGGAGGTGGGGTACTGTGTCTGATCAGGTTAGCAAAGAGCTGATGACCTCCAGGGATCCACCCAACTAGGCACCCCCAGAAGGTGGTTTTTTTTTAAGGTTGTGGCAAAGTACCCTATTGTACACCTATATTGCTCTGTCTCCCTCTTTCTGTGCCTCTCTTCTTTTTCTCAATATTCCTTTTACCCACCCCCTCTCCTTTCTGTATTTTGTTTTTCTTTTCACTCGGTCCTCCTTTCTTTCATCCCTTTCTTGCTCTTCAACCTACTCACCATTCTGGTCTGTACCAAGAGTACTCAATTAACCCTGAGTCCACAGGAACGAGAACTAAAAGAACAAGACGAAGTGAAAGGAAAATTAGGGCAAGGAAACAGATAAAAGAAATCACTCATGAGGAAGAATCAGCAGAAAACTCCAGGCAACATGAAGAACCAGTCCAGAGAAACCCCACCAAAGGACCATCAGGTAGCTACTGCAGAGGATTCCACCTGTAAAGAAATGTTAGGAATGACAGAAAGGGAATTTAGAATACACATGTTGAAAGCAATGAAAGAAATGATGGAAACAATGAAGGAAACTGCTAATAAACTGGAAAATTACCAAAAGGAAATCCAAAAACAGAATCAAATAACAGATGAACGCTATGAAGAATATAAAAAGGATATAGAAGAGCTGAAGGAAATGAAACACTCAATTAGGGAACTTAAAGATGCAATGGAAAATATCAGCAACAGTTTAGACATGCAGAAGAAAGAATTTCAGAGGTAGAAGACAAAGTTCTTGAGATAACTCAGATAGTAAAAGAAGCACAAAACAAGAGAGAGAAAGCAGAACATTCACGATCAGAATTATGGCACTTTATGAAGCGTTCCAACATACGAGTTATAGGAATCCCAGAAAGAGAAGAACAATGCCCCAGAGGAATGGAAACCATACTAGAGAATATTATAAAAGAAAATTTCCCAAATATCACAAAAGATTCTGACACACTGCTTTCAGAGGGATATCAGACCCCAGGTCACTTCAACTCTAACTGAGCTTCTCCAAGACACATTGTGATGAACCTGTCCAAAGTCAAGACAAAAGAAAAGATTCTGCAAGCTGCCAGGAGTAAGCGCCAGCTGACCTACAGGGGCAAATCCATCAGAGTGACCGCAGACTTCTCTAATGAAACTTTCCAAGCAAGAAGACAATGGTCATCTACCTTTAATCTACGTAAACAGAACAATTTCCAGCCCAGAATTTTGTACCCTGCTAAGCTAAGCTTAAAAATTGATGGAGAAATCAAATCATTTACGGATATACAAACACTGAGGAAATTTGCCACAACAAGACCAACTCTACAGGAAATACATCAACCTGTTCTGCACACTGACCACCACAATGGATCAGCAGCAAAGTAAGAACTCAGAAATTAAAGGACAGAACCTAACCTCCACACCGATGCAAAAGATCAAATTAAGCAATGGACTCTCACAAAATAAGATGAATAGAATACTACCACACTTATCAATTATCTCAATTAAAGTTAATGGCTTGAATTCCCCACTGAAGAGACATAGATTGGCTGATTGGATTAAAAAACAAAAGCCATCCATTTGCTGTCTGCAAGAAACACACCTGGCTTCAAAAGACAAATTCAAGCTCTGAGTCAAGGGTTGGAAGACAATTTTTCAGGCAAATGGAATTCAGAAGAAAAGAGCAGTTGCAATCTTATTTTCAGGTACATGTGGATTTAAAGCAACTAAAGTCAAAAAAACAAAGATGGTCACTTTATATTGGTCAAGGGAAAAATACAACAAGAAGATTTTACAATTCCAAATATTTATGCACCCAATTTAAATGCTCCCACATTCTTGAAACAGACCTTACTCAGTCTGAGCAATATGATATCTGATAATACTATAATAAAAGGGGACTTTAACACTCCTCTTACAGAGCTGGACAGATCCTCTCAACAGAAATTAAACAAAGATATAAGAGATTGAAATGAGACCCTAGAACAACTGTGCTTGATAAACGCATATAGAACACTACACCACAAAGATAAAGAATAGACATTCTTCTCATCACCCCATGGAACATTCTCCAAAATTGATGATATCCTGGGACACAAAACAAATATCAACAGAATCAAGAGAATTGAAATTTTACCTTGTATCTTCTCAGACCATAAGGCACTAAAGGTGGAACTCAACTCTAACAAAAATGCTCAAACCCACCCAAAGGCATGGAAATTAAACAATCTTCTGTTCAATAAGAGATGGGTGCAGGAAGAAATTAAACAGGAAATCATTAACTCCCTTGAGCATAACAACAATGAAGACACAAGCTACGAAAACCTGTGGGATACTGCAAAAGCAGTTTTGAGAGGAAAATTCATCGCTTTAGATGCCTACATTCGAAAAACAGAAAGAGAGCACATCAACAATCTCAAAAGCCATCTTATGGAATTGGAAAAAGAAGAACAATCTAAGCCTAGCTCAGTAGAATAAAAGAAATATTCGAAAGCAAATCAGAGATCAATGAAATTGAAAACAAAAGAATCATTCAGAAAATTAATGAAACAAGGAGCTGGTTTTTTGAAAAAATAAATAAAATAGATAAACCATTGGCCAGACTAACGAGGAATAGAAAAGTAAAATCTCTAGTAACCTCAATCAGAAATCATAAAGGGGAAATAACAACTGGTCCCACAGAGATACAAGAGATCATCTCTGAATACTACCAGAAACACTATGCCCAAAAATTTGACAATGTGAAGGAAATGGATCAATATTTGGAATCACACCCTCTCCCTAGCCTAACACAGGAAGAAATAGAGCTCCTGAACAAACCAATTTCAAGCACTGAGATCAAAGAAACAATAAAAAATCTTCCAACCAAAAAATGCCCTGGTTCAGATGGCTTCACTCCAGAATTCTATCAAACCTTCAAAGAAGAGCTTATTCCTGTACTGCAGAAATTATTCCAAAAAATTGAGGAAGAAGGAATCTTCCCCAACACATCTATGAAGCAAACATCACCCTGATACCAAAACCAGGAAAAGACGCAAAGAAAAAGGAGAATTTCAGACCAATCTCACTCATGAATATAGATGCAGGAATTCTCAACAAAATCCTAGCCAATATATTACACCTTATCATCAAAAAAGTCATTCATCATGATCAAGTAGGCTTCATCCCACAGATGCAAGGCTGGTTTAACATACGCAAGTCCGTAAACGTTATCCACCATATTAACAGAGGCAAAACTAAAGATCACATGATCCTCTCAATAGATGCAGAAAAAGCATTCGATAAAATCCAGCATCCTTTTCTAATTAGAACACTGAAGAGTATAGGCATAGGTGGCACATTTCTTTTTACAAGCAATTCAAGTTTTATTTCTAGTTATCTTTAGTGCTATTGAATTCAAACTTAATTCCATAGAGCTTACAATAAATATTGTGATTGAACATTTTTGAGGCTTTCTTTTTTTTTTTTTTATTAAATCGTAGCTGTGTACATCAATATGATCATGGGGCACCATATACTTGTTTCATAGATTATTTGACACATTTTCATCTCATTAGTTGACATAGCCTTCCTGGCATTTTCCTAGTTACTTTGCCAAGACATTTACATTCCACATTTGCCAAGGCTCACATGTACCCTTGTAAGATGCACCACAGGTGTGATCCTTTCAATCCCCCTCCCTCTACTCCATACCCCCTCCCTCCCCACGCTTTCCCCCTTCCCCCTGTTCTTAGGTTGTAACTTGATTATAGCTTTCATGTGAAGGTCCTAAGTTAGTTAGTAGCGGTGAATACATTGGATATTTTTTCTTCCATTTTTGAGACACTTTACTGAGAAGAATATGTTCCAGCTCCATCCATATAAACATGAAAGAGGTAAAGTCTCCATCTTTCTTCAAGGCTGCATAGTATTCCATGGTGTACATATACCACAATTTGTTAATCCATTCGTGGATCGATGGGCACTTGGGTTTCTTCCATGACTTAGCAATTATGAATAGGGCTGCAATAAAGATTCTGTTACAAATATCTTTGTAATGACGTGGTTTTTGGTCTTCTGGGTATATGAGGCTTTCTCTATGACCCAGTCTCTATATGAGACTGGATAGAGAAGAAAAATCAAGGGCAGTGATAAATGGCCTTATGTACTAAGGCAGGTTCTGCCTGCTGCTCCCCTCAAAGCATACGGCGGACTTTAGTAAATTAGTTCATATACATAAGAACAAAAGTGAATTTCCCAATTTTCGGTGTACTATTTTCTTTTTTTTTTAATTTTTTTATTAAATCATAACTGTATACAATGATATGATTATGGGGCATCATATACTCACTTCATAAACCATTTGACACATTTTTATCACAGTGGTTAACATAGCCTTTCCGGCGTTATCTCAGTTACTATGCCAAAACATTTACATTCTACATTTACAAAGTTTCGCAAATACCCCTGTAATATGCACTACAGGTGTGATCCCACCGATTCCCCTCCCTCTACCCACCCCCCCCTTTCCCACTTCCCCCTATTGTTAAGTTGTAGCTGGGTTATAGCTTTCATGTGAGAGTCCCAAATTAGTTTCATAGTAGGGCTGTGTACATTGGGTATTTTTTCTTCCATTCTTGGGATACTTTACTAAGAAGAATATGTTCCAGCTCCATCCATGTAAACATGAAAGAGGTAAAGTCTCCGTCTTTCTTTAAGGCTGCATAGTATTCCATGGTATACATATACCACAATTTATTAATCCATTCGTGGATTGATGGGCACTTGGGCTTTTTCCATGACTTAGCTATTATGAATTGGGCTGCAATAAACATTCTGGTACAAATATCTTTGTTATGTTGTGATTTTTGGTCTTCTGGGTATATGCCCAGCAGAGGAATTACAGGATTGAATGGCAGATCTATTTTTAGATCTCTGAGTGTTCTCCATATATCTTTCCAAAAGGAATGTATTAATTTGCATTCCCACTAGCAGTGCAGAAGTGTTCCCTTTTCTCCGCATCCACGCCAACATCTCTGGTCTTGAGATTTTGTGATATAGGCTAGTCTCATTGGAGTTAGATGATATCTCAAAGTAGTTTCGATTTGCATTTCTCTGATGATTAAAGATGATGAGCATTTTTTCATATGTCTGAAGGCCGTGCGCCTGTCTTCTTCAGAGAAGTTTCTCTTCAAATCCCTTGCCCAGCCTGCGATGGGATCCCTTGTTTTTTTCTTGCTGATGTGTTTGAGTTCTCTGTGGATCCTGGTTATTAAACCTTTGTCAGAGTTATACCCTGCAAATATCTTCTCCCATTCTGAGAGCTGTCTGCTTGCTCTGCTTACTGTGTTCTTAGCTGTGCAGAAGCTTTTTAGTTTGATCAAGTCCCAGTAGTGTATTTTTGAAGCTGCTTCAATTGCCCGGGGGGTTCTCCTCATGAAATACTCACCCAGACCAATTTCTTCAAGGGTTTTCCCTGCATTCTCCTCTAGTATTTTTATAGTTTCATGTCTTAAGTTTAAATCTGTAATCCAATGAGAGTCTATCTTAGTTAATGGTGAAAGGTGTGGGTCCAATTTCAGTCTTCTGCAGGTTGCCAGCCAGTTCACCCAGCACCATTTGTTAAATAGGGAATCTTTTCCCCACTGAAGGTTTTTAATTGGCTTGTCAAAAATCAAATAGCGGTAAGTAGCTGGATTCACCTCTTGGTTCTCTATTCTATTCCAGATATCTACTTCTCTGTTTTTGTGCCAATACCATGCTGTTTTGATCACTATCGATTTGTAGTAAAGTCTGAGGTCTGGTAGTGTGATTCCTCCTGTTTTGTTTTTATTTCTGAGTAATGTCTTGGCTATTCGAGGTTTTTTCTGATTCCATATAAAACGAAGTAATGTTTTTTCAAGATCCTTAAAATATGACAGTGGAGCTTTAATAGGGAGTGCGTTGAAATTATATATTGCTTTGGGTAGTATGGACATTTTGATAATGTTGATTCTTCCTAGCCATGAGCATGGTATGTTTTTCCATTTGTTAACATTTTCAGCTATTTCTTTTCTTAGAGTTTCATAGTTCTCTTTATAGAGATCTTTCACGTCTTTTGTTAGGTAAATTCCCAAATATTTCATCTTCTTTGGCACTACTGTGAATGGGATAGAGTCCTTAACTGCTTTTTCAATTTGACTGTTGTTGGTGTATATAAAGGCTACCGATTTATGAATGTTGATTTTGTAACCTGAGACGCTGCTGTATTCCTTGATCACTTCTAGGAGTTTTGTAGTAGAGTCCCTAGTGTTTTCCAGATACACAATCATATCATCTGCGAAGAGCAAGAGTTTGATCTCTTCTGACCCTATATGGATACCCTTGATCGCCTTTTCTTCCCTAATTGCGGTGGCTAAAACTTCCATTACAATGTTGAAAAGCAATGGAGACAATGGGCAGCCTTGTCTGGTTCCTGATCTGAGTGGAAATGATTCCAATTTAACTCCATTCAATATGATATTGGCTGTGGGTTTGCTGTAGATGGCCTCTATCAGTTTAAGAAAAGTCCCTTCTAGACCAATTTTCTTGAGTGTTCTGATCATGAAGGGATGCTGGATATTATCAAAAGCTTTTTCTGCATCAATTGAGAGAATCATATGGTCTTTGTTTTTTAATTTGTTTATGTGCTGAATTACATTTATAGATTTACGTATATTGAACCAGCCTTGAGACCCTGGGATAAAACCAACTTGGTCATGATGTATAATTTGTTTGATGTGTTGTTGGATTCTGTTTGTTAGGATCTTGTTGAATATTTTTGCATCTATATTCATTAGTGATATTGGTCTATAATTTTCTTTTCTTGTTGGGTCTTTCCCTGGTTTGGGGATCAGGGTGATATTTGCTTCATAGAACGTGTTGGGTAGTCTTCCTTCTTTTTCTACATTTTGCAACAGGTTCAGTAATATAGGTACTAATTCCTCTTTAAAGGTTTGGTAGAATTCTGACGTGAAACCATCTGGTCCCAGGCTTTTCTTTTTAGGGAGGTTTTGTATAGTTGATGCTATTTCTGAACTTGATATGGGTCTGTTCAACATTTCCACTTGATTCTGGTTAAGTCTTGGAAGGTGGCGTGCTTCCAAGTATCGGTCTATTTCCTTCAGATTTTCATATTTCTGAGAATAAAGTTTCTTGTAATATTCATGAAGGATTTTTTGGATTTCTGATGAGTCTGTGGTTATTTCGTCTTTGTTGTTTCTGATTGATGATATTAGAGATTTTACTCTTTTTTTCCTGATTAGGTTGGCCAGAGGTTTATCTATTTTTTTGACCTTTTCAAAAAACCAGCTTTTTGATTTATTGATCTGTTGTATTATTCTTTTGTTTTCAATTTCATTTAATTCTGCTCTAATTTTGGTTATTTCTTTTCTTCTACTGGGTTTGTGGTTGGAATGTTCTTCCTTTTCCAGTTGCGTGAGATGTCCCATTAAATTGTTAACTTCCTCTCTTTCCGTTCTCTTGAGGAAGGCTTGCAGTGCTATAAATTTCCCTCTTAGAACTGCCTTTGCAGTGTCCCAGAGGTTCTGATAGTTTGTGTCTTCATTGTCCTTTTGTTGCAAAAAATTGGTGATTTCTTTCTTAATCTCATCTCTGACCCAGCTATCATTCAGCATAAGGTTATTTAACTTCCATGTTTTTGTATGGGTATGCAGATTCCTGTTGTTACTCAATTCAAGTTTTATTCCATGATGGTCCGAGAAGATGCATGGAATAATTTCTATTCCTTTAAATTTACTGAGGTTAGACTTGTGACCTAAAATGTGATCAATTTTGGAGTAAGTTCCGTGGGCTGATGAGAAGTATGTGTATTCAGTTTTGTTGGGATGAAATGTTCTGTAGATGTCTGCTAAATCTAAATATTGGATGGTTAGGTTTAAATCTAAGATTTCTTTGCTCAGCTTCTTTCCGGAGGATCGATCCAACACTGCCAAGGGAGTGTTGAAATCTCCAACGATTATGGAGCTGGAGGAAATCAAGTTACTCATGTCTGTTAGAGTTTCTCTTATAAATTGAGGTGCATTCTGGTTGGGTGCATAGATATTAATAATTGAGATCTCGTCATATTGAGTATTACCCTTACAAATATGAAGTGACCATTCTTGTCCTTCCTTACTTTTGATGGTTTAAAGCCTACTGTATCTGCAAATAAAATTGCAACACCTACTTTTTTCTGATTACCATTTGCCTGAAATATGGATGACCATCCTTTCACCCTGAGTCTGTATTTGTCTTTTAAGTTGAGATGTGATTCTTATATGCAACAAATATCTGGCTTGAGTTTTTGTATCCAGTCAGCTAACCTATGCCTCTTTAGAGGACAGTTTAAGCCATTCACATTGATGGAGAGTATTGATAAGTCTGGTGGAATTTTGGGTATCGAGTTTTTCAAAGGTCCAGTGGACATTTTTAATCCTTTCGCCAGTGTGGAATTTGGAGTTTGATCCGAAGTTTCTGAGTGAGTTTACTTTTGTGGTATAGGATTGGGTTGGTCATTGTGGAGGATAGGTCTGAGAACATCCTGAAGAGCTGGTTTACTTATGGCAAATTTTTTCAACATATGAATGTCATTGAAGTATTTAATTTCTCCATCATAGATGAAACTCAGTTTAGCTGGATACAAGATCCTGGGTTGAAAGTTTTTTTACTTTAGGAGATTAAAAGTTGATGACCAGCCTCTTCTTGCTTGAAAAGTTTCAGCAGAGAGATCTGCAGTTATTCTAATATTCTTACCCTTGTACGTTATAGTTTTCTTTCGCCGGGCTGCTTTGAGAATCTTCTCTTTCATGTTAACTTTAGTGAAGCTAATTATGATATGTCTGGGAGATGGCTTATTGGGGTTGAATCGTGCTGGGGTTCTGAAGCTGTCTGCTATCTGAATTTCAGATTCTCTAGGCATGTCGGGAAAATTTTCTTTCATAATTTCATGTAGAAGGGCCTCTGTGTCCTTGGCAGCCACTTCATCATTCTCCGAAATTCCTATAACCCTTATGTTGTTTTTTTTCGAATTATCTGAGAGCTCTCTGAGTGAGTGATCCGTTTTTGCTCTCCATTTCTCTTCCTCTTTGAGAGATTGGGAGCGTTCGAAGACTTTATCTTCAATGTCAGAAATCCTTTCTTCTGCTTGCTCCATTCTGTTACTGAGGGATTCTACTGTATTTTTCATATCTTTGAGGGCTGTAAGTTCTTGTTTCAGTGTGTCTAAGTCTTTGGTGGTTTTGTCTTTAAATTCGTTAAATTCTTGAGACAATTTTTGAATTTCTCCTCGAATTCCTAATTGCATTTTATTAATCTTGTCTGCAAACCAAATTCTGAATTCGACTTCTGACATTTCAACCAGTTGTTTATGAATGGGATCTTCAATCACATCTGCCATATCTTTTCTTGGGGGGGTTGATCTATTCTGGTTATTCATGTTACCAGAGTTTTTCCGCTGATTCCGCCCCATGGTTTACTCCCTTTGGTTTTTCCCCTGGGGTTTTATCGAGGGCCCGTACAGTGTTGTGGCCTGAGAAACTGAGGCCCTGTCTGGTGTGGTGGAGCAAAGTGGTTCTGTCTTGTTTTCAGCTGGTTTCTGTTCGATCCTATTGCAACTTCTACTCTGGCTTGAAGTCTCAGCTGTGTGGAAAAATCAGCAATTAAGTGACCCCACCTGCCCACCTCTGGCCCCAGTTGGAAAAGGAGAATCAAAACTTCCTACAATCGCACACCCACGGCACCGCCTGAAAAGTCCTCAGTCTATTAGCCCAGTTCAAAAGATCCGAATCAACTGTCTCAATCGGCACTTGTCTCGGGTGGAAGGGTTCAAGAGGTCTCTGGGAACTGGATCACAGGGCCTGGTGACTCCTCTGACACAGCTCACCCCAGTGCAGCGTGGAGTCAGGAGGAGCCACCCAGCAAACAGAGAAGTCTGGGAAGGTTGAAGTCTCCTTCCCCACTTTGCCCCTCCGTTGGACCCAGTCACTGGTATCTCTGCAGATGGCTAACCCAGTTGCCTGCAGTGAACAGACACTCCAGGGGTTTGCACCTGCCTGAATCGCAAGGAAGTCTGCCAGGCCCCCGCAGACTGCCGCTATCTAGCAGGAGGAGATGGGGCCTGACATCTTTGTGTGTTTGATGCAGGTGATGGGAAGGAGGTGTTCACTCAGGCTTAGCCCCGTCCCTGATGCATGCTGCTAACAGAACAGAACAGAACATACAACTTTGTGAGGTTCTGTCTCTGTTCCTGTCGTCGCCTACAGGAGACGGGCTGTTTTGAGTTCAAACGTCTTTGCTGCTGGAGAATTGCGTCTGAACACCTCTCTAGGTCGGCCCCACCCTGGAGGCTTCCGGGTTTGTGAGCCGTGTCACCGGTGGCCTCCTCTTGTTGCGCAGGGAGACAGGGGGTGTGGCCTCAGAATATCCAGAAGTGAGCATTCTGCCCTTAAAGAAAAAACGGCTGTTGATCTACCTCCAGGGAACTGCTGCTCTGGTGTGGGCACTCAGGCAACCCTTTTCTCCTCTGTCCCGCGCCCCAGAGTCAGCACTGAGCGGCCGCAGTTTGTGCTGGGTCCACACCATTTAAGAGATGCCCCAAGAATCAGAACTCTTGGGGGATGGGCCCCCAGACCCCGATTGGGAGTGGGGCGGGGGGAAGCTAGAGTTTCATTCAGTTGCATGCAATACTACGGTCTGGGGAGGGCTCCTGCACTGCACTGCAGGGAAGTGCCGCCAAGGCTTGATTTCCCCTCAGCAGAGTGCCCTCTTCTCGCTCACATGTCCGAGAGTCAGCGCTGACCTGACGCAGCTCAGGCACTGTGCACTCCCCTCGAGAAATCACCCAAGGAGCCGAACTCCTGGGGGGTAGGCCCTCAGACCCCGAGTGAGAGTAGGGGTTCTCAGCTCTCAGCGGGGAGGCCAGAGTCTGATTCAATCTTGGGCCCCGTATGCCTGGGGAGGGTTGCTGCACTGCACCGCAGGGAAGTGCCGCGAGGCGTGACTCCCCCTCAACCCGGTGCCCTCTCCTCACTCGGTGCGCCTCAGAGTCAATGCTGACCAGTCGCAACTCGGGGACTGTCCACTCCCCTTGAGAAATCACCCAAGGATCCGAAGTCCTGGGGGACAGGCCTCCAGACCTCAGTGGGCGGGAGGGGAGCGCCGGGGATTTAGGGTTGCCGGCAAAGGATTCCCAAAGTTTTATTCAGCCCTATGTCCGGCAGGAGAATGCCACGGCACCCCAGTAGGGGAGGTAGGTCCAGTTTTTAGAAGGTCTCTCCCATGGAGTGTAGTGGGAGGGCCTTTAATTTCTGCCCGCTTGTTCAATTGTGGGGCTCTAGAGCTGGTCTCATGGGGGAGGGGGACTCCCGTCCACTTGGTGGTGGATTTTGTACCTTTTGTTTGCGTCCTTGTGATCACAACTTGCCTCAGCAGTGTTGATGTGCGTTCTTCAGCCTTCTCTCTTGGTGAGGCTCAAGTCCACCAGGATACTTACTAAATTCCTGTCCCTTAACTCTCCTTCTGGACGGGAGCCTTTGCTGAAAGCTGGCTTCAGTCCGCCATCTTGTCTCCCCTCCCCAGGTGGCACATTTCTAAAACTGATTTAAGCTATCTATGACAAACCCACAGCTAATATTTTGCTGAATGGTGTAAAACTGAAAATTTTTCCTCTTAGAACTGGAACCAGACAAGGTTGTCCTCTGTCACCTTTACTATTCAACATAGTGCTGGAAGTTCTAGCCAATACATATAGGCAAGACAAGGAAATAAAGGGAATCCAAACGGGAGCAGAGGAGGTCAAACTCCCTCTTTGCTGATGACATGATCTTATACTTAGAAAATCCCAAAGACTCAACCACAAGACTCCTAGAAGTCATCAAAAAAATACAGTAATGTTTCAGGATATAAAATCAATGTCCACAAGTCAGTAGCCTTTGTATACACCAATCACAGTCAAGATGAGAAGCTAATTAAGGACACAACTCCCTTCACCATAGTTTCAAAGAAAATGAAATACCTAGGAATATACCTAATGAAGGAGGTGAAGGACCTCTGTAAAGAAAATTATGAAATCCTAAGAAAGGAAATACCAGAGGATATTAACAAATGGAAGAACATACCATGCTCATGGACGGGAAGAATCAACATTGTTAAAATGTCTATACTTCCCAAAAATCTACTTATTCAATGCCATTCCTATCCAAATACCAACGTCATACTTTCAAGATTTGGTAAAAATGATTCTGCGTTTTGTATGGAACTGGAAAGAAAAGCGTATAGCTAAGGAAGTTCTTACTAATAAAAATAAAGCTAGGGGCATCACTATACCAGATTTTAGTCTGTACTACAAAGCCATAGTTCTCAAGACAGCATGGTACTGGCACAAAAACAGAGACATAGACACTTGGAATCGAATTGAAAACCAAGAAATGAAACTAACATCTTACAACCACCTAATCTTCGATAAACCAAACAAGAACATACCTTGGGGGAATGACTCCCTAGTCAATAAATGGTGTTGGGAGAACTGGATGTCTACATGTAAAAGACTGAAACCGGACCCACACCTTTCCCCACTTACAAAAATTGATTCAAAACGGATAAAGGACTTAAATTTAAGGCATGAAACAATAAAAATCCTCAAAGAAAGCATAGGAAAAACACTGGAAGATATTGGCCTGGGGAAAGACTTCATGAAGAAGACTGCCATGGCAATTGCAACAACAAAAATAAACAAATGGGACTTCATTAAACTGAAAAGCTTCTGTACAGCTAAGGAGGCAATAACCAATGCAAAGAGACAACCTACACATTGGAAAGATATTTGCATATTTTCAATCAGAGAAAAGCTTGATAATTAGGATCTATAGAGAACTCAAATTAATCCACATGAAAAAAGCCAACAATCCCATATATCAATGGGCAAGAGTCATGAATAGAACCTTCTCTAAAGATGACAGACAAATGGCTAACAAACACATGAAAAAATGTTCATCATCTCTATATATTAGAGAAATGCAAATCAAAACAACCGTGAGATATCATCTAACCCCAGTGAGAATGTCCCACATCACAAAATGTCAAAACTGCAGATGCTGGCGTGGATGTGGAGAGAAGGGAACACTTTTACACTGCTGGTGGGACTGCAAACTAGTACAACCTTTCTGGAAGGAAGTATGGAGAAACCTCAAAGCACTCAAGCTAGACCTCCCATTTGATCCTGTAATCCCATTACTGGGCATCTACCCAGAAGGAAAAAAATCCTTTTATCATAAGGACACTTGTACTAGACTGTTTATTGCAGCTCAATTTACAATCGCCAAAATGTGGAAACAGCCTAAATGCCCACCAACCCAGGAATGGATTAACAAGCTGTGGTATATGTACACCATGGAATACTATTCAGCTATTTCAAAAAATGGAGACTTCACATCCTTCGTATTAAACTGGATGGAAGTGGAAGACATTATTCTTAGTAAAGCTTCACAAGAATGGAGAAGCATGAATCCTGTATCTCAATTTGATATGAGGACAATTAATGACAATTAAAGTTATGGGGGTGGAGGAAAAGCAGAAAGAGGGATGGAGGGATGGGCTGGGGCCTTGGTGTGTGTCACACTTTATGGGGGCAAGAAATGATTGCAAGAGGTAGTTTCCCTAACAAATTCATTCAGTGTAACCTGGCTTATTGTACCCTCAATGAATCCCCAACAATAAAAAAAAAAAAAAGAATTTCTCCATCATAAATGAAACTCAGTTTAACTGGATACAGAATCTGGGGTTGAAAGTTATTGGGTTTTAGGACATTAAAAGTCGATTACCTTCCTCTTCTGGCTAGAAACGTTTCAGCAGAGAGATCTTCAGTCATTCTAATATTCTTCCCTTTGTAGGTAATGGATTTCTTACCTCTGGCTTGTTTCAGAATTTTCTCTTTCATATTTACACTAGTGAATTTAATTATAATATGCTTGGGGGATGTCTTATCCAGATTGAGTCGTGCTGGTGTGTGAAACAGTCTGATATCCGAATTTCAGAATCTCTTGGCATGTCTGTAAAATTCTCTTCCATAATTTCATGGAAAAGGGCCTCTGTGCCTTGTGAGTCCACTTCATCACTTTTAGGGATTCCAATGAGGTGAATATTAGCCTTCTTTGAATTATCCCAAAGCTCTCTGAGGGAATGATCTGTTTTTGCTCTGCATTTCTCTTCCTCTTTAAGTGTTTGGGAGCATTCAAAAGCTTTGTCTTCAGTGTTAGAAATCTTTTCTTCTGCTTGTTCCTCTCTGTTACTGAGGGATTCTACTGAATTTTTCAGATCTTTGAGGGCTGCAAAATCTTGCTACGGTGCATCAAAATCTTCGGTAGTTTTGTCTTTAAAATCATTAAATTCTTGAGACAACTTTTGAATTTCTCCTCGAATTTCTAATTCTGACTTTTGAATTGCTTTCGAATTTCTAATTCCAAATTTTCTCCATTGTGTTAATGTGGTTTGCAATCCAAATTCTCATTTTGATTTCTGACATCTCAGCCAGCTGTTTATGAATGGGATCTTCAGTTACATCTGCCACATCTTTCCTTGGTGGGGGAGGGGGGTTGATCTATTCTGGTTATTCGTTCTACCAGAGTTTTTCTGTTGATTTCGCACCATGATTATTTTACACTGTTTGACTTTTCCCCTGGAGCTTTGATGAGGACCCATACAATGCTATGGCCTGAGAGACTGAGGACCTATTTGGTGTGGTGGTTCTGTCTTGTTTTCAGCTGGTCTCTGTTCAACCCTAGTGAACCAGTTACTCTGGGTTGAAGTCGCAGCTGTGGAGAAATACCAGCAATTAAGTCACCCTGCCCCCACAGGCAATAATTGAAAAAGGAAAATCAAACCTTCCTTCAACCACACACCCAGGGCACAACATGAATAGTCCTCAGGTGATTGGCTCAGTTCAAAAGGTCCAAATCAATTGTCTCAGTCAGCACCTGTCTCAGGTGTGAGAGTTTCAAAGATTTCTGGGAACTGGATCACAGGTGTCTGTGACAACTCAAATATGACTTGCTTCAGTGCTCCTTGAAGTCTGGAGGATCCTCCCAGCAAATAGTGCAGTCTGGGAAGGTTGATGCCTCCTTCCCCACCTTGCACCTCTTTCACACCCAGTCACTGATTGTTCCCGCAGAGCTGTGACTCAGTTGCCTCCAGTGAGCAGATATTCCAGGGAATTGTACCTGCCTGAATCACAAAAAAATCTGCTTAGCCAGGCCACTGTTATCTGCCTTTATCCAGCAAGGGGTGATGAGGCCTGACAACCTTGGGCACTTGATGGAGGCTGGGGTGTGTTCACCGAGTTCCAGCCCCACCCCTGATTGATGTTTCTGACAGAACAAAACATTTTGTGGAAGTTGTTTCTGTCCCTGCTAAATTCCTCTGCAGAAGAGAAACTGTTTTGAGTTCCCAGAACCTGTACCTCAGTTCCTGTCTTTACTCCTGCAGGTTTGTATTCGTAGCATGGTCAGCTTTAGCCTCCTGCCTTCCTTTGTCTATGGGCTGATGATCCCCCAAGGGCCAGGTGTGTCTTAGGATCAGTAAAGTGGTCCGCTGGGTCAGCCCCACCCTGGGAATTTCCCAGGTCTTCATGTGCATTTTCTAGTTCCTGCGCTCTACCAAAGCCAGTGCCGCCACAGGCAAACCCTTTACTCACGTGACCTGTGTTTCAGTACCAGATCTGTTCCACGATGGTTGCCATCTGAGATGCCTGGCCTCCTCTGCTTGCCCAGGAAGACAGGGGTTGTGGCTTCGGAATACTGGGGGTGGGCCTTATAGTTTCCAAGAACGGCTGCTGCTCTGCACCTCAGGGCACTGCCGCTCCAATGTGGTACCCTCTCAGCAGACTGTTGTCTCCTCACTCCCATGCCACAGAATCCACACTGACCAGCTGAAATCCAGGCCCTGTCCACACTCCTTGAGAAATCACCCAAGAATCTGGACTCCTGGGGGACAGGTCTCCAGACCTCAGAGTGAGAGTGGAGGGGAGTGTTGGGAGCTCAGATTGCAGGTTGAAACACCAAACTAGTTGAGACCAAATGAGCAAATAAACAGATAAAAAGGCTACCAGACACACAGGCCCGCAGAGGCACAATCAATCAGAAATATAAAGACATACAGATAACAACAAAAACCAACTACAATAAAAATTATGATAATCATAGAATAATTGAGAAAAAGAAAAAAGGTAAAAAACATACAAAAAAATGAACAAAAAACCCTCTAGAAATCTGATGTTAGCACTCTTAGAAACCATAAGAAGGGAAGAAGAGGAAGAGAGAAGGGAAAGAGAGAGAAAAAAAATGTGGTGTTCATAAAAACGTTAAAAAAGAAGAAAGAAAAAATTAAAAATAGAAAAACTAAAAATAAAAAATGTATATATAAAAATAATAAAAATTAAAGATAGTTCCTCCAAGAAAATGATGAGAGAAAAGAAAAAAACGGCACCAACCACAAAAATATGATTCTTGTATATATGTAGAAATATACATCTATATGTGTGACATAGGGATCAACTTTCATAGGAATATATTTATAATGCAATATACTTTCTGGACACCACGTGGTGCTGTGAGTGGTTCCCAGGCTTATACCTGATTCACAGTTTATATTGTTACCATGGTAACTACCCTACCTGGCCGATCACCATTTTGGAGTTTCTGTAAATGTTTTCACCTAAATATTGTGCAACCTCAGCTTCTCTGTTCGAGACAGCACTCCTATCCGACCTCCCAACTCGGTACAGGAGTCAACCCTTCACAAATCTTTCCACTCTGCTCCGGCATTCTCCTGCAAACTGGCAACTGCAATCGGCTGTGGGGGAGGGGCTGCAACACAGAGAAACCTTCTGTTCAGTTTATATGGCTCAGGTTCTCACTTTTGTGTCTGGAGATTTGAGTCCAGCCACCCGCCAGTTCGCAGCACAGCCTGAACTGCCATCCCACACCAGTATTCCCCACCCGGAATGGTCCGGTCTGTTTAATCACTCCTGTTGTTCTGGGGGAAGCTGCCCGCCATTTCGGTCAATTCAAAATGTCTAATTCCTGGGCGGATTCCATTCCCTTCCATTTTCCATCCGGTTGCTTAGTCCCTTGTGGCTCTGAGCGGGGCCCCTTTCAGTACGCTAAACTCAGCTCAGGAATAAATTTTTATCAAATGGGTTTTGCCTGAAATTGCACACTGCTGTCCTCTGCGAGGGAGGGGCCTGCTGGCCAGCATGACCAAGGAGGGAGAATCTTTACAACAGACTCCACGGTTTTAAATTACACCTTAATACAGCAATCAGCCAATTCATTGTGCGTCTCCAGCTCTCTGTCTACAGAAATAATCAACACAGGGAAAAGGTCTAGACCCCCCTTCCTCTCACCTGATGACATGGGAGAGGTGGGCTACACATCCGTCCCGTCTGCCATCATGCTCCACCCCCTCTTGATTGGATTTTTAGAATTACTGAGAAATCTGTTGTTATTTCATCTTTGTCATTTCTGATTGATGAGATTAGAGATTTTACTCTTTTTTTTCCTGGTTAGGTTAGCCAAAGGTTTATCTATTTTATTGACCTTTTCAAAAAAACAACCTTTTGATTTTCTGATTTGTTGTATAATTCTTTTGTTTTCAATTTCATTTAATTCTGCTCTGATTTTGGTTATTTCTTTTCTTCTACAGGGTTTGGGGTTGTAATGTTCTTCCTTTTCCAGTTGCTTGAGATGTCCCATTAAGTTGTTAACTTCCTCTCTTTCCGTTCTCTTGTGGAAGGCTTGCAGTGCTATAAATATCCCTTTTAGGACTGCCTTTGCTGTATCCCAGAAGTTCTGATATTTCATGCCTTCACTGTCGTTTTGTTCCAAAAATTTGGTGATTTCCTTCTTAATCTCATCTCTGACCCAGATATATTCAGCATAAGCTTATTTAACTTCCATATTTTTCTATGAGTATGCAGATTCCTGCTGTTGCTGAGTTCAACTTTTATCCCATGCTGGTCCGAGAAGATGCAAGGAACAATTTCCATTCCTTTAAATTTACTAAGGTTAGACTTGTGACCTAAGACGTGATCGATTTGAAGTATGTTCCGTGGGCTGATGAGAAGTATGTGTATTCAGTTTTGTCGGGATGAAATGTTCTGTAGATGTCTGCTAAATCCAAATGTTAGATGGTTAGGTTTAAATCTACAATTTCTTTGCTGAGCTTCTTATTGGAGGATATATCCAACACTGACAAAGGAGTGTTGAAATCTCTGACTATTATGGAGCTGGTGGAAATCAAGTTGCTCATGTCTGTTAGAGTTTCTCTTATAAATTAAGCTGTATTCTGGTTGGGTATATAGATATTAATAATTGAAATCTTATCATGTTGAGTATTACCCTTACAAAATATGAAGTGATCATTCTTATCCTTCCCTATTGTGTCTGCAAATAAAATTGCAACACCTGCTTTTTTCGGTTACCATTTGCCTGACATATGGACGAACATCCTTTCACCCTGAGTCTATATTTATCTTTTAAGGTGAGATGTGACTCTTATATGTAGCAAATATCTGGCCTGAGTTTTTGTATCCAGTCAGCTAACCTGTGCCACTTTAGAGGACATTTTAAGCCATTCACTTTAATGGAGAATATTGATAAGTCTGATAAAATGTTGGGTATCAAGTTTTTCGAAAGTCCTGTGGACATTTTTACTCCTTTCGCCACTGTGGAAGTGGGAGTTTGATCAAAAGTTTCTGAGTGAGTTTACTTTTGTGGTAGAGGATTGGGCTGGTCATTATGGAGGATAGGTCTGAAAATATCCTGAAGAGCTGGTTTGGTTATGGCAAATTTCTTCAACATATGAATGTCATTAAAGTTTTTAATTTCTCCATCATAAATGAAACTCAGTTTAGCTGGATACAGGATCCGGGGTTGAAAGTTATTTTGTTTTAGGAGATTAAAAGTCAATGACCACCCTCTTTTGGCTTGAAAAGTTTCAGCAGAGAGATCTGCAGTCATTCTAATATTCTTCCCTTTCTTGTAATGGATTTCTTACGTCTGGCTGCTTTCAGAATTTTCTCCTTCATATTAACTTTAGTGAAGTTAATTAAGATATGCCTGGGGGATGTCAGTTGGGATTGAGTTGTGCTGGTGTTCTGAAACTGTCTGCTATCTGATTTTCAGAATTGCTTGGCATGTCTGGAAAATTCTCTTTCATAATTTCATGGAGAAGGACCTCTGTGCCCTGTGAGGCCACTTCATCACTTTCAGGGATTCCAATGAGGCAAATATTAGCCTTCTAATTATCCCAGACCTCTCTGAGAGAATGATCCATTTTTGCTGTCCATTTCTCTTCCTCTTTGAGAGTTTGGGAGTGTTCAAAGGCTTTGTCTTCAATGTCAGAAATCCTTTCTTCTGCTTGCTCCACTCTGTTACTGAGGGATTCTACTGTATTTTTCAGATCATTGAGGGATTCAAATTCTTGCTTCAGTGCATCAAAATCTTTGGTGGTTTTATTAAATTCGTTAAATTCGGGCGGCGCCTGTGTTTCAGTCGGTAAGGCGCCAGCCCCATATACCGAGGGTGGCAGGTTCAAACCTGGCCCCGGCTGAACTGCTACAAAAAAATAGCTGGGCATTGTGGCAGGCGCCTGTAGTCCCAGCTACTCGGGAGGCTGAGGCAAGAGAATCGCTTAAGCCCAGGAGTTGGAGGTTGCTGTGAGCTGTGTGATGCCATGGCACTCTACCGAGGGCCATAAAGTGAGACTCTGTCTCTACAAAAAAAAAAAAAAAAAAAATTCGTTAAATTCTTGAGACAGCATTTGAATTTCTCCTTGAATTTCTAATTCTGACTTTTGAATTGCTCCTGATTTCTAATTTCAAATTTTTCTCCATTCTATTAATTTTATTTGCAATCCACATTCTGAATTCGATTTCTAACATCTTGGCCAACTGTTTTTGAATGGGATCTTCAGTTACATCTGCCATATCTTTCCTTTTAGGGGTTGATCTATTCTGGTTATTCATGTTACCAGAGTTTTTCCACTGATTCCGCCCCATGATTAATTTACACCATTTGATTTATTCTTGGAGCTTTGTCGGCTACAGCCTGAGAAACTGGGGACCTGTTTGGTGTGGTGGGGCTAAGTGGGTCTGTCTTTTTTCAGCTGGTCTCTGTCTGACCCTAGTCAAACAGTTACTCTGGGTCGAAGTCTCAGCTGTGGAGAAATACCAGCAATTAAGTCACCCCACCCCCCACAGGCAGCAATTGGAAAGGGAAAAGCAAACCTTCCTACAACCACACATCCAGGGCACCACTTGAATAGTCCTCAGGTGATTGGCTCAGTTCAAAAGATCCAAATCAATTGTCTTAGTCAGAACCTGTCTCAGGTGGGAGACTTTAAAAGGTCTCTGGCTACTGGATCACAGGGGTCTCATGACAACTCAGATATAACTTGCTCCAGTGCTTTGTGAAGTCAGGAGGACCCACACAGCAAATAGGTTCATCTGGGAAGGTTGATGCCTCCTTCCCCACCTTGCACCTCTGTCACACCCAGTCACTGATAGCCCTGCAGGGATGTGACCCAGTTGCCTGTAGTGAACAGATACTCCAGGTATTTCCACCTGCCTGAATCACAAGGAAATCTATATCTGCTCAGCCAGGCCGCTGCGGCTCTCCCTCTATCCAGCAGGTGAGGCCTGACAACCTCAGGCACTTGATGGAGGCTGGGGGCTGTTCACTCAGTTTCAGCCCCACCCCTGATTGATTTTACTGACAGAACAGAACAGAACAACTTTTTGGGGATTTGTTTCTGTCCCTGCTAAATTCCCCTGCAGAATAGAAGCTGTTTTGAGTTCTCAGAGCCTGCGCCTCAGGCCCTGTCTTTGCTTCTGCAGGTTTGTATTCAGTTAGCTGTCAGTTCTAGCTTCTTGCCTTCCTTTGTCTATAGGCTGACAGTTCCCTGAGGGCCAGGTGCATCTTAGGCTCAGTAAAGCGGTCCTGTGGGTCAGCCCTGCCCTGAGAATTTCCCAGCTCTGTGTATGCATTTTGTAGTCCCTGCGCTCCACCCAGGCGGGTACCACCTCAGGCAAATGCTTTACTCATGGGGCCTGCTTTTCCATCCCAGATCTGTTCCGCTGTGATTGCCACCTGAGAAAATGCCCAGCCTCCTCTGGTTGCCCAGGGAGACAGGGGGTGTGACTTCAGAATACCCAGGAGTGAGCCATATTGTTGCCAAAAACGGCTGCTGCTCTGTGCCTTGGGGCACTGCCACTCCAGTGTGGTTCCCTCTCAGCCGACCATCCTCTCCTCACTCCCATGCTGCAGAATCAGCACTGGCCAGCTGCAGTCCAGGCCCTGTCCACACCCCTCAAGAAATCACCCAAGAACCTGGACTCCATGGGGACAGGCCTCCAGACCTCAGAGTGAGACTGAAGGGGAGTGATGGGAATTCCGAACTGCAGGTAGAGAATATATACAGTTTTATACAGTTTTATGCCTGGCAGGAGAATGCCATGGCACCCTATTAGGGGAGGTAGGTCCAGTTTTTAGAGGGTCTCTCCCATGGAGTGTAGTGGGAGGACCTTTGAACTCTGCTCATTTGTTTGTGGGGCACTCTGAGCTGTTCTCATGGGGGAGGGGACTCCCATTCACTTGGTGATGAATTTTGTACCTTTTGTTTGTATCATTGGGGTTGCAGCTCGCCTCAGCTGTGTTGATATGCATTCTTCAACCTTCTCTCTTGGTGCAGCTCTAATCCACCCAGTTACTTGCTAAATTTCTTTCCTTTAACTCTCCTTCTGGATGGGAGCCTCTGTGGAAAGCTGGCTTCAGTCAGCCATCTTATCTCCGCCCCTGCACCCATCTTAGAATTTGGACATAATTAGGTCTTAAAAAATTATGATAATTGACATACAGGTTTCTTAGCACCTCACCAAGAAAGCAGCAGGACCCTTGCAATTCATTATTAATGTTGGCTAAACCCTTCAGAGGAGGCAGGGGTAGTTTTATTTGCTGTTTCATATGAGGTTTGGGATTAACTGAATCATTCAGTTTGTCAGACTAAACCTGTCCATTATAACTCATGGAAACTTGGACTTCAAGTTATAATCCAGTAACACAGTCAATGAAAAATCCATTTCCCACCCAGCATCTGTAAGCCCAATTAGGATGAATGGAAGGATTTGGGGGTCTGACTACTTGAGGGACAACATGAGACACACATGACCCCTTTTGTCTCATTCAGTGGAATTTATAATTACTTCATTTTTTAAGAGGTGAATTGTCTTCTGAAGAGGTCATTTTAGTCTATGCTGCCTTTTAAAAAATGGACTCGATATTTTTTAGCAGTTTAGGATCACAAATAAATTAAGCAAAAGATACAGAGATTCTCCATAGATCCCCTGCCTCCAAATGTGCATAGACTCTCCCTCTGCAAAAGTCCTGGATCAAAATGATATGTATGTTATGATATATGAACCTCCATTGACACATCATTATCACCCATAGCCTATCATTTATATTAGGGTTTACTTTTGTTATCTTGCATTATATGGGTTTGACAAATATATAGTGGATTATATCCATTGCTTTATTATCTTACAGAATAGTTTCACTGCCCCTAAAATCTTCTGTGCTCCATCTGTTAATCTCTACCTCCCCTCAACCTCTAGAAACCACTAATCCTTTTACTGTCTCCATAGTTTTGCCTTTTCCAGGATGTCATACAGGTGGAAGCATGCAGGATACAGCTTTTCTAGACTGACTTCTTTCACTTAGTAACATGAATTTAAGTTTCCTTCATGTCTTTTCTTGGCTAAATAGCTCATTTCTTTTTAGCACTGAGTAATATTCTGTTTTCTGGATGCACTAGTTTATTTATACATTTATCTACAAGAAGGGCATCTTTGTTGCCTCCAACTTTTGGAAATAATGAATAAAGATGCTATAAACATTTATGAGACAGTTTTTGTGTGGAGTGTAACTCATTTTGGTAAATACCAAGGGGTGCAATTGTTGGAGCATATGGTAAGAATATGTTTTGTTTTATGAGAAACTGTCAAGTTATTTTCCAAAGTGGCTATACCATTTTCCTTCTTACCAGCAATGAATGAGAATTCTGCTTGCTCCACATGCTTCCCCAGGAGTTGTCAGTGCTTTAGATTTCAATCATTCTAATAGGCATGTAGAGGTATCCTACTGGTGTTTTAATTTGCAATTCTCTAGTGACACATGATTTTGATCATCTGAAAATTTTTGATGAATTATATTTTCATTTTCATTTAGTTCAAAATATTAAAGAAAATTTCGTGGTATTTCTCCTTTGACCCAGGTATTAATTAGGAATGTGTTGTTTAATCTCCAAGTATTTTAGAGACTAATACTTTTTATATTTGTCTATTAGTGACTTCTAGTTCATTTACATTGTAATCTAAATGTGGTCTATCTTGGTGAGGGTTGTTTATAAGCTTCAGAGGAATGTTCATTCTGCCCTTATTGGGTGAAGAAATTTATAGTTATTCATTGTATCCAGTTGATTTGTGATGTTGTTGAGTTTAACTCATGTCCTTACTGACTTTATGTCTCTTGGATGTATGCATTTCTGATAGAAGAATCCTAACATTTCAACTACAATAGTGAATTCATCTTTCTCCTAGAGGGTCTATCAAATTTTGCCTCATTTATTTTGATATTCTGTTGTTATGCATAAGCACATTAAGAATTTTTATGATCTTTTGGAGAATTTAATTTTTCTCATTATGCAATAGCATTTTTTATCCCTGATAACTGTACTTGCTCTGAAATCAGCTTTTTTTTTTCTGAAAATAATATAGTGTTGTACCCATTGCCACCTGTAAGAAAAACTCGGTGCCCACTTCAGGTATAAATCAGATGGTGACTTATTATACCTGTGCAGGGGACTGCTGCCCTAAAGGGCAGGCAGCACTGAAGTGAGGAGCAGGCTGATTTTTATACCATTTTTGTTCTGTGTGGCAAGCAAGCTGGTGAGCACAGAAGCAGAATGTGACAGTTAGCTCAGGGTGGGGTTACAGTGTGGTAGTTGGCTCAGAGGGTTACATAATGGCGGTTGGCATGGGGACAGCTTGGGAAACTTAGCTTGGGTAAGCTTTCACCATTGTTTTACCTGTGGCTAGGAGTTTTGGGGAACTCAGGGAACTTCCTTATTCTATACTGAAACCTGTTCCTGGATTTTACAGTGGGGGGTTGAGACATGCGGGGACTCAGGCTGAGACAGTTAGGGGCCTCTAGTAATCTTTTGCTAGGTCTGTTATTACAATAGCTACACCTGCTTTCTTTGGATCAGTGTTAGCATGGTATAAATTTCTCCTTACAATTGTTTTTACTTGTATAGGTCTGCATATTTAATGTGGGTTTCTTGTAGACAACAAGACATATAGTTTGATCTTATGTTTTTTATTCACTTTGCTTCACTTATACATAAACATACATATGTATATACATACAAGCATATATAATTCCATGTGTTGTCACTATCATTATTTTGAACAATCTTATTTGTTAAATCAATTAAAAATAGGAAAAATACAAGTTTTAATTTCACCTACACTTCTTCCTTCTCTGATGCTCTTCTTTCTTTATGTGGATCTGAATTTCTGATCTGTATCATTTTCTTTTTCTATTAAGAACTCTTTAAATTTACTGCCAGGCAGGTCTACTGACAATGCATTCTCTCAATGTATTTTGGCCCCCGATAATCTTTATCTCTCCTTCACTTTTGTTTTTGTTTTTTTTTTTTGTAGAGACAGAGTCTCACTGTACCGCCCTCGGGTAGAGTGCCGTGGCGTCACACGGCTCACAGCAACCTCTAACTCTTGGGCTCACGCGATTCTCTTGCCTCAGCCTCCCGAGCAGCTGGGACTACAGGCGTCCGCCACAACGCCCGGCTACTCTCCTTCACTTTTGAAGAATTATTTCATGGTATTGAATTCAGGTTGATTTTTTGTTCCTCTCAACACTAAATGCCTTCACTCACTCTCTTCTTGCTTGCATGCTTTATGAGGAGAAGTCAGATGGAATTCTTCTCATTTGTAAGGTAAAGTTTAGGTTGTAGTTGAGCCCTTTATTCTTCTTAATAAAGTAGCCCTCTGGCTTCTTTCAAATTTTTTTTTAATCCTTTATTTTCTGCAGTTTGAAGATGTCATACCTAGGTGGATTTTTTATTTTTTATTATTTTATTTTTTTATTTTTGGCATTTATCCTGCTTGGTGTTCACTGAGCTTTCCAGATCTGTGGTTTAATGTCTAGGATGAATTAGAAAATATTCTTAGTCACCATTGCTTCTATATTTCTTCTGGCCTTTTCATGCCTTTCTTCTAATACTCCCATGATGAGTATGTTACATGTTTTGTAGTTTCCCCACACTTCTTAGGTATTCTGTTCTTTTCTTTTTTTTAATTTCTTCCCATTATGCCTCTCCAATTTGGGGAACAGCTGTTTGCTTTTTACTCACTTCTCTGATAGACCTAAAAAGATTTGTTGATTCTTCAGCTTGTCCAGCTTTTGAATTTTTGCCTTTCATTTTATTCTTCCCATTTTCCTGGAACAATTCTTGTCTAGAATCACTAGTAACCTTAGTTTTGTCAAATAATATGGTCATTTTTCTTTTGTCTTCACCAAATGTCAGCATATTTGACCAAATGGTCTACTACTTATTGCCCTACTTTTTAGCCGATTGAGTAAGTAACAGATCTTGCAGTCCCAAGGCTGTAAGATCAATGAGAGAGAAGTGTTAAACTATCTCTATTTTCAAAGTGCAGAATGGTACCTATATACAGATGCTTAATAAATATTTAATGCCTGAATTTTCCAGAGCACTATAGAAAAAATCATCATATTTACTTACCATCTTTATTTCACATGGTAAATCACTGCTGTATTTTTGATGAAATAGTCTGAGATAAGAAGTAGTTTATCTAGGCAATGAAAAGAAAGCTAACATTCATCATATTTCTGGCACTGTTCTAGGTGCCTTGTATGAATTAGGCCATTTAATTCTCTGTGTACTTATGGAAGACCTACAGTTAAAGGTTTAGATATGTTTAGAATTTTTAACAAGATTGCACATTCGTGGGAACTAAAATAAAATATTAAGTCCCTCGAATGACTGAATGAACCATCTCTTGGGCAGGGGGACCACAGAAAAAACTTAAAATGGAGTTGGTAGGCTGGGTACGGTGGCTCACACCTGTAATCCTAGCACTCTGAGAGGCTGAGTCAGGTGGATTGGTTGAGCTCAGGAGTTCGAGATCAGTCCGAGCAACAGTGAGACCTTGTCTCTAAAAAATAGATTGGGGGGGTGTGGCGGATAAATGAGTTGCTGGCCATATGGAGGAAGGAGGTTAGACATACCTCACTATGCCCTATCCCTTTTGCAGTAACTTCTTGTAACTCTTTTACAAAATTTGCAGTTTTCTTTTTCTGTTAACACTTTAGCAATTGGCCAATGTCATATTTGAATATACTGAGGAAATCTGAACAATGAAAGAAAATATAAAATAAAAACAATTAAATAGAATCTTAGTGAAAGATCCAAATTTGAGTCATAAGGATTCCATGAGGAGAGGAGAGAGAGGGCAAGAGTGAAAAAGTAATTTTTGTGAAATTTGACAAAAACATGGAGACTCAAGAAAGCTATATTAATTAGTTTGATGTAAGCACTCCAAGTTGTATTAAAAAAACAACACATTGTATCCCACATATGCATAAACGTATTCATGATCTATGTGTATATGACTTAATAAAAGGAAAAACAAAAGAAGTTTAGTAAAATCCAAACAGAATAAATCTAAAAACGTCCATAACAAGAAATGCCTTAACTATACTTAAAAGAATTTTAAAAATCTTGAAAGCCACTAGAGATCATATTTTTACCTATAAGGGGAAAAAAATAATTGTGGTTATAGCAAATTTCTCTAAAGAAAACACAGAGCTCAAGAGGAAGTCTGAGTATTAAGACATTCTCAGATGAATAAAAACTAAGAAGATTTTTCATCAACAGACTCACCTTAAAATAAAGGCTAAGATAAACTCTTTTAATAGGAAGGAGATGATAAATGAAGCAGTCTTTAAAAATCAGAATTTAAAAAGAATATGGTAAAGAAAAATATAGGTAACTTATTACAATAAGCTTTCCTTCTTTGAGTTTTCTAAATTATAGCTGATGGTTGAAACATATGTAACACTAATTGGTGGATTTCTTTTCTTTTCTCTTTTTTTTATTTTTTTATTTTTTTTGCAGTTTTGGCCAGATCTGGGCTTGAACCCACAACCCCCAGTGTAGGCCAGTGTAGGCCAGCGCCCTACTCCTTGAGCCACAGACACCAATCTTATTGGTGCATTTCTAAATGTATGTAAAGAAAACATTCGAAAACATTTTATTATAAATGTGGAAGAAAGGATATAAGAGTAGGTAGCCTGTCTCTATTAACTCAAACTAGTAAAATGAGGACTCAGTAAACTGTGATATCACAGAAAGTTATAGTCAAGGAGATATATTTTAAAACATATTAGATAAACAAAATTGGAATTCTAAACATGGTCTAGTAATACACAGGAAAAAATCAGAGAAATGAAAAGTAGAGACAGAAAACAAAAAATCAAAAGGTGAAATTTAAATCTAGCATATAAATAATTAAGGACATTTTCATTAACCTAAATGTTATTTAAATTACATTATTAAATATTTTAATTATTTTACTACATTAAAAGCAAGTCAAATTATATGCTGTCTTTAGGAAATGTACTTCAAATAAAATTAACTAGGTAGGTTGAAAGTAAAAGGATGGAAAAAGATACTTGTGCCACGCTCAGTGCCTGTAGCTCATCGGCTGGGGCACCAGCCACATACACTGGAGCTGGCAGGTTCGAATCCAGCCTGGGCCTGCCAAACAACAATGACAACTACAACCCCCACCCACCCCCCACCAGCCCAAAAAAGGCTGGGCATTGTGGTAGGCACCTATAGTCCCAGCTACTTGGGAGGCTGAGGCAAGAGTTGGAGGTTGCTGTGAACTGTGACGCCATGACACTCTACACAGATGACAAAGTGTAGAGAGAGAGAGATGCATTGTGCCAAACATCAATCAAAGGAAAGCAGGAATAGTTATATCACTATCAGATGAAGTAGACTTTAGAGCAAAGAATAATCGTACCAGAGGCAGAGAGGTAAATTATTTATGATAAAAGGATCAATCTACCATAATGGCATAACAATCCTAAATGTGATGCACTAAAGAAATGAAAGTGAAATACTAAAAACTTGAAGTAAAATACAATGTAAAAGAGAAATAGACAAGCTTACAGTTACAGTTGGAGACTTCCTCACCACCACCCCCCAAGAATTTATAAAACAATTTGACAGATATCAGCAAGGATAGAGAATAAAAATTTTTGTGGGGTATTTAAGGTTTTCTAGGTGTAAGATCATATTATTGGCAAACAGTAATAGTTTGACTTCCCATATTAATGTTCTTGCAGTGAAATTAAGTGAAATAAATATTATTAAAAAAAAAAATCCCGGCAGCGCCTGTGGCTCAGTGAGTAGGGCGCCGGCCCCATATGCCGAGGGTGGTGGGTTCGAGCCCAGCCCTGGCCAAACTGCAACAAAAAAATAGCCGGGCGTTGTGGCGGGCGCCTGTGGTCCCAGCTGCTCGGGAGGCTGAGGCAAGAGAATCGCGTAAGCCCAAGTGTAGAGGTTGCTGTGAGCCGTGTGACGCCACGGCACTCTACCCGAGGGCGGTACAGTGAGACTCTGTCTCTACAAAAAAAAAAAAAAAAAAAAAGAAAGAAAGAAAAAAAAAATCCCCTGTCAGTTAAAGCCAGATTTTGCAATGAACGAATTGCCAAGTTTTTTTTTTTTTTTTTTTTTTGAGTTTCATACTTTCGGAATCTTGGAATTACAGATAAGGACTGTCTCAATAACTAGCCTCGTTTTTTACTCCAATTTCTCTTTCTGTTTTGAAGACTATTTAATTGTCTTTTATGTGAGAAAACTTTATGCTAGGCACTCCAGGTGATGCAAAGGAGGAAAAAATGCCTGCCTTCTAAGATACTTTTTTTTTTCTTTAAAGGAAATAATAGATAGAAATACCATAACGACAAAATGAAAGAAGGGTATGGAGGAAGGATGTCAGCAGACTGAAGGCTTTGTAAACATCTACTAGGTATCAGAATTTGGTTTGGAGAGTTGTTACAGTGTAGATGACCTGCTGATAATTCCTTCTGGTTCTCACTTGTTTGAATGCCCTACATAGATTTGGGTATGGGCTGTTGAGACGGTTTTTTATTTTTCATTTTTGCAGTTTTTGGCCAGGGCTGGGTTTGAACCGGCCACCTCTAGCATATGGGGCTGGGGTTTTTTAAAAAACCTATATTATGTGTATGGATGATGTGGGATTTTTTTTTCTCATGAATCCTTAAAACTCCCTGTATTGGCTATCTATCTATTTCTCATTACTCTCCATATCACTTAACTGTTTGCTATCTGACCACTTCCTGTGTGCATTGTGTTTCTTATCTATTGCTGTGTATCAAACAAGAAAATTTTAGCATTGTTTGACAATTCAAGTTTATTGCTCACATGTCTGGATTCACCTGGGAGTTTGCTGGGTGGCTTTTCTGAACTACACTGCACTTACATATCTGCCTGGCTGTTTGATCTAGACTCTTTTAGCTTAGGCATCTGTGCAGTTGGAACAACTTGGGTCTGCTTCATATGTCTTCATCTTCCAACAAGCTATCTTATGCATTTTCTCTCTTTTTTTTGTTGGGTATTCATAGAGGGTACAAGATGTGTCATACGCTGAGACACAGGCATTTTGCAGAAGCAGTATAAAGTAAGCCCCAATGAATAAACTCATTTCAAGACTCGGCTGATGTTACATTTGCTAACACTTCACTGGCCTGAGTAAGTTATAGGAATGAGCCAAAGTCCAGAGATAAAACAAGTCAAGACATCTTCAGGTGCAGGTCCTAGCAAGGTTACATGGCAAAGGATATGGATATAGTGGATACAGGAAAGGGGTGGAAAATTTAGATAATTCTTTCAATCTTCAACAGTCCTCTCCAGACTTCCTTGTGTAACATTCATGGAACATTTTGACATGTTGACATGGTTACTATTTTTTCTTTTTTTTGAGGCAAAGTCTCACTCTGTCACTCTACTCTGGGTAGAGTGCTGAGCATCATAGCTCACAGCAACCTTAAATCCAGGAGTTTGAGTGATCCTCCTGCCTCAGCCTCCTAAGTAGCTGGGACTACAGGGGCCTGCCACAGTGCCTGACTAGTTTTTCTCTTTTTAATAGAGACAGGGTCTCACTCTTGCTCAAGCTGATCTCAAACCCCTTAGCTCAAGCAATCCACCTGCCTCAGCCTCCCAGAGTGCTAGGATTATAGGCGTGAGCCACTGCCCTGGCCTAATTTGTTTACAATTCACTCCATGCAAACTCTGTCCTGGAAATCTTGAATAATTTCCTAATTCTGTCCACACTCTAAAATTGTTTATGATATTCCCTTTGCTTAGAGTAGTCATTCCATATTCCTATTAATCTTTTAAACTCTGTTTTAAATAATATCATGTACCAGCACTCTCAGCATATAACAATTATTTATATGTGATGCCACATACTAATCAACAAATCAAAGGTACGATCAGTGTCTCTTTCATCTCAATACAATAAACTGTGCTTTGGACAAATAGAGTTTTGAGACAAGCATGGCTAATATTATGAATAGGAGGCCTTGTGAAAAGGTGTACAATTCATAAAAGAAGTAGCAAAAATTTGAACTATATTGAACAAATACTTTATTTTTTATGAGTTAAAAATGAAAATCTGCAGAAGAAGATAAATTTGAATATTTAGCTAGGGCTTGTATCGTAACCCATAGAGCATGGAACATAAAGGTGGGAATATCATATAAGCCAGTACAACTTGCATTCAAATCTAAATAACTTTATTTTATTATTTTTGTAAACTTAGGCAGGTTATGAATTTTCAAAGGATGTAATTTTTCTCACCTTTTTATATATTTACTGTGAAAATTAAATGAGGCATTTAATCATATATACATTTATATAAATTATGTTAATATAAAAAATATATATATAGTTTTATGAGGCAACTGATATATAATAGGCATTCAGAAACATTAATTTATAATTTCTTCTCTTCCTTCAAAGGAATAGAAGCAAAATAGCATAAGTTAACTTAGAATTTAATGTTTCCTTTAGCAATCACATGTCATCAGTATGACTCACTTTTGAACAAGTTCCCAATGCCATCATCCCTCTAATAACAGATCACAAGAGTATCTTATGGCTCACATATAGAGTGAGGCACCTGCACCTCTGACCACCAGTGATGTTTCCCAATGATGATCAGCTCATGTAACACCCTCTGTCTGAAGTATCTGTCTCACTGTCCAGATGGTTGGCAAAACAAAGTCTGAAAACCCTCTGCAAAGCTTTGTGTGACATCTGGAGATGTGCTGATGTTTGATGTCCTGATCCAATCCATCAAGACCTTGTGGAGAAACCATGAGTCTGTGCTATTGTCTGCACAGAATTCAAAGGCATTGCCCTTGGGACAAAATAACCTGGTGGATTCAGAAGCCAGGAAAAATAAACTAATGGTGGCTCCAAAGTGACCCTAAACCCACCCTGTACCTTGTTCCGACATTGATCTGCTACCCAGAGGTTTGTTGCTAGTCCTGTAGAGACTCAAAACAACCCCCCTAATGGCTCCATGAAAATGATTTATGTGCAGTAGAGGAATATCACAATACCAGTTCTGTGGTCAAAGAGAAGTGAATTGTTAACCTTGGTGCTTTGGGTTTTGGTTTGTCAATTATGTAAAGAAGTTCCCTGCTGTATACTTGTCCCCCAGATATGAAACACCTGGCAATCTGCCACATCCTATAGAGTAGAGATCTTGCTTTTGATTTGAAAAGCAGCTTCATGGTTGGGTTACCACTTAAGAGACTTTCAGCTTCTTTTGAATGGCCCTAAGTTGAATGAAAGTATGTTTTACCAGGTGTCTTGCAAACAAGATTGCTCAGAAATCCACCAGAGGAGCATGGAACTGATTTGTTCATACATGTAATCATGACAGGGCTCTCCAATATCTAAAAACAAATAATAAAAATAGATAGACATAGTAAATCTATAATAAAGCAGTTCCTTATATAATTATGAGAACAAGTTAAACTTGAATTTAGGCTTGAAGAAAGCAAAGAAGTTCTCATTTAATTAAATCATACCGCATGATTGAAGACTAGGAAGCAAATATTTTTCCAGGAGAATTTTACTTCTGCTAGAGTAAAAATAACAAGACGCACCTCCTTGCATAGGTTCATGCATGAGGGAGCTTGATAAAGTAGAAGAAATTAATAAGAGACTTATCTCCTGGTTCTCTGAGATAGAGATTAGTACCGAGCATCTCATGAACTAGGTACACTTTATAATGAACATTTGCAGAAGTGAGTGAAAAGGAGCAGAACTGGGTAGAGGAATGTTATGATTTGACCCCTCTAAAACTCATGCTGAAACTTAATCCACAATGTTACAGTACTGAGATATGGGACCTTTAAGAGGTGATTGGGTCATATAGGCCTGTCTGCCCTAATGAATGGAGTGCCCTATTTGTGAATTAATAATAGATCAAGGTGTTATGGAGGAACCGTGGGAATGGGGCTGTTGGCTTTATAGGAAGTATAGAGAGCTACTGTGCTCAGTTTTCTCACTACATGATACGCTATGTTACCTAGAGACTCTGCAGAATCCCCACAAGCAAGTCTTCACCCTCTGGCCCTGACAATATGTCACTCCATGACCTTTCACTTGTCAGTCTTCATAATTGTAAGAAATACATTTAATTACAAATGACAATGTTTGGCCAAGCATGGTGTTCATGCCTGTAATCACAACACTTTGGGAAGATGAGGCAGAAGAATCATCTAAGCAAAACTCAAAATCCACAACAAATAGAAAAAAAAAATAACCTGGTGTGGTGGCATGTGCCTTTAGTCCTAGCTACTGGGGAAGTTGAGGAGGATTTCTTGAGCCCAGGAATCTGCAGGTGCAGTGAACTATGATTGTGCCACTGTACTCCAGCCTGGACAACAGAGCAAAACCCTGTCTCTCATATTTCAGATTGTACATGAAACCCGCACATTGTACCCCTTGATTGCACTAATGTACACAGCCATGATTTAACAATAAAAATAAATAAATTTAAAAAATAAATAAATAAAAATCTAAAAAAAAAATTACAGTTTCAGGTATTCTGTTACAAGCAACAGAAAATGAATGGACTAAGAGAGAATTAGAGAATTATAATTCCAATGAAGAAGTAGAGTGTTAGGACCAGGAGGAACCTTTGGAGTTGACCCAGTTGGGATTAGGAGAATGCATATTTATAATTTTTTGATATAATTCTTTGATCAGCCACTGGATTTTGTCTGCCTGGAGGGAAGTATGATCTGGAACAAGATTGTTTGTTTGTTTGTTTGTTTTTTCAAGTGAAACAATCCCCAAGAATGGATGGGGACAATAGAAACTGTCTTCTAGTAGTACTTCTAGCAAATGGAGGAATATGCCCTTCATTTCTAAAGGGTCATTTAGACACCACAGGGTATACCACACCACTTAGTTTATTTTTTCTTACTACTTGAGTTTCCAGTCCTTAAGGTTTACTTGTGACACTGCCTAATTCCAAGCATTAAGACCCACACATTTCCCCACTCACAAAAATTGATTCAAGATGAATAAAGGACTTAAATTTAAGGCATGAAACAATAAAAATCCTCAAAGAAAGCATAGGAAAAACACTGAAAGATATTGGCCTGGGGAAAGACTTCATGAAGAAGACTGCCATGGCAATTGCAACAACAACAAAAATAAACAAATGGGACTTCATTAAACTGAAAAGCTTCTGTACAGCCAAGGAGACAACAACCAAAGCAAAGAGACAACCTACACAATGGGAAAGGATATTTGCATATTTTCAATCAGACAAAAGCTTGATAACTAGGATCTATAGAGAACTCAAATTAATCCACATGAAAAAAGCCAACAATCCCATATATCAATGGGCAAGAGACATGAATAGAATTTTCTCTAAAGAAGACAGACGAATGGCTAACAAACATATGAAAAAATGTTCATCATCCCTATCTATTAGAGAAATGCAAATCAAAACAACCCTGAGATACCATCTAACCCCAGTGAGAATGGTCCATGTCACAAAATCTCAAAACTGCAGATGCTGGAGTGGATGTGGAGAGAAGAGAACACTTTTACACTGCTGGTGGAACTGCAAGCTAGTACAACCTTTCTGGAAGGAAATATGGAGAAACCTCAAAGCACTCAAGCTAGACCTCCCATTTGATCCTGCAATCCCATTACTGGGCATCTACCCAGAAGGAAAAAAATCCTTTTATCATAAGGACACTTGTACTAGACTGTTTATTACAGCTCAATTTACAATCGCCAAAATGTGGAAACAGCCTAAATGCCCACCAACCCAGGAATGGATTAACAAGCTGTTGTATACGTATACCATGGAATACTATTCATCTATTTAAAAAAATGGAGACTTTACATCCTTCGTATTAACCTGGATGGAAGTGAAAGACATTATTCTTAGTAAAGCATCAAAGAATTGAGAAGCATGAATCCTATGTACTCAATTTTGATATGAGGATAATTAATGACAATTAAGGTCATAGGGGGGAGGAAAAGCAGAGAGAGGGATGGAGGGAGAGGGGTGGGGCCTTGGTGTGTGCCACACCTTCTGGAGGCAAGACATGATTGCAAGAGGGACTTTACCTAACAAATGCAATCAGTGTAACCTGGCTTATTGTACCCTCAATGAATCCCCAACAATTAAAAAAAAAAAAAGTAATGATCAAAAGTGCAAGATTCATAGGTAAGTTTGCTTTTTCAATTTTTATGAAATGATTCAAGACTACTACTTTATATTAATTAGTTGAGTGTTCACATACTCTGAAGTCAGCAAATACACGAGGTATTTGGACATATTGGTGAATAAAGTCCCTATGTTAATGGAGCTTACAAAATTACACACAATTAATCCCATGAAGTACAATTAAAGTGGAGACAGTCTTAGCACATTTTAAAGAGTTTGTGTATATGTTGTATACCATCTACTTGAAGACCTTAACCTCTATCAAACTCAAGATCTCTGTTTTTGGCTCTAAGTAATAACTGGCATCACCTTTCAGATTGAGCCTTTGGCGATTTTGTCAAAATTTTCTATCAATCCCTCTCATTTATTCACACAAACCACCAAAATTCCCCACCTAATATATGACATTACTTGGGATAATATTTAAAAATATGAAAGTTACCAAAAATGTTATATATTAATACAGAAGCTCTATCCTAGAGTATTAATACTTTTCTGCCATAAATTAAGTAAAAGATAATAGAATAAGAAATTGACACTAGTGAGTTGTTGAACCACAGTGTATTCCAACTTAAAGAAAGGTGGAAATATTGAAAATACATAAGGCAACCCTCCCCATTCTTGATCTCAACTTATAAAGAATGTCCTTTGTAGAATGGCTTGTGATTTGAGACCATAGCAGAATAGAAAGAAGGCACTTGAAAACCAATGCAGTTATTTCCTACTTTCCTTCATCAGACAATAATTATGTGGCATAAACATATCTGTAATTTGTAATGCAAAAACTTCAACCATATATTTTTAAATTAAATTTGAAGGATGTCATGGAGCCCATGACTATTATTTAACATTCACTTCTTATTTTTGGAGTATTAAGTTGAGAAAATCCTTTGAAGGGAAGGGTTTATCCATCAATAGAAAAATGGCTCAAGAAATTAAGTCAACTGAGAGATTTTTTAAATTAGTTAATTATGCCATTCTTATATTCTTCTATCTTAAATGCTTAATCACCCTGGTTTAATTCTCCTCTTTGGATGTTGAGGAATTGGATGGACATCATTGGTTATAACTCTTCTAATTAGCAGGACTCTTAGTGGCTGGTCTGTCATTTTGCCCATGTTGTCAAGGGTTTATTGACCAATGGCTTAAGGCTTAAGAATAACAACTGACAAAGCCATTAAAACAAGTGAGTTTAAGGCAAGTAGAGGCCTCTTTTCATGGACACTCTTGATGACTAGTGATGTGTAACATCTGTCCTTAAGATTAGTGACTTAAGAACCACATATTGCTCATGATTTTGTTGGTCAGAGAGTTAGACTACATTCAGCAAAGGTGGTTTATCACCATTCCACAATACCTGGGAATGGTTAGACAAGTGGGAGCTGGAAAATTCCGGAGGCACCTTTGTAGCAGACCATATAACTCAAGGGAAGGAGAAGCAAGAGTTAAGCTTTAACATTCTGTAACTATAAGGAACATCTGTAGCAGGTCGGTAATATAATGCCTTGGCGACAAGGGCATGGGGAAGGGATTCGGCTGTCGTTAACATGAGAGCACGTGAAATGAGAACATCAGTGCTTGGCAGTCTCTACACTTGTGGTGCAAATAGCATTGAGAACATGGCTATAAATAGCTGCAGGAGAGGTTAGTCTGGGTTCGTTCATTCTTTCATGGACTTGCTCACTCTAACTCTTGCTCCTCCTGCTGTACGAAGACTGCTGAGATTCGCTCTCCTAATGAGACTGTTTCTCTCCCTGGAAGACTGCATCTCTCTCTCTCTCCTGCTAAGACGAATTGCCTTCCAGCCCCTAAGGGGAGTCAATCCTGAGCAAGGTAGTGTAGCTTCCCCATCCAGACAGTAACGTAGGTCGGGCTGGAGACCTGGGTCCCGCGCCCCGACACACCTTTATTCACATGTCTGAAGTGGGAACTGGAAACTTCTGGAGGCACCTTTATTCGCATGTCTGGCACATGGGCTGCACTGACTGCAGGACTACCCATTGGAATACCTATCAGCAGCTGCACCACACAGATTTTGGTTTCCACAGGTGTGGCAGTCACAGGGTAATTGATCCTTTGACAAGGCAGTTGAGGAGTCCAAGCACGCTTACACTGCCAGACATGAGGACTTTCACATTCCTACCTTGAAGTAACAAAACTAACCCTTTAATCTATTGCTTGAAGTATTCACATGCTTGCCTGAATGCAAATGATGGAATCTAAACTCTAACTCTCCACATGAAGAGTCCCAGTAGCCATGTTTAAATTTGTCCTCATAATTAAAGTTGCATACATATTTGGGGCTGGGGAGGGGCATCAGGGACCATTAAAAAAAACTGCCACAGATATTCTAAATCAGAATTAGATAGCCATGAAAACATATTCTGCATCATGTAATCTAGAAAGAGCATTAAAAAGTTAAGGGGTGGGGGAAGCACATAATGCATTTTATCACTTTTTTCACTGATGGCAACCCTGTGAAGCAGTTCTCACATATTAATTTAACAGTTTAGCCAGGTGAGGCCAAGTGAAGCCAAGGAACATGAACAAATGGCTCCTATTCTCAGATCCTGAGCTGGAATTCTGGTTCTCAATGTCATATCTCCTGCTTTTCCACTCCACCATTCTGAACTCTCTTCCTGTGATGTCCTTCAGAAGGGTAGTAAAAAAAAAAAAAAAGAAGAAGAAGAAGAAGAAGAAAAAGCTATTTATGTGTAATATGTGCAATCTGGAAACAGTCATCTAAGTGGAACCAAGTCATTTAGGATGAGATATTCAATGTATTTGGACTTGCAGTTTTCTCAACTCTGAACTGAAAAGATTTGCCATTTATGAAGACCCCTGCAATATAATATAGAGGAGGCTGTTTGAGAAAAAGCTTCATTTGATAGTCAAATAAGATCATGAATTCCTGCATTTCACTGTTAATTTTTGGACAATATTTCAGCAGAATTGCAGTTAGAAAAGAAACCTTTCAACCTTTTTCAACATAGCATTTCCCAGATATCTTCCCAGACAAGTATTTCAGCAGAATTGCAGTTAGAAAAGAAACCTTTCAACCTTTTTCAACATAGCATTTCCCAGATATCTTTAATCATGGAATATTTGTTTACTCTCCCTCATATAGCGATAGCCCCTATGGTTTAGCATAGACTACTTGCTATGGACTACACTTTGGGCATAAAAGGCGTGGTGATTTTGAAGGTGCTCTTAAACTCTAATGAAGTTTTTCAAAGCTCTAATGTTATCTAATATTTTACATCCACTTGGAAATTCACATCAAAGTCAGTGGACTAAAACAGAAAAAAATTAATATTTCAATAGGTTTAGGGAATACACATTGAATTACGTTAACATGTTTATGTTACATAATGGTGAAGTCTTGGCTTTTTGTGTACTGTTGCTGTCCACTGATGCTGTCCACTGGTCTACTTGGTCAATGACGCAGAGGAAGCACCGCAGACTAAATGAATGATTTTAAAAGGAAAGGCTGGTGCTCACTCAGGCACATCAGCAATAATCCATCTTTATTCACTTTCTTGTATATCCAAATTCATCAGATAAAAATAAAGAATCATAAAGATTTCTTATCAGCGTTAAAGCAGCAAAGTACGTACACACCTTTCCAAGCTAAGAATGTCCTGCTTGGAGATAAACAACAATGGAGATAAACCACAAAGGTGCTGGGTTTTCTGTTCTGTTTGCCCACTTCCCTATATGATTAACTGAAAGTTACTGTGTAAATTGAGGTAGGGAACAAAGTGCAATGGCCCACTTCCCCAGGCAGATGATCTGTTCCCAGCTGTGACTTGGCGGGGCCCTCCAGCACATTCTTCCCTTTAAGGGTTAACTGCCTATATTTTTCAGCAAGGCCACTTCTGCAAGCTGGGGGAGAATATCCCCCAAAACTCACATCTAGCCTAAGTACTGGAAATGTTCCTTCTCAGGGCCTTACACCTCAAGGAGCACAAATGAGACTGATTCACCTTACGAGGGTGCAGGGGACTGTGCCCCTTCAGTGTACCCATCACCTTAATAGCATACATGTACCCAGTAATTTTTCATCCTTCACCCCCTCACCTCATATTTTCTGTTAAGTCTCTAGTGTCCATTACACTATTCTGTGTGCCCCTGTGCAGTCATAGTTCAGCTTCCACTTACGAGTGAAAATATGTGCATTGAATTTTCTGTTCCTGAGTTACTTCACTTAGGATAATGGCTTCCAGTTCCATCCAAATTGCTGCAAAAGACATTATTTCATTCTTATGGCTAATAGTACTATATACACATACATTTAAACAGACACACACACACACACAGAGACCATGTGTTGTTTTTTTTGTTTGTTTGTTTGCAGTTTTTGCCCAGGGCTGGGTTTGAACCTGCCACCTCCAGCATATGGGGCTGGCACCCTACTCCTTTGAGCCACAGGTGCCGCCCCCATGTTTTATTTTTTAATCCATCAGTTGATGGGCTTTTAGGTTGATTATATATCTTTGCAATTGCAATTGTTCTGGAGTAAATTCATGTGGAAAGGCAGGTACCTTTTCAATACAGTAATTATTTTTTCTTCATATAGAGAGCTAGTAGTGGGAGAGCAGGATCAAATGGTAGATCTACTTTTAGTTCTTTGAGAAATCTTCATGCCGATTTCCATAGAGGTTTTGTACTAATTTACCTTACCAGCAACATTGTACAAGCATTCCCTTTTCACCACATCCATATCAGCATCAATTGTTTATTAACTTTTTAATAACAGCCCTTCTAATTGGAGTAAGATGCTTTCTCATTGTGGTCTTAGTTTGCATTTCTTTGATGATTAGTGATGTTTAGTATTCTTTCATATTTTTTTCGTATGTATATTTTCTTTTGAAAAATGACTGGTCCTGTTATTTGTCCACTTTTTAATAGGATTTATTTTTTCTTGCTGAGTTGTTTAAGTTCCTTGTAGATTCTGTATATCCTTTGTCAAATATGTAGTTTTTGAATGTCTTCTCCCATCCTATAGGTTGTCTGTTTACTCTTTGATTATTTATTTTGTGGTACAGAAGCTCATTTGTCTATATTTATTTTTGTTGTATATGAATTTGGGGTCTTAGCCATAAATTCTATGGCCAATGTCCAGAGGAGTTTTTCTAGATTTTCTTCTAGAATTCTTATGGTTTCATATCTTACAGTTAAGTCTTTAATGCATTTTGAGTTAATTTTTTGTTTAGAATAAGATGTAGGGATTCTTCTGCATATGGTTATCCAGTTTTCCCAGCACCATTTCTTGATTAGGATGTCTTTCCCCAGTGTATGTTTTTGTCTGCTTTGTCAAAGATTAGGGCGTTATAGGTACATGGTTTTATTTCTGAATTCTCTATTCTGTTTCATGGACCCAGGAGTGTACTTACCATACCATTATCACACTTTTATTTATGCCTATTTCTTTCTCTCTCTCTATTTTTTCTTTTTTTCTTTTTTTTTTTTTTTTGGTTACTATACCCTTGTAGTATAATTTGAAGTTAGATAATGTGACACCTCCAGTTTTGTTCCTTTTACTTAGGATTGCTTTGGCTATTCATTCTCTTTATTGATTTTATATAGTTTTATGATTATTTGTCCTAATACCAAATGTCACTGGTATTTTGATAAGAATTTACTTGAATCTGTATATTGCTTTGGGCAGGGTGGTAATTTTTACAGTAAAAATTAAAATCCAACCCATGGCTCCTTCAATCCATCAGCAAGGCACAGTCATTCACACCTGTAATGTTAGCCAGATATGGTGGTTTACCCCTGTACTCCCAGCTACTTGGGAGGCTGAGGTGGGAGGATTACTTGAACCTAGGAGTTTGAGATTATAGTGAGCTATGATCAGGCCACTATATTCCAGCCAGGGTGACAGAGTGAGAGCTGTCTCTAAAATAAATAAATAAGATAATTTTAAAAGTCTTAATTGGCTATTTATCTTCAACATAGTTTGATTATAGCTATAGACAATTTTCCCATTTGTGCAAATTACCACAAGTGAAAAACAGAGATCAATCTAAATATTTGACAATTTATTTATGATGTTTTCACAAACATTAGTCATGCTAAAGAGAATTTCACATTAAAACAAGAGTGCGGAAAAAAAAAAAAAAAACAAGAGTGCGGACCTGGCAGCTGCATAGCCTCCTGCCCCTCGCACTGCGCCAGCCCAGGCCTCCATACTCCCGCCCCAGCCAGGGACTTGCTGGCAGCCGAGCCACACCGAAATCCATAACCTGCAACCCGCACCCACCCAGACCTCCATGTGCCCACTTCAGCCAGGAACTTGCTGGCAGCTGCATGACACTGTGATCTGAGACCCGTACCCACCAGGGCCTTGGTACTCCCACCCTGGCCAGGGACACACCAGCAGCTAAGAGGGGCCCCCTCAGGCCTCCATACTCCCTCCCCAGCCAGGGACTCACCAGCAGCCGTGGGACAACACCTCTGTGCGCCCGGCCGGCCAGGGAATGGCTGGCGGACAAGCGGTACCCCCCAGGCCTCCATAGTCCCATCCCAGCAAGGGACTCATAAGCAGCTGCATGAAACGGCCACCCGCATAAACGCCTGCCCGGGCCTCCATATGCCTGCCCTGGCCAGAGACTCGCCAGCAACCACAGGCCCAGTGACCCATGCCAGCCTCATCCAGGGACTCCACCGGCAACCGTGCAGCCCAGCACCCACCAGGCCTCTGCATGCCCTGGCAAGAAACTCCTGGAGCAGTGGAACCAGCAGCCTCCCTCCTGTACCCGCCCTCCCTCCATACCAGACTGCTCATCTGGCCAGGGAATCCAGTAGCCATGTACCCCCTGGAGCCCTCCCTGCTTCTGGGCGGAGCCCTTCTCCTGACCAGAGACTGCTGGAGCCTTGAGCTCTCTGTGCCAAAGTCACTAGGACAAGCACTCCCAGAACCATGTGCACACACCCCCAACCCAGTGCCCTGTTGGTGGATCCAGGTGTGTCACTCTCCGGAGTAGGTCCCACAACTAGAATTCCCTGGCTGGGGCAGCCCCAGAGGAGGTACCCAGGGTGACTCCCTACAAAGATCCAGCAACAATAGAGTGATTCTGCTGGGGTCTAATCTTGGACAGACACATCCCCAACTCTGAGGATGGCCATAGGGAATCATGAAAAACAAACATGAGGTGGAATCAGCGGGAAAACTCTGGCAATATGAATAATCAGAGCAGATCACCTCCCCTAGGGAACAATAAGGCAAACACAGCACAAGATGCCATGCACAAACAAATAGCTGAGATGTCAGAAATCAAATTCAGAATCTGGATAGCAAATAAGATCGAACCAGAATTCCAAGCAGTAATCCAAAAGATGTCTCAAGAATATAACGAATTCGGAGGTGAAGCAAGATGGCGGATGAGTAACAGCTTCCTTGCATCTGGGCACTGTGAGAATGGGGAAATAGGACTCCAGGCATCTCTGGCTGGTGGGATCTGCCTATCATCACCCCTGTGAGGATACAGGGAGTCAGTGAGAGACTTCTGGACCCCAAGAGGAGGACTAAAACAGTGGAAAAATGGCAAGTGGTCACGTGTGTTCAATCCGTCTAAACCCCCCCGCAACTGTAAGTTCAGTAGCAGCGAGACTGCAAACCAGAAAGGCCTTACCTGTGAACTGTTATGGTGTCTTTGGACTTGGCACTCAGTTGAACTGCCTTGGGGAGAGCCTGAGCGGGAGTGCACAAAACTTTGGACATTGTCTAGGGCCCCAATCTGAGCCGCTGAGCCAGATGGAGCTAATAGTGTTTGGCTGTGGGTCACAGGGAGCCATTGTGAGCGATCTGCCCTGGCAAGCTCCGCCCTCAGGGTCACAGAGCTAGAATAAGGTGGGAGCTGGTAACCCAGCCACCGAGTAGCCTAAGGGTGGGGTCTGAGCCGCCTTGCAGCCCTAACCCTCAGGGGCAGAGTGAGACCGGTTTTAGCACACTAGGTAAGTGGATAGCCACTTCATCAGTGAGTCCAGCAACAAGCACTTTCCGGGGAAAGCTTCGGCTCCACAAGTTTACAAGTTGAAAGTGCTTTTTATGTGGGCTGAAGACAGATATAGGGTGTCTACCTGCTGGGGTTTGACAAATCAGCAGCTTCCACTCGTATCAGAAATGTGATTAACATCTCATACCCCAGAAGACCACATGTTGCCCAGACAATCTTCAATAACATATACATACTGCTTTGTTTTGGGTTGTGTTTTTTTTTTTTTTTTTCCGGTTTGGTTGTTTTTTTTCTTTATTTTGATGTTGTTGATGTTGTTTTGTTTTTTAATTTCAACCTTTTCCATACAGATCCTTTTTCTTTCTCAATTTTTCTAATTTAATTCTAATTTCCCATTGCTGCCTTTTTCAATAACTAGAACTTCATTTTTGCTAGTGTTTCTACCGCTATTATTTGGTTTTTCACCCAATTTTATACCACAAAGTTTACTGTTTGCTTGCTTTGGTTTGATTTATAGCATTTCTGTCTTTCTTCTCTACTTGGTGGAGGTGGGGTACTGTGTCTGATCAGGTTAGCAAAGAGCTGCTGATCTCAAGGAAACCACCCAAATGGGCACCCCCAGAAGGTGGGGATTTTTAAGGTTGTGTCAAAGTACCCTACTGTACACCCATATTGCTCTGTCTCCCTCTATCTGTGCCTCTCTTCCGTTTGTAAATATTCATTTTACCCGCCCCTTCTCCTTTCTCTATTTTTCTTTTTTTTTCTTTTCACTCGGTCCTCCTTTCTTTCATCCCTTTCTTGCTCTTCAACCAGCTCACCCTTCTGGTCCTGTAACCCTTAGTCCACAGGCACGAGAACTTAAAGAGCAAGAGGAAGTGAAAGGAAAATTAGGGCAAGGAAACAGATAAAAGAAATCTCTCATGAGGAAGAATCAGCAGAAAACTCCAGGCAACAGGAAGAACCAGTCCAGAACAACGCCGCCAAGGGACAATGAAGTAGCTACTGCAGATCATTCCACATATACAGAAATGTTAGGAATGACAGAAAGGGAATTTAGAATACACATGTTGAAAACAATGAAAGAAATGAAGGAAACAATGAAGGAAACTGCTAATAAACAGGAAAATAAACAAAAAGAAATCCGAAAACAGAATCAAATAAGAGATGGATGATATGAAGAACATAAAAAGGATATAGCAGAGCTGAAGGAACTGAAACAGTCAATTAGGGAACTTAAAGATGCAATGGAAAGCATCAGCAACAGGTTAGACCATGCAGAAGAAAGAATTTCAGAGGTAAAAGACAAAGTTCTTGAGATAACTCAGATAGTAAAAGAGGCAGAAAACAAGAGAGAGAAAGGAGAATGTTCACTGTCAGAATTATGGGACTTTATGAAGCGTTCCAACATACGAGTTATAGGAATCCCAGAAGGAGAAGAAGAATGCCCTAGACGAACGGAAGGCATACTAGACAATATTATAAAAGAAAATTTCCCAAATATCACCAAAGACACTGACACACTGCTTTCAGAGGGATATCGGACCCCAGGTCACCTCATCTCCAACCAAGCTTCTCCAAGACACATTGTGATGAACCTGTCCAAAGTCAAGACAAAAGAAAAGATTCTGCAAGCTGCCAGGAGTAAGCGCCAGTTGACCTACAGGGGCAAATCCATCAGAGTGACCGCAGACTTCTCTAATGAAACTTTCCAAGCAAGAAGACAATGGTCATCTACCTTTAATCTACTTAAACAGAACAATTTCCAGCCCAGAATTCTATACCCTGCTAAGCTAAGATTAAAAATTGATGGACAGGGCGGCGCCTGTGGCTCAGTGAGTAGGGCGCCGGCCCCATATGCCGAGGGTGGCGGGTTCCAACCCAGCCCTGGCAGAACTGCAACAGAAAAATGGCCGAGCGTTGTGGCGGGTGACTGTAGTCCAAGCTGCTCGGGAGGCTGAGGCAAGAGAATCGTGCAAGCCCAAGATTTACAGGTTGCTGTGAGCCGTGTGATGCCACGGCACTCTACCTGAGGGCAGTAAAGTGAGACTCTGTCTCTACAAAAAAATAAATAAATAAAATAAATAAATAATTAAAAATTGATGTAGAAATCAAATCATTTACGGTTATACAAACATTGAGGAAATTCGCCACAACAAGATCAGCTCTACAGGAAATACTTCAACCTGTTCTGCACACTGACCACCACAATGGATCAGCAGTAAAGTAAGAACTCAGAAATTAAAGGACAGAACCTAACCTCCACACTGATGCAAAAGATAAAACTAAGCAATGGACTCTCACAAAATAAGACGAATAGAATACTACCACACTTATCAATTATCTCAATAAATGTTAATGGCTTGAATTCCCCACTGAAGAGACATAGATTGGCTGACTGGATTAAAAAACACAAGCCATCCATTTGCTGTCTGCAAGAAACACACCTTGCCTCAAAAGACAAATTAAAGCTCCGAGTCAAGGGCTAGAAGACAATTTTTCAGGCAAATGGAATTCAGAAGAAAAGAGGAGTTGCAATCTTATTTTCAGATACATGTGGATTTAAAGCAACTAAAGTCAAAATAGACAAAGATGGTCACTTTATATTGGTCAAGGGAAAAATACAACAAGAAGATGTTTGAATTCTAAATATTTATGCACCCAATTTAAATGCTCCCAGATTCTTAAAATAGACCTTACTCAGTCTGAGCAATATGATATCTGATAATACCATAATGACCGGGGACTTTAAGACTCCTCTTACAGAGCTGGACAGATCCTCTAAACAGAAATTAAACAAAGATATAAGAGATTTAAATGAGACCCTAGAACAACTGTGTTTCATAGACACAAATAGAACACTACATCCTAAAGATAAAGAATATACATTCTTCTCATCACCCCATGGAACATTCTCCAAAATTGATCATATCCAGGGACACAAAACAAATATCAACAGATTCAAAAGAATTGAAATTTTACCTGGTATCTTCTCAGACCATAAGGCACTAAAGGTGGAACTCAACTCTAACAAAAATGCTCGACCCCACCGAAAGACATGGAAATTAAACAATCTTCTGTTGAATAACAGATGCGTGCAGGAAGAAATAAAACAGGAAATCATTAACTTCCTTGAGCATAACAACAATGAAGACACAAGCTATCAAAACCTGTGGGATACTGCAAAAGCAGTTTTGAGAGGAAAATTCATCGCTTTAGATGCCTACATTCGAAAAACAGAAAGACAGCGCATCAACAATCTCACAAGAGATCTTATGGAATTGGAAAAAGAAGAACAATCTAAGCCTAAACTCAGTAGAAGAAAAGAAATATCCAAAATCAAATCAGAGATCAATGAAATTGAAAACAAAAGAATCATTCAGAAAATTAATGAAATAAGAAGTTGGTTTCTTGAACAAATAAATAAAATTGATAAACCATTGCACAGACTAATGAGGAATAGAAAAGCAAAATCTCTAGTAACCTCAATCAGAAATGATAAAGGGGAAATAACAACTGATGCCACAGAGATACAAGAGATCATCTCTGAATACTATCAGAAACTCTATGCCCAGAAATTTGACAATGTGAAGGAAATGGATCAGTATTTGGAATCACACCCTCTCCCTAAACTCAGCCAGGAAGAAATAGAGATATTGAACAAACCAATTTCAACCACTGAGATCAAAGAAACAATAAAAAATCTTCCAACCAAAAAATGCCCTGGTCCACATGGCTTCACTTCAGAGTTCTATCAAACTTTCAAGGAAGAGCTCATTCCTGTACTGCAGAAATTATTCAAAAAATTGAGGAAGAAGGAATCTTCCCCAACACATTCTATGAAGCAAACATCACCCTGATACCAAAACCAGGAAAAGACCCAAACAAAAAGGAGAATTTCAGACCAATCTCACTCATGAATATAGATGCAAAAATTCTCAACAAAATCCTAGCCAATAGATTACAGCTTATCATCAAAAAAGTCATTCATCATGATCAAGTAGGCTTCATCCCAGGGATGCAAGGCTGATTGAACATACGCAAGTCCATAAACGTTGTCCATCATATTAACAGAGGCAAAACTAAAGATCACATGATCCTCTCAATAGATGCAGAAAAAGCATTTGATAAAATCCAGCATCCTTTTCTAATTAGAACACTGAAGAGTATAGGCATAGGTGGCACATTTCTAAAACTGATTGAAGCTATCTATGACAAACCCACAGCCAATATTTTACTGAAAGGAGTAAAACTGAAAGCTTTTCCTCTTTGAACTGGAACCAGACAAGGTTGTCCTCTGTCACTTTTACTATTCAACATAGTGCTGGAAGTTCTAGCCAATACAATTAGGCAAGACAAGGAAATAAAGGGAATCGAAATGGGAGCAGAGGAGGTCAAACCCTCCCTCTTTGCTGACGACATGATCTTATACTTAGAGAACCCCAAAGACTCAACCACAAGACTCCTAGAACTCATCAAAAAATACAGTAATGTTTCAGGATATAAAATCAATATCCACAATTCAGTAGCCTTTGTATACACCAATCACAGTCAAGATGAGAAGCTAATTAAGGACACAACTCCCTTCACCATAGTCTCAAAGAAAATGAAATACTTAGGATTATACCTAACAAAGGAGGTGAAGGACCTCTATAAAGAAAACTATGAACTCCTCAGAAAGGAAATAGCAGAGGATATTAACAAATGGAAGAACATACCATGCTCATGGATGGGAAGAATCAACATTGTTAAAATGTCCATACTTCCCAAAGCAATCTACCTATTCAATGCCTTTCCTATCAAAATACCAACATCGTACTTTTAAGATTTGGAAACAATGATTCTGCGTTTTGTATGGAACCGGAAAAAAACCCGTATAGCTAAGGAAGTTCTTAGTAATAAAAATAAAGCTGGGGGCATCAGCATACCAGATGTTAGGCTGTACTACAAAGCCATAGTACTCAAGACAGCATGGTACTGGCACAAAAACAGAGACATAGACACTTGGAATCGAATTGAAAACCAAGAAATGAAACTAACATCTTACAACCACCTAATCTTTGATAAACCAAACAAGAACATACCTTGGGGGAAAGACTCCCTATTCAATAAATGGTGTTGGGAGAACTGGATGTCTACATGTAAAAGACTGAAACTGGACCCACACCTTTCCCCACTCACAAAAATTGATTCAAGATGGATAAAGGACTTAAATTTAAGGCATGAAACAATAATAATCCTCAAAGAAAGCATAAGAAAAAACCTGGAAGATTGGCCTGGGGAAAGATTTCATGAAGAAGACTGCCATGGCAATTGCAACAACAACAAAAATAAACAAATGGGACTTCATTAAACTGAAAAGCTTCTGTACAGCTAAGGAGACAATAACCAAAGCAAAGAGACAATCTACACAATGGGAAAGGACATTTGCATATTTTCAATCAGACAAAAGCTTGATAACCAGGATCTATAGAGAACTCAAATGAATCCACATGAAAAAAGCCAACAATCCCATATATCAATGGGCAAGAGACATGAATAGAACTTTCTCTAAAGATGACAGACAAATGGCTAACAAACACATGAAAAAATGTTCATCATCTCTATATATTAGAGAAATGCAGATCAAAACAACCCTGAGATATCATCTAACCCCAGTGAGAATGGCCCACATCTCAAAATCTCAAAACTGCAGATGCTGGCATGGATGTGGAGAGAAGGGAACACTTTTACACTGCTGGTGGGACTGCAAACTAATACACCCTTTCTGGAAGGAAGTATGGAGAAACCTCAAAGCACTCAAGCTAGACCTCCCATTTGATCCTGCAATCCCATTACTAGGCATCTACTCAGAAGGAAAAAAACCCTTTTCTCATAAGGACACTTGTACTAGACTGTTTATTGCAGCTCAATTTACAATCGCCAAAATGTGGAAACAGCCTAAATGCCCACCAACCCAGGAATGGATTAACAAGCTGTGGTATATATATACCATGGAATACCATTCAGCTATGAAAAAAAATGGAGACTTTACATCCTTCGTATTAACCTGGATGGAAATGGAAGACATTATTCTTAGTAAAGCATCACAAGAACAGAGAAGCATGAATCCTATGTACTCAATTTTGCTATGAAGACAATTAATGACAATTAAGGTTATGGGGGGAAGCAGAAAGAGGTATGGAAGGAGGGGGTGGGGCCTTGGTGTGTGTCACACTTTATGAGGGCAAGACATGATTGCAAGAGGGACTTTACCTAACAAATGCAATCAGTGTAACCTGGCTTATTGTACCCTCCATGAATCCCCAACAATAAAAAAAAAAAAGAATTCAATGAATTCAAAGACCAAATGACCAAATATTTTGACACATTGAGACAAGAAGTTGCAGCCGTCAAAGACCTTACAAATACAATAGAATCCCTCAGTAACAGAATGTAGTGAGCAGAAGAAAGGATTTATGACATTGAAAATAAACCTTTCAAACGCTCTCAAAATCTCAATGAGGAAGAGAAATGGAGGGCAAAAACAGATCACTATCTCAGAGACTTCTGGAATAATTCAAAGAAAACCAATATTCATCTTATAGGGATCCCAAAAGTGATGAAGTGGCTTCACAAGGCACAGAGTCTCTTCTTCATGAGATTAGGAAAGAGAATTTTCAAGACACACTAAGATCCATAAATTCAGATTTCAGACACTGTCAGAACTCCAGCACGACTCAACCCAAATAAGACACATCATAATCAATTTCACTAAAGTTAATATGAAGGAGAAAATTCTGGGGGGAGGAGACAAGATGGCTGACTGAAGCCACCTTTCCACAGAGGCTCCTGTTCAGAAGGAGAGTAAAGGACAAAAATTTAGCAAGTAACCTCCTGGATTTGAGCTGCACTAAGACAGAAGGTTGAAGAACGCACATCAACCCCACTGAGGTGAGCTGCAACCACAAGGATACAAACAAAAGGTACAAAATCCATCACCAAGTGGACGGGAGTTCCCTCCCCCATGAGAATGGCTCGAGTGCCCCACAAACAATCGGGCAGTGTTCAAAGATCCTCCCACTACACTACACTCCACGGGAGAGACTCTCTAACAACTGGACCTACCTCCCCTACTTGGGTGCCATGGCGTCCTCCTGCCAGGCATAAAACTGTATATAGTCTCTACCTGGAATTCTGAGCTCCCAGCACTCCCCTCCACTCACACTGAGGTCTGCAGGCCAGCCCCCAAAGTGTTCAGAGTCTTGGGTGATTTCTCGAGGGGTGTGGATGCTGCCTGGACTGCAGCTGCTCAGCACTTGCTCTGGGGCATGTGAGTGAGGAGAGCACGGTCAGCTGAGAGGGGACTGCACCTGAGCGGAGGTTCCCTGAGACACAGTGCAACAGCAGTCTTTTGGTGACAACACGGCCAGACATGAAACTGTGTAAAACTGTGTGTGTTCTCTGCCCACAACCATGGGCTCCCAGCGCTCCCCTCCACTCTTGCTCCAAGTTCTGGAGGCCTGTCCTCCCCCAGGAGTCCAGACTCTTTGGTGGTTTCTCGAGGGGGTGTGGACAGTGCCAGGGCTGCAGCCGGTGGGTGCTGGTTCTGGGGCCCTGGAGCTAGGAGAGGACAGTCAGCTGAGAGGGAGCCACACCAGAGCATTGGTTCCCTGAGGAACAGTGTGGCAGTCGTCTTTTGGTGACAATATGTCAAGGCATAAAACTGTGGAACTGTGTGTGTTCTCTGCCTACAACACTGGACTCCCAGCGCTCCCCTCTGCTCTTGCTCTGAGATCTGGAGGCCTGTCCTCCAGGAGTCCAGATTCTTGGGCGATTGTTCGAGGGGTGTGGACAGTGCCGGGGCTGCAGCCGGTCAATGCAGACTCTGAGACGCGGGAGCAGAGAGAGGCTGAAAGGGATCTGCACCAGAGCAGCGGTTCACTGAGGCATAAAACAGCAGCCCTCTTTTGGTAGCAATATGGCTCACTACCGAATATTCTGAAGCCACACCCCCTGTCTCCCTGGGCAACCAGAGACTGCAAGTATAGGATTTGCCTGAGGCAACACCAACATGCAAAGCGGGGAAACTCCCAGGGCGGGGCTGACACAGAGGTCCACTTTACTGAGCCTAAGACACAGCTGGCCCTCAGGGGATCATCAGCCTACAAACAATACAAGACCAAAGACAAGCTTATTTGGAACTCAATTCAGCTTCTCTTCTGCAGGGGAACCGCAAAGTTGTTCTGTTCTCTTCTGTCAATAACACTAACCAGGGGCGAGAATGGACCTGAGTGAAAACCCCCAACCTTATTCAAGCACCTGAGGTTGTCAGGTCTCACCTCCTCCTGCTACAGAGAAGCAGAGCGCAGCGGCCTGGTAGACTTCCTTGTGATTCAGGCAGGTGCAAACTCCTGGTGTATCGGTTCACTACAGGCAACTGAGTCAGCGAAATTCAGGGCTATCAGAGACTGGGTGTGACAGTGGTCCAAGGTGGGAAGGAGGCATCAACCTTCGCAGACTGATCTATTGGCTGGGTGGCTCATCCTGACTCCATGCAGCACTGAAGCAAGCCACACCAGACCCCTGTGATGCAGTTCCCAGAGAACTCTTAAACTCTCTCACCTGAGAAAGATGCAGACTGAGACAATTGATATGGACCTTTTGAACTCAACCAATTGCCTGAGGACAAATCAGGTGGTGTCCTGCGTTCATGGTGGTAGGAAGGTTTGATTTTCCTTTTCCAATTGTTTGCCTGTGGGGGGCAGGGTGACTTAATTGCTGATATTTCTCCACAGCTGAGACTTCAATCCAGAGTATCTGTTTCACCAGGGTGGAACAAAAAACAGCTGAAAACAAGACAGAACCACATAGCCCCACCACAACAGACAGGAACCCAGTATCCCAGGCCACAACACTGTACAGGGCCTCAACAAAGCCCCAAGGGAAAAAAATCAAAAGGAGTAAAACAACCATGGAGCGGAATCAGCGGAACAACAATGGTAACATGAATAACCAGAATAAATCAACCCCTCAAAGGAAAGATATGTCAGGTGTAATTGAAGATTCCATTCATAAACAACTGGCTGAGATGTCAGAAATCGAATTCAGAATTTGGATGGCAGACAAGATTAATAAAGTGGAATTAGGCATTTGAGGAGAAATTCAAAAGTTGTCTCAAGAATTTAACAAATTTAAAGAAAAAGCCACCAAAGACATAGACACACTGAAGCAAGAATTTGCAGCCCTCAAAGATATGAAAAATACAGTAGAATCCCTCAACAACAGAATGGAGCAAGCAGAAGAAAGGATTTCTGACATTGAAGATAAAGCCTTTGAAAGCTCCCAAACTCTCAAAGAGGAATAGAAATGGAGAGCAAAGGCGGCGCCTGTGGCTCAGTGAGCAGGGCGCCGGCCCCATATGCCGAGGGTGGCGGGTTCAAACCCAGCCCCGGCCAAACTGCAACCAAAAAGAAAAAATAGCCGGGCGTTGTGGCGGGCGCCTGTAGTCCCAGCTGCTTGGGAGGCTGAGGCAAGAGAATCGCGTAAGCCCAAGAGTTAAGAGGTTGCTGTGAGCCGTGTGATGCCACGGCACTCTACCCGAGGGCGGTACAGTGAGACTCTGTCTCTACAAAAAAAAAAAAAAAAAAAAAGAAATGGAGAGCAAAAACGGATCAGAACCTCGGGGATACTGCAAAGGCAGTCCTAAGAGGGAAATTTATAGCACTGCAAGCCTTCCTCAAGTAAACAGAAAGAGAGGAAGTTAACAACTTAATGGGACATCTCAAGCAACTGGAAAAGGAAGAACATTCCAACCCCAAACTCAGTAAAACAAAAGAAATAACCAAAATTAGAGCAGAATTAAATGAAATTGAAAACAAAAATATTATACAACAGATCAATAAATCAAAAAGTTGGATTTTTGAAAAGGTCGATAAAATAGATAAACCTTTGACCAACCTAATCTGGAAAAAAAGAGTAAAATCTCTAATCACATCAATCAGAAAAGACAAAGACAAAATAACAAAAGACTCCTCAGAAATTAAAAAAATCCTTAATGAATATTACAAGAAACTTTATTCTCAGAAATAAGAAAATATGAAGGAAATTGACCAATACTTGGAAGCACATCAGCTTCCAAGACTTAGCCAGAATCAAGTGGAAATGTTGAACAGGACCATATCAAGTTCGGAAATAGCATCAACCATACAAAACCTCCCTAAAAAGAAAAGCCCAGGACCAGATGGTTTCACGTCTGAATTCTACCAAACCTTTAAAGAGGAATTAGTACCTATATTACTCAACCTGTTCCAAAAGGCAGAAAAAGAAGGAAGGCTACCCAACATGTTCTATGAAGCAAATATCACCCTGATACCCAAACCAGGAAAAGACCCAACAAGAAAAGAAAATTATACACCAATATCACTAATGAATATTGATGCAAAAATATTCAACAAGATCACAACAAACTGAATCCAGCAACACATTAAACAAATTATACATCATGACCAAGTCGGTTTTATCCCAGGGTCTCAGGGCTGGTTCAATATACATAAATCTAAAAGTATAATTCAGCACATAAACAAATTTTTAAAAAAGACCATATGATTCTCTCAATCGATGCAGAAAAGGCTTTTGATAATATCCAGCATCCCTTCATGATCAGAACATTTAAGAAAATCGGTATAGAAGGGACATTTCTTAAATTGATAGAGACCATGTACAGCAAACCCAAAGCCAATATCATATTGAGTGCAGTTAAATTGGAATCATTTCCACTCAGATCAGGAACCAGACAAGGCTTCCCATTATCTCTATTGCTCTTTAACATTGTAATGGAAGTTTTAGCCACCACAATTAGGGAAGAAAAGGTGGTCAAGGCTATCCATATAGGGTCAGAAGAGATCAAACTGTCGTTCTTTGTAGATGATATGATTGTATATCTGGGGAACACTAGAAATTCTACTACAAAACTCTTAGAAGTGATCAAGGAATACAGCAGCATCTCAGGTTACAAAATCAACATTCATAAATCGTGAAAGATCTCTATAAAGAGAACTATGAAACTCTAAGAAAAGAAATAGCTGAAAATGTTAACAAATGGAAAAACATACCATGCTCATGGCTGGGTAGAATCAACATAGTTAAAATGTCCATACTACCCAAAGCAATATATAAATTCAACACAATCCCTATTAAAGCTCCACTGTCATACTTTAAAGATGTTGAAAAAACAATACTTCATTTTATATGGAATCAGAAAAAAACTCAAATAGCCAAGACATTACTCAAAAATAAAAAATAAAGCAGGAGGAATTATGCTACCAGACCTCAGACTATAATACAAATCAATAGTGATAAAAACAGCATGGTATTGGCACAAAAACAGAGAAGTAGATTTGTGGAACAGAATAGAGAACCAAGAGATGAATCCAGCTACTTACCGTTATTCAATCTTTGATAAGCCAATTAGAAACATTAAGTGGGGAAAAGATTCCCTGTTTAACAAATAGTGCTGGGTGAACTGGCTGGCAACCTGCAGAAGACTGAAAGTGGACCCACACCTTTCATCATTAACTAAAATAGACTCTCACTGGATTAAAGATTTAAACTTAAGACATGAAAATATAAAAATACTAGAGGAGATTGCAGTCAAAACCCTTGAAGAAATCAGTCTGGGTGAGTATTTTATGAGGAGGACCTCCTGGGCAATTGAAGCAGCTTCAAAAATACACTACTGAGAGCTGATCAAACTAAAAAGCTTCTGCACAGCCAAGAACACAGTAAGTGAAGCAAGCAAACAGCCCTCAGAATAGAAGATATTTGCAGGTTGTGTCTCCGACAAAGGTTTGATAACCAGAATCCACAGAGAACTCAAACACAGTAGCAAGAAAAGAACAAGGGATCCCATTGCAGGCTGGGGAAGGGATTTGAAGAGACACTTCTCTGAAGAAGGCAGGTGTGCGGCCTTCAGACATATGAAAAAATGCTCATCATCTTTAATCATCAGAGAAATGCAAAACAACACTACTTTGAGATATCATCTAACTCCAGTGAGACTGGCGTATATCACAAAATCCCAAGGCCAGATATGTTGGTGTGGATGTGGAGAAAAGGGAACACTTTTGCACTGCTGGTGGGAATGCAAATTAATACATTCCTTTTGGAAAGATGTTTGGAGAACACTTAGAGATCTAAAAATAGATCTGCCATTCAATCCTGTAATCCCTCTACTGGGCATATGCCCAGAAGACCAAAAATCACATCATAACAAGGATATTTGTACCAGAATGTTTATTGCAGACCAATTCATAATTGCTAAGTCATTGGAAAAGCCCAAGTGCCCATCGATCCATGAATTGATTAATAAATTGTGGTATAGGTACACCATGGAATATTATGCAGCCTTAAAGAAAGATGGAGACTTTACCTTTTTCATGTTTACATGGATGGAGCTGGAACATATTATTTTAGTAAAGAATCTCAAGAATGGAAGAAAAATTTCCCAATGTACTCAGCCCTGCTATGAAACTAATTTAGGGTTTTCACATGAAAGCTAGAACCTAGTTACAACCTAAGAATAGAATAGAGGTAAGGGGGAAAGGGAGGGGAGGGAGGGGGAGAGGTAAGTAGAGGGAAGGGGATTGGTGGGATTATACCAGTGGTGCATCTTACAAGGGTATACATGAAACTTGGTAAATTGTGAAGCTAGTGAATGATGCCCCATGATCATATCAATGTACACAGCTATGATTTAATAAAAGAAAGAAAATTGTGAAAGCAGCCAGACAAAAGAAAACCATAACCTGCAAGGGGAGGAATATTAGAATAACTACAGATCTCTCTGCTTAAACCATTCAAGATAGAAGAGGATGGTCATAGACTTTTAATCTCCTAAAACAAAATAACTTTCAAACCAGGATCTGGTATCCAGCTAAACTGAGTTTCATTTATTATGGAGAAATTAAATACTTTAATGACATTCACATGTTGAAGAAATTTGCCCTAACTAAACCAACTCTCCAGGATATTCTCAGACCTATTCTCCATAAAGCCTCCACTGCAAAAGTAAACTCACCCAGAAACTTTTGATCAAATTCCAACTTCCACAGTCACAAAAGCATTAAACATGTCCATCGGACTCTCGAAAGGCTTATCAATATTCTCAATTAACATCAATGGTTTAAAATTTCCTCTAAAGTGGTACAGGTTGGCTGACTGGATACAAAAACTCAAGCCAGATATCTGCTGCATACAAGAATCGCATCTTACCTTAAAAGATAAATATAGACTCAAGGTGAAGGGATGGTCATTTATGTTCCAGGAAAAAGGAAAGCAGAAAAAAGCAAGCATTGCAATCCTATTCGCAGATGCGATAGGCTTTAAACCAACCAAAATAAGGAAGGATAAGGATGGACAATTCATATTTGTTAAAGGTAATACTCAATATGATGAGATTTCAATGATTAATATTTATACACCCAACCAGAATGAGCCTCAATTTGGTTGCATGAGCAACTTGATTTCCCCCATTCCATAGTAGATGGAGATTTTAACACCCCTTTAACAGTGCTGGGTAGATCCTTCAAAAAGAAGCTAAGCAAAGAAATTTTAGATTTAAAGTTAACCATTAAACTTCTGGATTTAACAGACATGTACAGAACAATTCATCCCAACAAAACTGAATACACATTCTTCTCATCAGCCCATGAAACATACTCCAAAATGGACCACATCCTAGGCCACAAATCTAACCTCAGCAAATTTTAAAAAAATAGAAATTATTCCTCGCAACTTCTGAGACCATGATGGAATAAAAGTTGAACTCAATAACAACAGTAATCTGCAAACCCATACAAAAACATGGAAGCTAAATAACCTTATGCCGTAGGATAGATGGGTTATAGATGAGATTAAGAAGAAAATTACCAAATTTTTGGAATGAAACATCAATGAAGACACAAATTGTCAGAACCTCTGGGATACTGCAAAGGCAGTCCTAAGAGGGAAATTTATAGCACTGCAAGCCTTCCTCAAGTAAACAGAAAGAGAGGAAGTTAAAAACTTAATGGGACATCTTAAGCAACTGGAGAAGGAAGAACATTCAAACCCCAAAACCAGCAGAAGAAAAGAAATAACCAAAATCAGAGCAGAATTAAATGAAATTGAAAACAAAAGAATTATACAACAGATCAATAAATCAAAAAGTTGGTTTTTTGAAAAGGTCAATAAAATAGATAAACCTTTGGCCAACCTAACCAGGAATAAGAGTAAAATATCTAATTTCATCAATCAGAAATGGTAATGATAAAATAACAACAGACCCCTCAGAAATTCTAAAAATCCTAAACAAATAATACAAGAAATTTACTCTCAGAAATATGAAAATCTAAAGGAAATCAACCAATACTTGGAAGCATACCACCTACCAAGACTTAGCCAGAATGAGTAGAAATTTTCAACAGGCCTATATCAAGTTCTAAAATAGCATCAACTATACAAAATATCCCTAAAAAGAAAAGCCCAGGACCAGATGGCTTTACATCAGAATTCTACCAAACCTTTAAAGAAGAACTACTACCTATATTGCTAAACCTCTTCCAAAATATAGAAAAAGAAGGAATACTACACAACACATTCTGTGAAGCAACCATCACCTTGATCCCTAAACCAGGGAAAGAGACAACAAGAAAAAAAAAATTATAGACCAATATCACTAATGAATATTGATGCAAAAATACTCAATAAGATCCTAACAAACAGAATCCAAAACATATCAAAAAAATTATACACCATGACCAAGTGGGATTTATCCCAGAATCTCAAGGCTGGTTCAATATACATAAATCTATAAATGTAATTGAGCACATGAACAAACTCAAAATAAAGACCATATGATTCTCTCCATTGATGCAGAAAAAGCTTTTGATAATATCCAGCATCACTTCATGATCACAACACTTAAGAAAATTGGTATAAAAGGGACATTTCTTAAACTAATGAGGCCATCCACAGCAAACCCACAGCCAGTATCTTATCGAATGGAGTTAAATTGAAATCATTTCCACTTAGATCAGGGACCAGGCAAGGTTGTCCATTCTCTCCATTGCTCTTTAATATTGTAGTGGAAGTTTTAGCCATTTCAATTAGGGAAGAAAAAGGAATCAAAAGTATCCACAAAGGGTCAGAAGAGATCAAACTTTCACTTTTTACAGATGATATGATCGAATATCTGGAAGACACCAGGGATTCTATTACAAAATTTTTAGAAGTGATCAAACGGAATACAGCAATGTCGCGGGCTACAAAATTAACACCCATAAATCTGTAGCCTTTATATATACCAACAGTAGCCAAGCCAAAAAAACAGTCAAGAACTCTATTCCTTTCACAGTAGTGCCAAAGAAGATGAAATATTTGGGAGTATACCTAACAAAGGATGTGAAAGATCTCTACAAAGAGAACTATGAAACTTTAAGAATATAAATAGCTGAAGATGTTAACAAATGGAAAAACATACCATGCTCATGGCTAGGAAGACTCAACACTGTTAAAATGTCTATACTACCCAAAGCAATCTATAATTTTAATGCAATTACTATTAAAGCTCCATTGTCAAACTTTAAAGATCTTGGAAAAATAATACTTCATTTTATTTGGAATCAGAAAAAAAACTCAAATAGCCTAGACATTACTCAGAAATAAAAACAAAGCAGGAGAAATCACACAACCAGAGCTGAGACTGTGCTATATATCGATAGTGATCAAAACATGATGGTACTGGTACAAAAAGAGAGCAGTAGATGTCTGGAACAGAATAGAGAACCAAGAGATGAATCCAGCTACTTACCATATTTGATCTTTGACAAGTCAATTAAAAACATTCAGTGGGGAAAAGATTTCCTATTTAACAAATGGTGCTGGGTGAACTGGCTGGCGACCTGTAGAAGACCGAAACTGGACCGACACCTTTCACCATTAACTAAGATAGACTGTCATTGGATCAAAGATTTAAACTTAAGACATGAAATTATAAAAATACTAGATGAGAGTGCAGGGAAAACCCTTGAAGAAATCAGTCTGGGTGAGAATTTTATGAGGAGGACCCCCCAGGCAATTGAAGCTGCATCAAAAATACACTTCTGGGACCTGATCCAACTAAAAAGCTTCTGCACAGTGAAGAACACAGTAAGTATAGTAAGCAGGCAGCCCTCAGAATGGGAGAAGATATGTCTCCACAGAGAACTCTAACGTATTAGCAAGAAAAGAACAAGTGATCCCATCTCAGGGTAGGCAAAGGACTTGAAGAGAAACATCTCTAAAGAAGTCAGATGCATGACCTACAGAGACATGAAAAAATGCTCATCATCCTTAATCATCAGAGAAATGCAGATCAAAACTACTTTGATATCACCTAACTCCAGTAAGAGTACCCCACATAAGAAAATCCCAAAACCAGAGATGTTGGTGTAGATGTGGAGAAAAGGGCACACTTCTAAACTGCTAGTGGAAATGCACATTAATACGTTCCTTTTGGAAGGATTTTTGGAGAATACTTAGAGATCTAGAAATAGACCTGCGATTTGATCCTATAATTCCTTTACTAGGTACATACCCAGAAGACCAAAAATCACAATATAACAAAGACATCTGTACCAGAATGTTTATTGCAGCCCAATTCATAATTGCTAAGTCGTGGAAGAAGCCCAAGTGCCCATCGACCCATGAATGGACTAGCAAATTGTGGTACATGTATACCATGGAATATTATGCAGGCTTAAAGAAAGATGGAGACTTTACCTCTTTCATGTTTACCTGGATGGAGTTGGAACATATTCTTTTTAGCAAAGTATCTCAGGAATGGAAGAAAAAGTATCCAATGTACTCAGCTCTATTATGAAGCTAAATTATAGCTTTCACATGAAGGCTATAACCCAGCTATAGCACAAGACTATGGGGAAAGGGCCAAGGAAGGGGAAGGGAGGGGGGAAGTTTTGGTGGTGGGAGGGTAATGGGTGGGGCCACATCTACAGTGCATCTTAGAATGGGTACAGGTGAAACTTACTAAATGCAGAATACAAATGTCTACATACAATAACTAAGAAAATGCCATGAAGGCTATGTTGAAAAGTTTGATGAGAATATGTCAGATTGTGTATAAAACCAGCACTTTGTACCCCTTTATTGCACTAATGTACACAACTATGATTTAACAATAATTTAAAAAAAAAAGTTGCAGAGTTTCATAAAAAAAAGAGTGTGAAATTCTGTTTTTAGCAAGTGCTGATTATTTTCTGATAATACTGTAATAATGTGCATGGACTCCAGAGAAAGCAATTATTTAATATAAGTAACATGGATGATAGACATAAGATGGGAATTTGAAGTACCAATAGGCAGCTCTAATGTTAGACCTTAAATTTCATACCAATCTTGGGAGACAAGATGGCTAACTAAAGCCAGCTTTCCACAGAGGCTCCCGTCCAGAAGGAGCGTGCAAGGACAAAAATTTAGCAAGTAACCTGGTGGATTTGAGCTTCACCAAGAGAGAAGGTTGAAGAATGCACATCAACCCGGCTGAGGTGAGCTGCGACCACAAGGATACAAACAAAAAGTACAAAATCCATCACCAAGCGGACGGGAGTCCCCTCCCCCATGAGAATGGCTTGGGGTGCCCCACAAACAAACGGGCAGAGTTCAAAGGTCCTCCAACTACACTCCACAGGAGAGACCCTCTAAAAACTGGACCTGCCTCCCCTACTAGGGTGCCATTGCATTCTCCTTCCAAGCATAAAACTATACAAAACATATATTCTCTTCCTGCAACTCTGAGCTCCCAGCACTCCCTCCACTCTCACTCTGAGGTCTGGATGTCTTTCCCCCAGGAGTTCAGATTCTTGGGTGATTTCTTGAGGGGTGTGGACAGTGCCTAAACTGCAGTTGGTCAGCGCTGACTCTGGGGTGTGGGAACGAGAAGACGGTCGGCTGAGAGGGAACCACACCAGAGCAGCAGTTCCCTGAGGCTTGGAGCAGTAACCGTCTTTCAGCAGCAATACAGCCAGGCATAAAACTGTCTAAAACTGTATATATTCTCTACCTGCAACTCTGAACTCCCAACACTTCCCTCAACTCGCACTTTGAGGTCTGGAAGCCTGTCCCCACAGGAGTACAGATTCTTGGGTGATTTTTCGAAGGGTGTGGATAGTGCCTAAACTGCAGCTGGTCAGCGCTGACTCTGGGGAGTGAGAGCAAGGAGAGGATGGTAGGCTGAGAGGAAACCACACCAGAGCAGCAGTTCCCTGAGGCTCGGAGCCGTCTTTTAGCAGCAATATGACTCACTCACGGATATTCTGAAGCCACACTCCCTGTCTCCCTGGGCAACCAGAGGAGGCCGGCAATAACCCGTGAGTAAAGGATTTGCCTGACGCGGTACCGACTCACAGACCCAGGAAGCTCCCAGGGCAGGGCTGACCCAGAGAACTGCTTTACTGAGCCTAAGATGCACCTGGCCCTCAGGGGATTGTCAGCATATAGACAAAGGAAGGCACCAGGATAGAACTGACAGGTAACCTAATACAAACCTGCAGGAGCAAAGACAGGGCTGTGGAACTCAAAACAGCTTCTCTTCTGCAGTGGAATTTAGCAGTTCTGTTCGGTCCTGTCAGTAACATCAATCAGGGGCAGGGCTGGACCTGCGTGAACAACACACAGCCTTCACCAAGCACCCAGGGCAGTCAGGCCTCACCTCCTCCTGCTAGATAGAGGAAGAATGCAGAGGCCTGGCAGATTTCCTTATGATGCAGGGAGGTGAAAACCCCTGGAGTATCTGTTCACTACAGGCAACTGGGTCAGCCAACGCAGGGCTATCAGAGACTGTCTGTGACAGAGGTGCAAGGTGGGGAAGGAGGCATCAATCTTCCCAGACTGAGCATTTGCTGGGTGGCTCCTCCTGACTCCACGCAGCACTGGAGTAAGCCACATCAGAGTAGTCACCAGACCCCTGTGATCCAGTTCCCAGAGACCTCTTAAACTCTCCCACCCGAGACAGGTGCTGACTGACACAATTGATTTGGACCTTTTGAACTGAGTCAATCGCCTGAGGACTATTCAGGTGGTGCCCTGGGTGTGTGGTTGTAGGAAGGTTTGATTTTCCTTTTCCAATTGTTCCCTATGGGGGGCAGGGTGACTTAATTGCTGGTATTTCTCCACAGCTGAGACTTCAACCCAGAGTAACTGTTTCACTAGGCTCGAACTGAAACCAGCTGAAAACAAGGCAGAACCACTTAGCCCCACCACACCAGACAGGGCCCAAGTCTCTCAGACCACAGCACTGTATGGGTCCTCGACAAAGCTCCAGGGGAAAAGTCAAAGGGAGCAAAACAATCATGGGGCAGAATCAGAGGGAAAACTCTGGTAACATGAATAACCAAAATAGATCAACCCCCCAAGGAAAGATATGGCAGATGTAATTGAAGATCCCATTCATAAACAACTGGCTGAGATGTCAGAAATCGAATTCAGAATTTGGATTGCAAACAAGATTGATAAAGTGGAGTAAAATTTGGAATTAGAACTTCGGGCAGCAATACAAAAGTCGAAATTGGGAATTCGAGGAGAAATTCAAAAGTTGTCTCAAGAATTTAACGAATTTAAAGACAAAACCACCAAAAACTTAGAGACACTGAAGCAAGAATTTACAGCCCTCAAAGATATGAAAATACAGTAGAATCCCTCAGTAACAGAGTGGAGCAAGCAGAAGAAAGAATTTCTGACATTGAAGACAAAGCCTTTGAACGCTCCCAAACTCTCAAAGAGGAATAGAAATGGAGAGCAAAAACGGATCATTCTCTCGAGAGCTCTTGGATAATTCGAAGAAGGGTAATATGTGACTCATTGGAATTTCTGAAACCGATGAGGTGGCCTCGCTAGGCACAGAGGCACTTCTGCATGAAATTACGAAAGAGAATTTTCCAGACATGCCTAGAGACTCTGAAATTCAGATAGCGGACAGCTTCAGAACCCCAGCAAGACTCAACCCCAATAAGACATCCCTGAGGCATATCATAATTAACCTCACTAAAGTTAATATGAAGGAGAAAATTCTCTAAGCAGCCAGACGGAAGAAAGCCATTACCTACAAAGGAAGAATATTAGAATGACTGCAGATCTTTCTACTGAAACTTTTCAAGCCAGAAGAGGGTGGTCATCAACTTTTAATCTCCTAAAGCAAAATAACTTTCAACCCCAAATCATGTATCCAGCTGAACTGAGTTTCATTTATGATGGAGAAATTAAATACTTTAATGACATTCATATGTTGAAGAAATTTGCCATAACCAAACCAGCTCTTCAGGATATTCTCAGACCTATCCTCCATAATGTCCAACCCAATACTCTACCACAAAACCAAACTCACTCAGAAACTTTGGATCAAACTCCAACTTCCACAGTGGTGAAAGGATTAAAAATGTCCATTGGACATTTGAAAAACTCGATACACAAGATTTTACCACACTTATCAATATTCTCCATTAATGTGAATGGCTTAAACTGTCCTCTAAAGAGGCATAGGTTAGTGGACTGGATACAAAAACTCAGGCCAGATATTTTGTGCATACAAGAGTCACATCTTATCTTAAAAGACAAATATAGACTCAGAGTGAAAGGATGGTCATCCATATTTCAGGCAAATGGTAATCAGAAAAAAGCAGGTGTTGCAATTTTATTTGCAGATACAATAGGCTTTAAACCAACAAAAGTAAGGAAGGATAAGAATGGTCACTTCATATTTGTTAAGGGTAATACTCAATATGATGAGATCTCAATTATTAATATCTATGCACACAACCAGAATGCACCTCAATTTATAAGAGAAACTCTCACAGACATGAGCAACTTGATTTCCTCCAGCTCCATAATTATCAAAGATTTAAAAACTCCTTTGGCAGTGTTGGATCGATCCTCCAATAAGAAGCTGAACAAAGAAATTTCAGATTTAAACCTAACCATCCAACATTTGGATTTAGCAGACATCTCCAGAACATTTCATCCCAACAAAACTAAATACACATACTTCTCATCAGCCCACGGAACATACTCCAAAATCGATCACATCTTCGGTCACAAGTCTAACCTCAGTAAATTTAAAGGAATAGAAATTATTCCTTGCATCTTCTCAGACCACCATGGAATAAAAGTTGAGCTGAGTAACAGTAGGAATCTGCATACTCATACAAAAACGTGGAAGTTAAATAACCTTATGCTGAATGATAGCTGGGTCAGAGATGAGATTCAGAAGAAAATTACCAAATTCTTGGAAGAAAACAACAGTGAAGACACGAAATATCAGAACCTCGGGGATACTGCAAAGGCAGTCTTAAGAGGGAAATTTATAGCACTGCAAGCCTTCCTCAAGAGAATGGAAAAAGAGGAAGTAAACAACTTAATGGGACATCTCAAGCAACTGGAAAAGGAAGAACATTCCAACCCCAAACTCAGTAAAACAAAAGAAATAACCAAAATTAGAGCAGAATTAAATGAAATTGAAAACAAAAATATTATACAACAGATCAATAAATCAAAAAGTTGGATTTTTGAAAAGGTCAATAAAATAGATAAACCTTTGACCAACCTAATCTGGAAAAAAAGAGTAAAATCTCTAATCTCATCAATCAGAAAGACAAAGACGAAATAACAAAAGACTCCTCAGAAATTAAAAAAATCCTTAATGAATATTACAAGAAACTTTATTCTCAGAAATAAGAAAATATGAAGGAAATTGACCAATACTTGGAAGCACATCAGCTTCCAAGACTTAGCCAGAATCAAGTGGAAATGTTGAACAGGACCATATCAAGTTCGGAAATAGCATCAACCATACAAAACCTCCCTAAAAAGAAAAGCCCGGGACCAGATGGTTTCACATCAGAATTCTACCAAACCTTTAAAGAGGAATTAGTACTTATATTACTCAACCTGTTCCAAAAGGCAGAAAAAGAAGGAAGGCTACCAAACACGTTCTATGAAGCAAATATCACCCAGATCCCCAAACCAGGAACAGACCCAACAAGAAAAGAAAATTATAGACTAATATCACTAATGAATATTGATGCAAAAATATTCAACAAGATCCTAACAAACAGAATCCAGCAACACATTAAACAAATTGTACATCATGACCAAGTCGGTTTTGTCCCAGGGTCTCAAGGCTCGTTCAATATCCGTAAATCTATAAGTATAATTCAGCACATAAACAAATTAAAAAACAAAGACCATATGATTCTCACAATCAATGCAGAAAAAGCTTTTGATAATATTCAGCATCCCTTCGTGATCAGAACACTTAAGAAAATTGGTATAGAAGGGACATTTCTTAAACTGATAGAGGCCATCTACAGCAAACCCAGAGCCAATATCACATTGAATGGAGTTAAATTCAAATCATTTCCACTCAGATCAGGAGCCAGACAAGGCTGTCCATTGTCTCCATTGCTCTTTAACATTGTAATGAAAGTTTTAGCCACCGCAATTAGGGAAGAAAAGGCAATTAAGAGTATCCATATAGGATCAGAAGAAATCAAACTTTTGCTCTTCGCAGATGATCTGACTGTATATCTGGAAAACACTAGGGATTCTACTCACAAACTCTTAGAAGTGATCAAGGAATATAGCAGTGTCTCAGGTTACAAAAATCAACATTTATAAATCGGTAGCCTTTATATATACCAACAATAGTCAAGTTGAGAAAAAACAGTTAAGGACTCTATTCCAGTCACAGTGGTGCCAAAGAAGATGAAATATTTGGGAGTTTATCTAACAAAGGACATGAAAGATCTCTATAAAGAGAACTATGAAACTCTAAGAAAAGAAATAGCTGAAAATCTTAACAAATGGAAAAACATACCATGCTCATGGCTGGGAAGAATCAACATCTTTAAAATGTCCATACTACCCAAGCAATATATAATTTTAACACAATCCCTATTAAGGCTCCACTGTCATACTTTAAAGATCTTGAGAAAGCAATACTTCATTTTATATGGAATCAGAAAAAAACCTTGAATAGCCAAGACGTTACTCAGAAATAAAAACAAAGCAGGAGGAATCAGGCTACCAGACCTCAGACTATAATACAAATTGATAGTGATCAAAACAGCATGGTACTGACATGAAAACAGAGAAGTAGATGTCTGGAACAGAATAGAGAACCAAGAGATGAATCCAGCTACTTACCGTTATTTAATCTTTGATAAGCCAATTAGAAACATTCAGTGGGGAAAAGATTCCCTATTTAACAAATGGTGCTGGGTGAACTGGCTGGCAACCTGTAGAAGACTGAAACTGGACCCACACCTTTCATCATTAACTAAGATAGACTCTCACTGGATTAAAATTTTAAACTTAAGACATGAAACTATAAAAATACTAGAAGAGAGTGCAGGGAAAACCCTTGAAGAAATCGGCCTGGGCGAGTATTTTAGGAGTATTTAGGACTCCCTGGGCAATTGAAGCAGCTTCAAAAATACACTACTGGGACCTGATCAAACTGAGAAGCTTCTGCACAGCCAAGAACACAGTAAGTAAAGCAAGCAAACAGCCCTCAGAATGGGAGAAGATATTTGCAGGTTATGTCTCCAACAAAGGTTTAATAACCAGAATCCACAGAGAACTCAAATGTATAAGCAAGAAAAGAACAGTGATCCCATCACAGGCTGGGCAAGTGATTTGAAGAGAAACTTCTCTGAAGAATACAGGCGCTACAGACATATGAAAAAATGCTCATCATCTTTCATCATCAGAGAAATGCAAATCAAAACTACTTTGAGATATCTAACTCCAGTGAGACTAGCCTATATTAGACAAAATTCCAAGACCAGAGATGTTGGTGTGGATGTGGAGAAAAGGGAACACTTCTACACTGCTCATTGGAATGGAAATTAATGCATTCCTTTTGGAAAGATGTTTTGAGAACACTTAGAGATCTAAAAATAGATATGCCATTCAATCCTATAATTCCTCTATTAGGCATATACCCAAAAGACCAAAAATCACATCACAACAAAGATATTTGTACCAGAATGTTTATTGCAGCCCTATTCATAATACTAAGTCATGGAAGAAACCCAAGTGTCCATCGATCCACGAATGGATTAATAAATTGTGGTATATGTACACAATGGAATATTATGCAGCCTTAAAGAAAGATGGAGACTTTACCCCTTTATGTTTATATGGATGGAGCTGGAGCAAATTCTTCTTAGTAAAGTATCCCAAGAATGGAAGAAAACATATCCAATATATTCAGCCCTACTATGAAACTAATTTATGGCTTTCACATGAAAGCTATAACCCAGTTACAACCTAAGAATAGGGGGAAGGGGGAAAGGGAGGGGAGGGGGGAGGGGGCAGAGGGAGGGAGATTGTTGGGATTACACCTGCAGTGCATCTTACAAGGGTATATGTGAAACTTAGTGAATGTGGAATGTAAATGTCTTAGCACAATAACTAAGAAAATGCCAGGAAGGCTATGTAAACCATTCTGGCCGGGCCAGGTTTGAACTTGTCACTCTGTATATGGGGCCGGCGCCTTACTCCTTTGAGCCACAGGGGCCACCCTCAGCTGTTATTTTTTTGTTTGCAGTCGTTTAGAAGGCCCAGGCCAGGCTCAACCCTGCTAGACTTGGTGTATGTGGCTGGCACCCTTCACTGAGTTATGGCACCAAGCCATTTCATATCAATTTAGATAGTGGTGTGAGGAAATACTTAACTGCAAGCTCCTGGTTTATTGTTTGCTTGAGGTAAGTTCTTCTATCATGGGATGATACCAAGCTACCAATATGACATCACTGAAGTAGAGTTGGAATATGGTAAGCAAAATTCTTTCTCAGAAGTCAATTGGAGCTAGCTCCAGTACATTCATGAATATAAGCCTTCTTTTTGAGATATTTCTAGCAAACTAGGACACTTCTTGAAAAAAGTACATACTGCTGCTGCAGCAAAAAAATAGCTTATCTGATAGTTCATTACTGCAAAATTCTTGAAAGTTTCAAAATGGAGAATTGTTGGTCTTCCATCTTTATTCTTACTTTTCATGATTGTTTTGGCCATTTGGAATTCCTTGCATTTTAAGATAAATTTTGCAATCAGTTTTTTAATTTCTGTACAAAATGCATCTGGGAATTAGATAGGGTTATACTGAATCTGTAGATCAGCATAGGGAATGTTGCCATCTTAGCAATGTTGTCTTCTGATCCATAAGTATCAATGCTTTTCCATTTCTTTTTCTTTTTCCTTTTAATAATATAAAATATCTTCCTTAATTTCTCTCAAACATACTTGGTAGTTGGTGGCACCTGTGGCTGAAAGGGTTAGAGCACCGGCCCCATATGCCAGAGGTGGTGGGTTCAAACCCAGCCCTGGCCAAAAATTGCAAAAAAAAACAAACAAAAAAAACCACAATGCTTGGTAGTTTTTATTGTGTAAGTATTATACCTCATTTGTTCAATTTAAAAATCTAAGTACTGGAGGCGGAGCAAGATGGCAGCTGAGTAACAGCTTCCTTGCATCTGGGCACCGTAAGTCTGGGAAGATAGGACTCCACGCATCTCTGGCTGGTGGGATCTGCCTATCATCAGCCCTAAGAGGATATAGGGAGTCAGCGAGAGACTTCTGGACCCCAAGAGGAGGACTAAAACAGTGGAAAACCGGAAAGTGGTCGCGTGTGTTCAATCCGTCTAAACCCACCAGCAACTGTAAGTTCAGTAGCAACGAGACTGCAAACCAGAAAGGCCTTACCTGTGAACTGTTTTGGTGTCTTTGGACTTGGCACTCAGCTGAACTGCCTTGGGGAGAGCCTGAGCGGGAGTGTGGAGAACTTCGGCCTTTGTCTAGGGCCCCAGTCTGAGCCACTGAGCCAGACGGAGCTAATAGTGTTTGGCTCTGGGTCACAGGCAGCCATTGTGAGCAATCTGCCCTGGCAAGCTCCGCCCTCAGGGTCACAGAGCTGGAATTGGGTGGGAGCTGGTAACCCAGCGACCAAGTAGCCTCAAGGCGGGGTCTGAGCCACCTTGCAGCCCTAACCCTCGGGGGCAGAGGGAGACCAGTTTTGGCACACAGGGTAAGTGGATAGCCACTTCAGCAGTGATTCCAGAGACAAGCATTTCCCTGGGAAAGCTTCTGCTCAGCAAATGAACAAGCTCAAAGTGCCTTTTAAGTGGGCTGAAGAGAGATTTAGAGTGTCTACCTGCTGGGGTTTGAGAAACTAGCAGCCTCCAGTCGCATCACAATTGTGATTAACATCTCCATACCCGAGAACACCACGTGTTGCCCAGACAATGTTCAATAACATATACATACTGCTTTGTTTTTGGTTGTGTTTTTTTTGGGGGGGGGGACTGAAACAGTCAATTAGGGAAATTAAAGATTAAATGGAAAGTGTCAGCAACAGATTAGACCATGCAGAAGAGAGAATTTCAGAGGTAGAAGACAAAGTTTTTGAGATAACTCAGATAGTAAAAGAGGCAGAAAAGAAGAGAGAGAAAGGGCGGCGCCTGTGGCTCAGTGAGCAGGGCGCCGGCCCCATATGCCGAGGGTGGTGGGTTCAAGCCCAGCCCCGGCCAAACAGCAACAAAAAAATAGCCGGGCATTGTGGCGGGCACCTGTAGTCCCAGCTGCTCGGGAGGCTGAGGCAAGAGAATCGTGTAAGACCGAAAGTTAGAGGTTGCTGTGAGCCATGTGACGCCACGGCACTCTACCCGAGGGCGGTACAGTGAGATTCTGTCTCTACAAAAAAAACAAACAAAAAAAAAAAAAAGAAGAGAGAGAAAGAAGAACGTTCACTGTCAGAATTATGGAACTTTATGAAGCATTCCAACATACGAGTTATAGGAATTCCAGAAGGGGAAGAAGAATGCCCCAGAGGAATGGAAGCCATACTAGAGAATATTATAAAAGAAAATTTCCCAAATATCACCAAAGATTCTGACACACTGCTTTCAGAGGGATATCGGACCCAAGGTCGCCTCATCTCCAACCAAGCTTCTCCAAGAAACATTGTGATGAACCTGTCCAAAGTCAAGACAAAAGAAAAGATTCTGCAAGCTGCCAGCAGTAAGCGCAAGTTGACCTACAGGGGCAAATCCATCAGAGTGACTAAAGACTTCTCTAATGAAACTTTCCAAGAAAGGAGACAATGGTCATCTACCTTTAATCTACTTAAACAGAACAATTTCCAGCCCAGAATTCTGTACCCTGCTAAGCTAAGCTTCAAAATTGACATAGAAATAAAATCATTTATGGATATACAAACATTGAGGAAATTTGCCACAACAAGATCAGCTCTACAGGAAATACTTCAACCTGTTCTGCACACTGACCACCACAATGGATCAGCAGTAAAGTAAGAACTCAGAAATTAAAGGACAGAACCTAACCTCCACACTGATGCAAAAGATAAAACTAAGCAATGGACTCTCACAAAATAAGATAAATAGAATACTACTACACTTATCAATTATCTCAATAAATGTTAATGGCTTGAATTCCCCACTGAAGAGACATAGATTGGTTGACTGGATTAAAAAACACCAGCCAGCCATCTGCTGTCTGCAAGAAACAAACCTGGCTTCAAAAGACAAATTAAAGCTCCGAGTCAAAGGTTGGAAGACAATTTTTCAGGCAAATGGAATTCAGAAGAAAAGAGCAGTTGCAATCTTATTTTCAGATACATGTGGATTTAAAGCAACTAAAGTCAACAAAGGCAAAGATGGTCACTTTATATTGGTCAACGGAAAAATACAACAAGAAGACATTTCAATTCTAAATATTTAGGCACCCAATTTAAATGCTCCCACATACTTGAAACAGACCTTACTCAGTCTGAGCAATATGATATCTGATAATACCATAATAACAGGGGACTTTAAGACTCCTCTTACAGAGCTGGACAGATCCTCTAAACAGAAATTAAACAAGGATATAAGAGATTTCAATGAGACCCTAGAACAACTGTGCTTCATAGACGCATATAGAACACTCCACCCCAAAGATAAAGAATATACATTCTTCTCATCACCCCATGGAACATTCTCAAAAATTGATAATATCCTGGGACACAAAACAAATATCAACAGAATCAAAAGAATTGAAATTTCACCTTGTACCTTCTCAGACCATAAGGCACTAAAGGTGGAACTCAACTCTAACAAAAATGCTTCACCCCACCCAAAGGCATGGAAATTACACAATCTTCTGTTGAATAACAGATGGGTGTGGGAAGAATTAAAACAGGAAATCATTAACTTCCTTGAGCATAACAACAATGAAGACACAAGCTACCAAAACCTGTGGGATACTGCAAAAGCTGTTTTGAGAGGAAAATTCATCGCTTTAGATGCCTACATTCGAAAAACAGAAAGAGAGCGCATCAACATATCACAAGAGATCTTATGGAACTGGAAAAAGAAGAACAATCTAAGCCTAAACTCAGTAGAAGAAAAGAAATATCCAAAATCAAATCAGAAATCAATGAAATTGAAAACAAAAGAATCATTCAGAAAATTAATGAAACAAGGAGTTGGGTTTTGTAAAAAATAAATACAATAGATAAACCATTGGCCAGATTAACGAGAAATAGAAAAGTAAAATCTCTAGTAACCTCAATCAGAAATCATAAAGGGGAAATAACAACTGATCCCACAGAGATACAAGAGATCATCTCTGAATACTACCAGAAACTCTATGCCCAGAAATTTGACAATGTGAAAGAAATGGATCAATATTTGGAATCACACCCTCTCCCTAGACTCAGCCAGGAGAAATGGAGCTCCTGAACAGACAAATTTCAAGCACTGAGATCAAAGAAACAATAAAAAATCTTCCAACCAAAAAATGCCCTGGTCCAGATGGCTTCACTCCAGAATTCTATCAAACCTTCAAGGAAGAGCTTATTCCTGTACTGCAGAAATTATTCCAAAAAATTGAGGAAGAAGGAATCTTCCCCAACACATTCTATGAAGCAAACATCACCCTGATACCAAAACCAGGAAAAGACCCAAACAAAAAGGAGAATTTCAGACCAATCTCACTCATGAATATAGACGCAAAAATTCTCAACAAAATCCTAGCCAATAGATTACAGCTTATCATCAAAAAAGTCATTCATCATGATCAAGTAGGCTTCATCCCAGGGATGCAAGGCTGATTGAACATACGCAACTCTATAAACGTTATCCACCATATTAACAGAGGCAAAAATAAAGATCACATGATCCTCTCAATAGATGCAGAAAAAGCATTTGATAAAATCCAGCATCCTTTTCTAATTAGAACACTGAAGAGTATAGGCATAGGTGGCACATTTCTAAAACTGATTGAAGCTATCTATGACAAACCCACAGCCAATATTTTACTGAATGAAGTAAAACTGAAAGCTTTTCCTCTTACAACTGGAACCAGACAAGGTTGTCCTCTGTCACCTTTACTATTCAACGTAGTGCTGGAAGTTCTAGCCAATACAATTAGGCAAGACATGGAAATAAAGGGAATCCAAATGGGAGCAGAGGAGGTCAAACTCTCCCTCTTTGCTGATGACATGATCTTATATTTCAAGAACCCCAAAGACTCAACCACAAGACTATTAGAAGTCATCAAAAAATACAGTAATGTTTCAGGATATAAAAATCAATGTCCACAAGTCAGTAGCCTTTGTGTACACCAATAACAGTCAAGATGAGAAGCTAATTAAGGACACAACTCCCTTCACCATAGTTTCAAAGAAAATGAAACACCTAGGAGTATACCTAATGAAGGAGGTGAAGGACCTCTATAAAGAAAACTATGAAATCCTCAGAAAGGAAATAGCAGAGGATATTAACAAATGGAAGAACATACCATGCTCATGGATGGGAAGAATCAACATTGTTAAAATGTCTATACTTCCCATTGAAATCTACCTATTCAATGCCATTCCTATCAAAATACCAACATCGTACTTTCAAGATTTGGAAAAAATGATTCTGCATTTTGTATGGGACCGGAAAAAAACCCGCATAGCTAAGGCAGTTCTCTGTAACAAAAATAAAGCTGGGGGCATCAGCATACCAGATTTTAGTCTGTACTACAAAGCCATAGTGCTCAAGACAGCATGGTACTGGCACAAAAACAGAGACATAGACACTTGGAATCGAATTGAAAACCAAGAAATGAAACTAACATCTTACAACAACCTAATCTTCGATAAACCAAACAAGGACATACCTTGGGGGAAAGACTCCCTATTCAATAAATGGTGTTGGGAGAACTGGATGTCTACATGTAAAAGACTGAAACTGGACCCACACCTTGCCCCACTCACAAGAATTGATTCAAGATGGATAAAGGACTTAAATTTAAGGCATGAAACAATAAAAATCCTCCAAGAAAGCATAGGAAAAACTCTGGAAGATATTGGCCTGGGGAAAGACTTCATGAACAAGACTGCCATGGCAATTGCAACAACAGCAAAAATAAACAAATGGGACTTCATTAAACTGAAAAGCTTCTGTACAGCTAAGGAGACAATAACCAAAGCAAAGAGACAACCTACACAATGGGAAAGGATATTTGCATATTTTCCATCAGACAAAAGCTTGATAACTAGGATCTATAGAGATCTCAAATTAATCCACATGAAAAAAGCCAACAATCCCTTATATCAGTGTTCAAGAGACATGAATAGAACTTTCTCTAAAGATGACAGACGAATGGCTAACAAACACATGAAAAAATGTTCATCATCTCTATATATTAGAGAAATGCAAATCAAAACAACCCTGAGATATCATCTAACCCCAGTGAGAATGGCCCACATCACAAAATCTCAAAACTGCAGATGCTGGCTTGGATGTGGAGAGAAGGGAACACTTTAACACTGCTGGTGGGACTGCAAATTAGTACAACCTTTCTGGAAGGAAGTATGGAGAAACCTCAAAGCACTCAAGCTAGACCTCCCATTTGATCCTGCAATCCTATTACTGGGCATCTACCCAGAAGGAAAGAAATCCTTTTCTCATAAGGACAGTTGTACTAGACTGTTTATTGCAGCTCAATTTACAATTGCCAAAATGTGGAAACAGCCTAAATGCCCACCAACCTAGGAATGGATTAACAAGCTGTGGTATATGTATACCATGGAATACTATTCAGCCATTAAAAAAAATGGAGACTTTACATCCTTCGTATTAACCTGGATGGATGTGGAAGACATTATTCTTAGTAAAGCATCACAAAAATGGAGAAGCATGAATCCTATGTACTCAATTTTGATATGAGGACAATTAATGACAATTATGGTTATGGGGGGGAAACAGAAAGAGGGAAGATGGGAGGTGGGTGGGGCCTTGGTGTGTGTCACACTTTATGGGGGCAAGACATGATTGCAAGAGGGACTTTACCTAACAATTGCAATCAGTGTAACCTGGCTTATTGTACCCTCAATGAATCCCCAACAATAAAAAAAAAAAGAATAAATTATAGGACTGATTTAAAAATAAAATAAAATAAAAATCTAAGTACTTTTACTCTTTTATACTATTATATAAGGAATTACTTTTTTAATGTAATTTTCAGAACTTTCATTCAGTGTTTAAAAATAAGTTAATCTTTTGTCCTGTGAACTCACTGAACTCAATTATTAGGTCTAATAAGTTAGAGGGGATGATTATTTTCTAATTTCTTTTGTGACCTTTTTTACAAATGCTATCACTGGTTATTATTGATTGTGTTTTTCAATTTTTACATATTTGTAAATTTCTCAGATTTCCTCTGTAGTTGATTTCTAATTTAATTCCATGTTGTCAAAAAACATACTTTATATGCTGTCAGTCCTTTATAAACTTATTGGTGCTTGTTTTGTGGAGTAGTATATGTTCTGTCTTGGAGAATGTTCCTCAGGCACTTGAGAGGCTGTTTCTTCATGTGCTTTTGCTGTTGGGTGAACTACTCTATGGGTATCTGTGAGGTCCTGGTGATTTACAGTACTGTTCAAGTATTCCAGTTCTTTGTTGATCTTTTGAATAATTGTTCTATCCACTATAGGAAATGGGTTATTAAAACCTCAAATTATTGTTGTTGAATTATCTGTTTCTCCATTCAATTTTGTCTGTTTTTACTTGATGTGTTTTGAGACTCTGTTAGGCGCATATACGTTTATAATGGTTAAATTTTCCTCACTTTCTTGTCATTATGAAATGCCATTCTTTGTGTCTTGTAACAGTATGCATCTTAAAGATTATTTTTTCTAATATTAGCATAGCTACTATAGTTCTCTTTTGTTCACTATTTGTATGATATATAAAAATGTTTTTTTTTTGCAGCTTTTTTTTGGCTGCGGCTGAACCCACCACCTCCAGTATATGAGGCCAGTGCTCTACTCCTTTGAGCCACAGGTGCTGCCCTAAAATTTTTGTCATCCTTTTACTTTTAACTTATTTGTGTCTTTGAATCTAAAGACTTTGTGTTACTTATAGATAGCATGTATTTGGATCATACTAATTATGTCAAATAAATCTTTTTTCTAATCTCTTTATTTTGAGTGGGATATTTAATCTACTCACTTTTAATATAATTATGGAAAAGGTAAGATTTACACTTGCCATTTGCTTTTTGTTTTACATGTCTTATGTCTTTTTTCTTCCTAAGTTCTTTTTACTGAATACTTATGTGTTATATAGATATGATATAGTGTACCATTTTAATTTCTTGCTATTTAAATTATATTTTGAGTTCTGTTCTTTATGATTGTACTGGGATTAAATTCAGTATCTTAACTTGAAACAATCTAGTTCTTATTAATACAAACATGAATATAATATTATACAAAAATTATGCTCCAGTAAATCCCCGTACCCTTTGCTCTCTTTTGAGCTATTATTGTCACACAAATTACATTTTTCTGTAAGGACCACTATTTTATAAGTATTTTTTTATGTAATTGTTTTTAAAAATTTGATGTGGGCTAATCTGACTTGGGTTATGTGATATCTCAGTGCAGTTTTGATGTACATTTCTCTGATGATTAGGGAGGATGGGCATTTTTTCATATGTTTATTAGACATTCATCCATCTTCCTTACAGAAGGTTCTATTCATGTCTCTTGCCCAGTGTTTCCTTTAATTCTTTAGACTTGATTTACTTAGTCTTTTAATGTATTTAAAAAGGTTGATTTAAAGTTTTTGTCTGTCAAATCCAATCTCTGGGCTCCCTTAGGGACTTTTTATGATGGCTACATTTTCTTTTTTAATTTAACAATCATGTCTATTTCTTTGTATCTCTCATTATCATTTGTTGAAAAGAGAACATTTAAAATAATATATTAGTATAACTCTAGTATCCCATACATTTTCACCCCTCCCCTCAGTTTATTGATATTGTTGCTGTTTTCTTTTTCTCATTTGTTGCTGCTTTCCTGGACTAATTCTTTAGATTCTGTATTATCTGAAATTTCTGAGAGATTCATTTTTTCAAGTTTTTGTTTTTATTCTTATTTTTAAGGCTTGGCTTCCTAGGGGTTATCACTTGATCAGTGATTTGTCAAAATACTTCCATAAATGCACTTTCTTTATGTCTTCTATATTTTGTTAAGGGGATCTGCAAATGAAAGCCCACCTTCAAATTGTAGGTTTAAAAGACAGCGTTAGGTTTTACTTGCAGGTTATGTCCTCAGATTCAACAAGGGGTAAATATCTGACATCTTATACTTTCCCTTGTTTTTACTGTACACAGTGCATGCAAAAATCCCTGTTAGATCCCCAGGAATATGTTGACGTTTTGAAAGTTCCCTTTGGTTCTCGAGTCCTCTAATAGTTTGCTTTAATTTTTTTGTTCAGGATCTAGTTTTTCCTAACTCAAATCGCTGCCTTATCATTTGCAATGTTGCTTAGCAGATTAGCAGATTGCTATTTCCACTGATTGCCATAGATAGAACCTTTTCCTCCCCTTGCTGAGCTGACTCTGTCAAATAAAATAGCACACAAGCCTGGAAATGGAGATTTTCCAGGAAGCTACTCATTTGGACAAAATGTTGACCATGCTTTGAAGACAGGGTTTTTTAAATACAGCTCCAAAAGATGCCAATCCTTTCTTTACTGTGAGGCTGATGGCTTTTCATAGTTGCAGTGCAGCTGAGCTGGTGAGAAAGGGTGTGGTGGGAAATAGCCTCAAGTTAAATGCCACACAATCTGCTGTCTTACTGAGATTTAGTCATTTCTTTTGTATAGCAATTTTGTTTGATGGTTTTGTTTAATTTTAAGAGTCCTGAAATTATTGGTTTAGTTTTGTCAGTGTTTTCATTGTGCTTGTAGGGAAGCAAGTTCAAAGACTTCCTCACTTCGTCATGCCATAAAACTATCTAATCCTGAGTTTTTAAACTCTGAGATGATGTGCACTGGTGTCATCCTTTTATTTTATTTTATTTTATTATCTTTTATTATCCTGGGATTTTCCAACTAGAAGCACATGTTCTTACCTCCAGCAATATTTCTCATATGATTTTTAAAACACTTTTCCCTTTCTCTCTTTTCCTTTTGTCTCTATCTGAAATATCTACTTCTCATACATATATTAATTTCCCATATTTCTTTATATTTATCTCATTTTTGCTTCTTTTCTTTGTCTTTTCATCTCCTGAGATGTTTGCTTGACGTTACCTTCTCAAACTACTCTTAGATGTTTTATTTTGGTGACTCTTTACTGAATTTCTAGTAAGAATTTATCCCTCATTATTATTATTTTGGGGGGGCACTTTTTTATTTTTTTTTTTATTGTTGGGGATTCATTGAGGGTACAATAAGCCAGGTTACACTGATTGCAATTGTTAGGTAAAGTCCCTCTTGCAATCATGTCTTGCCCCCATAAAGTGTGACACACACCAAGGCCCCACCCACCTCCCACCTTCCCTCTTTCTGTTTCCCCCCCATAACCATAATTGTCATTAATTGTCCTCATATCAAAATTGAGTACATAGGATTCATGCTTCTCCATTCTTTTGATGCTTTACTAAGAATAATGTCTTCCACGTCCATCCAGGTTAATACAAAGGATGTAAAGTTTCCATTTTTTTCAATGGCTGAATAGTATTCCATAGTATACATATGCCACAGCTTGTTAATCCATTCCTGGGTTGGTGGGCATTTAGGCTGTTTCCACATTTTGGCGATTGTAAATTGAGCTGCAATAAACAGTCTAGTACAAGTGTCCTTATGATTAAAGGATTTTTTTCCTTCTGGGTAGATGCCCAGTAATGGGATTGCAGGATCAAATGGGAGGTCTAGCTTGAGTGCTTTGAGATTTCTCCATACTTCCTTCCAGAAAGGTTGTACTAGTTTGCAGTCCCACCAGCAGTGTAAAAGTGTTCCCTTCTCTCCACATCCACGCCAGCATCTACAGTTTTGAGATTTTGTGATGTGGGCCATTCTCACTGGGGTTAGATGATATCTCAGGGATGTTTTGATTTGCATTTCTCTAATATATAGAGATGATGAACATTTTTTCATGTGTTTGTTAGCCATTCGTCTGTCATCTTTAGAGAAAGTTCTATTCATGTCTCTTGAACACTGATATAAGGGATTGTTGGCTTTTTTCATGTGGATTAATTTGAGATCTCTATAGATCCTAGTTATCAAGCTTTTGTCTGATTGAAAATATGCAAATATCCTTTCCCATTGTGTAGGTTGTCTCTTTGCTTTGGTTATTGTCTCCTTAGCTGTACAGAAGCTTTTCAGTTTAATGAAGTCCCATTTGTTTATTTTTGCTGTTGTTGCAATTGCCATGACAGTCTACCTCATGAAGTCTTTCCCCAGGCCAATATCTTCCAGTGTTTTTCCTCTGCTTTCTTGGAGGATTTTTATTGTTTCATGCCTTAAATTTAAGTCCTTTATCCATCTCGAATCAATTTTTGTGAGTGGGGCAAGGTGTGGGTCCAGTTTCAGTCTTTTACATGTAGACATCCAGTTCTCCCAACACCATTTATTGAATAGGGAGTCTTTCCCCCAAGGTATGTTCTTGTTTGGTTTATCAAAGATTAGGTGGTTGTAAAATGTTAGTTTCATTTCTTGGTTTTCAATTCGATTCCAAGTGTCTATGTCTCTGTTTTTGTGCCAGGACCATGCTGTCTTGAGCACTATGGCTTTGCAGTACAGACTAAAATCTGGTATGCTGATGCCCCCAGCTTTATTTTTGTTACAGAGAACTGCCTTAGCTATGCGGGGTTTTTTCCGGTCCCATACAAAATGCAGAATCATTTTTTCCAAATCTTGAAAGTACGATGTTGGTATTTTGATAGGAATGGCATTGAATAGGTAGATTGCTTTGGGAAGTATGGACATTTTAACAATGTTGATTCTTCCCATCCATGAGCATGGTATGTTCTTCCATTTGTTAATATCCTCTGCTATTTCCTTTCTGAGGATTTCATAGTTTTCTTTATAGAGGTCCTTCACCTCCTTCGTTAGGTATACTCCTAGGTATTTCCTTTTCTTTGAAACTATGGTGAAGGGAGTTGTGTCCTTAATTAGCTTCTCATCTTGACTGTTATTGGTGTACACAAAGGCTACTGACTTGTGGACATTGATTTTATATCCTGAAACATTACTGTATTTTTTGATGACTTCTAGGAGTCTTGTGGTTGAGTCTTTGGGGTTCTCTAAGTATAAGATCATGTCGTCAGCAAAGAGGGAGAGTTTGACCTCCTCTGCTCCCATTTGGATTCCCTTTATTTCCATGTCTTGCCTAATTGTATTGGCTAGAACTTCCAGCACTACATTGAATAGTAAAGGTGACAGAGGACAACCTTGTCTGGTTCTAGTTCTAAGAGGAAAAGCTTTGAGTTTTACTCCATTCAGTAAAATATTAGCTGTGGGTTTGTCATAGATAGCTTCAATCAGTTTTAGAAATGTGCCACCTATGCCTATACTCTTCAGTGTTCTAATTAGAAAAGGATGCTGGATTTTATCAAATGCTTTTTCTGCATCTATTGAGAGGATCATGTGATCTTTATTTTTGCCTCTGTTAATATGGTGGATAACGTTTATGGACTTGCATATGTTAAACTAGCCTTGCATCCCTAGGATGAAGCCTAATTGATCATGATGAATGACTTTTTTGATGATAAGCTGTAATCTATTGGCTAGGATTTTGTTGAGAAATTTTGTCTATATTCATGAGTGAGATTGGTCTGAAATTCTCCTTTTTGTTTGGGTCTTTTCCTGGTTTTGGTATCAGGGTGATGTTTGCTTCATAGAATGTGTTGGAGAAGATTCCTTCTTCCTCAATTTTTTGGAATAATTTCTGCAGTACAGGAATAAGCTCTTCCTTGATGGTTTGATAAAATTCTGGAGTGAAGCCTTCTGGTCCAGGGCATTTTTTGGTTGGAAGATTTTTTATTGTTTCTTTGATCTCAGTGCTTGAAATTTGTCTGTTCAGGAGCTCCATTTCTCCTGGCTGAGTCTAGGGAGAGGGTGTGATTCCAAATATTGATCCATTTCTTTCACATTGTCAAATTTCTGGGCATAGAGTTTCTGGTAGTATTCAGAGATGATCTCTTGTATCTCTGTGGGATCAGTTGTTATTTCCCCTTTATGATTTCTGATTGAGGTTACTAGAGATTTTACTTTTCTATTCCTCGTTAGTCTGGCCAATGGTTTATCTATTTTATTTATTTTTTCAAAAAACCAACTCCTTGTTTCATTAATGTTCTGAATGATTCTTTTGTTTTCAATTTCATTGATCTCTGATTTGATTTTGGATATTTCTTTTCTTCTACTGAGTTTAGGCTTAGATTGTTCTTCTTTTTCCAATTCCATAAGATCTCTTGTGATATGTTGATGTGCTCTCTTTCTGTTTTTCGAATGTAGGCATCTAAAGCGATGAATTTTCCTCTCAAAACTGCTTTTGCAGTATCCCACAGGTTTTGGCAGCTTGTGTCTTCATTGTTGTTATGCTCGAGGAAGTTAATGATTTCCTGTTTTATTTCTTCCCGCACCCATCTGTTATTCAACAGAAGATTGTTTAATTTCCATGCCTTTGGGTGGGGTCGAGCATTTTTGTTAGAGTTGAGTTCCACCTTTAGTGCCTTACGGTCTGAGAAGATACAAGGTAAAATTTCAATTCTTTTGATTCTGTTGATATTTGTTTTGTGTCCCAGGATATGATCAATTTTGGAGAATGTTCCATGGGGTGATGAGAAGAATGTATATTTTTTATCTTTGGGATGGAGTATTCTATATGCGTCTATCAAGCACAGTTGTTCTAGGGTCTCATTGAAATCTCTTACATCCTTGTTTAATTTCTGTTTAGAGGATCTGTCCAGCTCTGTAAGAGGAGTGTTAAGGTCCCCTGTTATTATGGTATTATCAGATATCATATTGCTCAGACTGAGTAAGGTCTGTTTCAAGAATCTGGGAGCATTTAAATTGGGTGCATAGATATTTAGAATTGAAATGTCTTCTTGTTGTATTTTTCCGTTGACCAATACAAAGTGACCATCTTTGTCTTTTTTGACTTTAGTTGCTATAAATCCACATGTTTCTGAAAATAAGATCGCAACTGCTCTTTTCTTCTGAATTCCATTTGCCTGAAAAATTGTCTTCCAACCTTTGACTCGGAGCTTTAATTTGTCTTTTGAAGCCAGGTTTGTTTCTTGCAGACAGCAGATGGATGGCTGGTGTTTTTTAATCCAGTCAACCAATCTATGTCTCTTCAGTGGGGAATTCAAGCCATTAACATTTATTGAGATAATTGATAAGTGTGGTAGTATTCTATTCGTCTTATTTTGTGAGAGTCCATTGCTTAGTTTTATCTTTTGCATCAGTGTGGAGGTTAGGTTCTGTCCTTTAATTTCTGAGTTCTTACTTTACTGCTGATCCATTGTGGTGGTCAGTGTGCAGAACAGGTTGAAGTATTTCCTGTAGAGCTGGTCTTGTTGTGGCGAATTTCCTCAATGTTTGTATATCCGTAAATGATTTTATTTCTCCATCAATTTTGAAGCTTAGCTTAGCAGGGTACAGAATTCTGGGCTGGAAATTGTTCTGTTGAAGTAGATTAAAGGTAGATGACCATTGTCTCCTTTCTTGGAAAGTTTCATTAGAGAAGTCTGCGGTCACTCTGATGGATTTGCCCCTGTAGATCAACTGGCGCTTACTCCTGGCAGCTTGCAGAATCTTTTCTTTTGTCTTAACTTTGGACAGGTTCATCACAACGTGTCTTGGAGAAGCTCGGTTAGATTTGTGGCGACCTGGGGTCCGATAGCCCTCTGAAAGCAGTGTGTCAGAATCTTTGGTGATATTTGGGAAATTTTCTTTTATAATATTCTCTAGTATGGCTTCCATTCCTCTGGGGCATTCTTCTTCCCCTTCTGGAATTCCTATAACTTGTATGTTGGAACGCTTCATAAAGTCCCATAATTCTGACAGTGAATGTTCTGCTTTCTCTCTCTTCTTTTCTGCCTCTTTTACTATCTGAGTTATCTCAAAAACTTTGTCTTTTTCCTCTGAAATTCTTTCTTCTGCATGGTCTAACCTGTTGCTGATACTTTCCATTGCATCTTTAAGTTCCCTGATTGTTTCATTTCCTTCAGCTCTGCTATATCCTTTTGATATTCTTCATATCGTTCATCTCTTATTTGATTCTGTTTTTGAATTTCCTTTTGGTTATTTTCCACTTTATTAGCAGTTTCCTTCATTGTTTCCATCATTTCTTTCATTGTTTTCAACATGTGTATTCTAAATTCCCTTTCTGTCATTCCTAACATTTCTGTATAGGTGGAATCCTCTGCAGTAGCTACCTCATGGTCCCTTGGCGGGGTTGTTCTGGACTGGTTCATCATGTTGCCTGGAGTTTTCTGCTGATTCTTCCTCATGAGTGATTTCTTTTATCTGTTTCCTTGCCCTAATTTTCCTTTCCCTTCCTCTTGCTCTTTAAGTTCTCGTGCCTGTGGACTAAGGGTTACAGGACCAGAAGGGTGAGAAGGTTGAAGAGCAAAAAAGGGATGAAAGAAAGGAGGACCGAGTAATAAGAAAAAGAAAAATAGAAAAAGGAGAGGGGGTGGGTTAAGTGAATATTGACAAAAGGAAGAGAGGCACAGAAAGAGGGAGACAGAGCAATATAGGTGTATAGTAGGGTACTTTGATACAACCTTAAAAAAAAAAAATACCTTCTGGGGGTGCCCTGTTGGGTGGTTCCCTTGAGGTCAGCAGCTCTTTGCTAACCTATCAGACAAAGTACCCCACCTCCACCAAGTAGAGAGGAAAGACCAAAATGCTATAAATGAAACCAAAACAAGCAAACAGAAAACTTTAAGGGATAAAATTGGCTGGAAAAACCAAATAATAGCGGTAGAAACACTAACAAAAATGAAGTTCTAATTATTGAAATAGGCAGCAATGCGAAATTATAATTAAACTATAAAAATTAAGAAAGAAAAAGGATCTGTATGGAAAGGGTTGAACTTAAAAAACAAAACAACAATCAGCAAGATCAAAATAAACAAAGAAAACAACCAAACCAAAAAAAAAAAAACACACACACACACAACCAAAAACAAAGCAGTATGTATATGTTATTGAATATTGTCTGGGCAACACGTGGTCTTCTGGGGTATGAGATGTTAATCACAGTTCTGATACGACTGGAGGCTGCTAGTTTCTCAAACCCCAGCAGGTAGACACCCTAAATCTCTCTTCAGCCCACTTAAAAGGCACTTTGAACTTGTTCACTTGCTGAGCAGAAGCTTTCCCAGGGATGTGCTTGTCGCTGGAATCACTGCTGAAGTAGCTATCCACTTACCCTGTGTGCCAAAACTGGTCTCCCTCTGCCCCCGACGATTAGGGCTGCAAGGCGGCTCAGACCCGGCCCTGAGGCTACTTGGTCACTGGGTTACCAGCTCCCACCCAATTCCAGCTCTGCGACCCTGAGGGCAGAGCTTGCCAGGGCAGATTGCTCACAATGGCTGCCTGTGACCCAGAGCCAAACACTATTAGCTCCGTCTGGCTCAGTGGCTCAGACTGGGGCCCTAGACAAAGGCCGAAGTTCTCCACACTCCCGCTCAGGCTCTCCCCAAGGCAGTTCAGCTGAGTGCCAAGTCCAAAGACACCAAAACAGTTCACAGGTAAGGCCTTTCTGGTTTGCAGTCTCGCTGCTACTGAACTTACAGTTGCTGGCGGGCTTAGACGGATTGAACACACGCGACCACTTTCCGGTTTTCCACTGTTTTAGTCCTCCTCTTGGGGTCCAGAAGTCTCTCGCTGACTCCCTGTATCCTCTCAGGGGTGATGATACGCAGATCCCACCAGCCAGAGATGCCTGGAGTCCTATCTCCCCAGACTCACGGTGCCCAGATGCAAGGAAGCTGTTACTCGGCTGCCATCTTGCTCCGTGCCTATCCTTCATTATTTTTTTTAAAGGACATACTATTCCAATTTGTGACTATTACAATTTCTTATATCCATTGTGCAAATCAATTAGCATTTCTTATAAAGTTTTGTTTGACAGCTTCCAGGTTTTCTGGAGTTTCTTTCTTTCCTTCTGCTTACTATGGTCTCTGCCTTTTAGATTGGGAGCATATTTCAATGTCTGGTGGTCCCTGGTTATTTATGTCATATTGAAAGTGAGGCACTGGGTGGCACCTGTGGCTCAAGGAGTAGGGCGCCGGTACCATATGCCAGAGGTGGTGGGTTCAAACCCAGCCCCGGCCAAAAAAAAAGAAAAGAATCCCTGTGGGTGCTGGGCCAGACTGGGGCCAAGGGAGAAAGAGAACAGGAGATCTGATAGGAATCTAAAGGATTGTTAGATGCACAAAGCTTTCTTCCCTCTGTGGGTCTGAGTTGCCCCAGCTGTATGGCTTTTGGGCCGTGCCTGTGGCTCAGTGAATAGGGCACTGGCCCCATATACCGAGGGTGGTGGGTTCAAACCCAGCCCCGGCCAAACTGCAACAACAAAAAAAAATAGCCGGGCGTTGTGGTGGGTGCCTGTAGTCCCAGCTGCTCGGGAGGCTGAGGCAAGAGAATCACATAAGCCCAAGAGCTGGAAGTTGCTGTGAGCCGTGTGATGCCATGGCACTCTACCGAGGGCAGTAAAGTGAAACTCTGTCTCTACAAAAAAAAAAAAAAAAGAAGAAGAAAGAAAGTGAGGCACTAAAGTTTACTGGCAACTTTATATGTTTTTAGACTGGTGGGCTTTGCCCTGAGTGATTATTTAGTTGTGAGCAGTTGTGAGCATTTAGCTTGGGGACTCATGATATTTTGCAAGAATTTTTCTTTCTTTTTTTATTTTTTAGGGTCATTAATTTATTTACATAGACTTTTACTTAATAACCTTCTTATTTTTCAACTCCATACATTGGCTCTTCTGTTCACTTTAATCACAATTTTGATATTTCTGAATGTCATGTCTTTTGAGGGTTCTTCAGGGAAAATTATCTCTCTCATTTTTCCTCCCTCCTCATGATGACATAAGCTGTATTTTCTGCATCTGCTAACTCTGTCACCATTCTTCATCTGTTTTCTGCTTTTCAAATTTTTGAAATCTTTTATTTGCTAATGAAAGGTCTCTCTAAAAGAAAAAGGAAGAAATCATTTTTAGTTGGAAGTCTTTTACATTTGACTTTATAAACAAGACTTTTGGGCAACTTTCTGTATTAGGCCTATTGTTAATAATAATTAAATTCTAGCTTGTAGGAAGGAAGCTTTCGCATATGGGTGCATGGAATATTTTACAAAATGTAATTTGTCATATTAATTCAATTTGAACTTGGAATTGTGAGGGTATGACATAGAAAGTGTACAAATCATTTGGTTAATGTCTATGTACACAGACATCTACTTTACCATCCAGAATAAGATGTAGACTGACTTTTACTGCATCACAGAAGGCTCTGCAGACTGCCTTACAAAAGCTTTTGCACACAGTCATCCAAATATCACAGCTATAAATTATCTGTACTTGTTCTTGGAGTTCTTGTACCCAGAAACCAGACAGTATGAATTCTTTTGTGTATGGCTTCTTTGGTTCAACATTACATCTATGAGATTCATCATATTGCTATATGGTACACTAATTAGTTTTGTATTGTTGTCTGGTAATGAACATTTGTGCTGTTTTCAGATTTTTTTCTATCATTCATAAAGCTGATATAAACACCTAGTAAACATCTATGTTCTTTTTTTTTTTTTTGAGACAGAGTCTCACTCTGTCACCCTGGGTAGAGTGCCGTGGTGTCACAGCTCAGAACAACCTCAAACTCTTGGGCTTAAGCAATTCTCTTGCCTCAGCCTCCCAAGTAGCTGGTACTACAGGTGCCTGCCACAACGCCTGGCTATTTTTTTCTTTTTGGTTGTAGTTGTCATTGTTTTTTGGCAGGCCCAGGCTGGGTTCGAACCTGCCAGCACTGGTATATATGGCTGTACCCTAGCTGCTGAGCTACAGGCACTGATCCAAACATCTGCTTTCTTTTTTTTTTTTTTTTTATTAAATCATAGCTATGTACATTAATATGATCATGGGGCACCATACACTTGGTTCATAGACCATTAGACACATTTTCATCACACTAGTTAACATAGCTTTCCTGGCATTTTCTTAGTTATTTTGCTAAGACCTTTACATTCCACATTTACTAAGAACTACTTTCAAGTTAAAAAATATTTATAAGGGAATTAGTAATATGTAGCCAATTAGCAAAAATTAAAACTGCATAAAGGAATTTTATGTAATGATACTAGGATGCATTATTAGTGGGAACATTAATTCCCATCACATGAGGGAATTAATGTTATATCCCCCAGCAGAAATGTTGCAGGTTTTTGAAGATTTGGAAGAAAGCTATTTCCTATAAAACTTACAAAGCTGATAAATATTTTCAGCTACTGCCTTCTTACTAGTCAAGCTGTGATCAGGCAGTTCTCTTTCTCCGATACTCCATCTGCTCCAATTTTCAGATGAGCCACATGAAATGAACCAGATACTTTATGAAAATGATTATCATCGGTACCATTTTACAAGTGTTGCAATTTCACCTAAGTACCACATAAGTGGTTTGTTTAAACATCTCAGTTATATTTTATGAGTTGAATTTTTTTGAATATTTGGGGGGAAATAAAGCAATTAAGACTTGGCCTTTGGCATTGTCACTGGTATTTCCATTAGTTTGTCAAATTAAACATTATATAATACTGTTAAAAATGGCTAGTTATATTAAACCAATTGCTCTAAAATGTAAACATGTGAAATGCTTTATTTATTCTACCTAAAATGGTCAGATCAATGTATTCATGTAAAACATTTGTTCTCACTATAGTGTCCCAGTACTGAAAATCTCAGCTCTAGCATCACTTAGAAACTAGTTAGTTCCCCTGAAAACCTACAAAGTTAAAAATATGGGATTGGGGCCCAACAATCTGTATTTTTTTTCTTCACTATCAGATTTTTATTATTATTTTTTGATTAAGTCATAAACACATGGATCATGTATACATTAATACATTTATGGGGTATAATGTGCTGATTTTATATTCAATTTGAAATGCTTATATCAAATAATCTGTATTTTAATATGTCTTACAGGTGGTTTTGAAAATATGTTAAAGTTTGAGAATCACTGGTTTACATCCTTTTTCAATCCTGGCTGTGCATTGGAGTCATGGGTGGGGGAAGGGTGGGGCATAAAATACTGAGTCTAAGCCTCACCCCCACGAGTCCTATGTGAACAATCTGAAGTGGCATAGGCATTTGGATTTTTGAAATCACCTTAGGTGATTCAAACATGTGACCAAAGGTTAAAAAGTATCAATGTAACAGAATCCAGAGAAATATACTTCTAGATTTGCAAATTTTTGGTCAGGACAGAATAAGAGCTGGAAGCTATCATTTTGCATTTTGGGATAGATCTTCGATACGGTTCCTTTCTTCATCTGAGTCCTTGCCTCCAAGAAAGCAAAGCTACTACTGCTTGTTAAAAGTAGTTCTCTTATTCCAATTTAGTGGAAAACTCTTCAGTTAAAAAAATAGAAGTAGCTCTTTCAGTGGTGTGTATGAAAAGGGCATTATAAAATGAGTTTCTTGGCTTAATGAAGAGCTACAGTCAGAAAGAAGAATCAATTCTGGCTCCAGCTAGGTGGAGGAAGTCTAGAGGGAGGGCTGCTCTGGTTTGTAATTACATCTTGTTCTTTAAGGTAAGACCAGGCTATAGGTCTCTCTCATTCTCAAATGCCTCATTTAAACTAAGACTTATATAATAACAACCTGTGTTTCCTTTGTTTTAGATTTTCATTTTACTTTTCCATAACACCTTGGCTTTAGAAGTGCTTTGTGAAGCATGGTGGGAGGGGAGCCACAGATAATCTGAAAATCAAGATGTGCAGGAAGGTATCGATATTTTAGTATCAACCTGTTGATACAAAATGGAATGTTGGTACTTTAATATCACCATTCACTGCTAATGGGTTGATATAAAAGTCATGGAAGAGCTAAGCATATACAAAATGTTGAAGAACTCTCACTACAACCTATGTGAGTTAAGGAGCAAATTTGCTCAATTAAAGGTGTGTTTAATTCTCAACCTGATAACATCTCCTATTAAGATTAAGAGAAGCAGCTGTGACCATGTGTAACACGAGAAGTTTTTCTGTAATATACAGGTGCTTTATACAGATGTATATTTTGCTGAGATAATTTGGGGGATATTGTTGCTATTCCCAGGAAGCCACAAGCCACAATTTTTCAAGCTATAGGTGTCTGACACCTCTGTCACAATAGCAGCACCATTTTCTAAGACTCTGAAAATCTAAATGGGTTCTCCTTTCTCTCCCTTCTTGTCTGCATTTGTAATGATATAGATAATTCTCCTAACTTTTTGGGTGAGAATGCTGATCAGTGAAATAGAATGTCATTGCCCTGCTCTGTGTGGGTAACCTTAGTCACGTAAATACCAGAGAGCTAGTCTGGATCTTGATCAAAACGATCTAATGGCAAACACCTTGAGAATTCTCTCTTCTGGGTTTAGTGTTGACTATAGTAAAGATGACGATCTAAGGAGATAGAACACGTGTCTTCATCAGTTTCCCCTTTGGAAATTCAGCCATGACTTACATGGATGGTGGTTTTTCTCTGACCAATAATCCTCATAGCCATTCTATGAATAAGTTACATAATCACAAAATGATGGCCATGAAATTATTTATATAAGCAGATAATTGGCTGCCTCTAATTATGCCAGGCTTCTGAGATATAATTTCTTACTCATTACTTATTTAGTAGAGTTAGTGTAGCAGTCAAGAAATTTGTGATAATATAATTCTGTCAAATTCATTCAAATGTGGGATTATTAAAGCCAGAAATAATTTTATCATAATCTTAACTTACTACAACTCAATTCATGTGAAACTCCACTGGCTTTTCCCAGGAATTATAGCCTTTCTCCTGCTCCTTCTCCAAGCTTTCCAATGATTCTCACTTTTGAGTTTTAGAAGAGTCTCTCAGAGTAATGGTGTTCTGACTCACTCACTATAGAAGTTGATAGGATTCAAATCAAGTCAGATGTGTTTTCCATCAGCATCTAGAAAATGTTATTCCAAAGTGACCTCAGATTATAAACATTTACAGGGTTTCCTGGAAATAAACAGATTTGAAAGAAAATAGCCTGGTGGCAGAACTGAAGTGCTGAATTTTTAGTTGTTTTTGTGATAAACTGAGAAACTGGTCCAGAGATCTGGATTTCCCTAGAAGTTCTACCAGGAAGGTGGCTGCCCTGGGCCTTATTATTTTTACTTATTATTAAGTAGTATGTCTCATAAATAATTGCTATGTCAAAATATTTGAGAGCGAAAACACAACCATTTGTTTGTCCAACTGCTCTGGAATTCCTAACATTAGTGTTGTAAGACCCTGGATGCATTTTGTTTTAAATGAGAAAAGTCCTGATATTTTAACATACAATTCTTATTCATTCCCATCATTGTCAGTGTACAAAAACACAGAGCCTGGCAATTGTTGTTTCTTTCTTCTTACCAGCAGCTGGGTGGTCCAGTACAGACCATTTGTTAAACAATAGTGAAGGGCACTGAGTATGGATAAACACTTCTTAGCAGAAATAGGAGTCAGGTAGTGGAGGCTGCTATGTCCTATGAATAAAAATGGATATTTATATCTTCATCCAACAAAGCCTGTTTGTAATGACCCTGTGAAGAAGATAAGATATTTCTCCACAAATGATTTCTGAAAAATTAATACCTCTTCTCTGGTTTCATTTATTACTTTTTTTGCCCCCAATTTTTGTCCATAGAGGTGTTGTCAGGTTTTTCAGGAAGGGGGTTAATAATGAGTGACATGCACAGCCCTGAGTGGTATATCTATTTTGCTTCTTATGGCACAGATTGTGAGGCCTTGTTCCCCTCATTCAGAAGCTCTAGTGTCCAGTTTCTGTTGTGCATGAAACACTTAATATCTCTGTATCCCATATCCCCTCCTCCAAAATGAGACAGCTAGTAACTCTTTTTAATCTCTGTGGAATGTAACAGTTGAAGGTAACACTTGAAGAAATGGGTGTTTGAAGACAGACTGTATGTAAACACAAGATAATAAGAAGAAGAATGATAAGAACTTCAGGCATCTTGTGTATGGGCAAAATTAATTTAGGATGAAACCACATCTAATAGATACTTCTTAAATGCAATTTTCTGCACTGTGTTTATCTTCGATGAATCTAATTCAGCCTAATTCTCCATGTGTGCAGTGGTCTCTACAGTAGGCATTGGAAGTCAGGTGTAGAGAGAGTAGGGAGGTGAGGGAATGGATTTTTATGGCCACTAGGGAACTCAGGTGGTAGGACAAATATTAATCACAGTTTTTGCCTTTCCCTAATTGGAACTCACTTCGTGGGAGCCTGCCTATATCAGAGACCGTATATATTGTCATGTTTATTATAGAATTGTAATTCTATGGGGCTATGCTTCTATTTTCTTCTTAACTATCATTTCCTGGTAAATAAGGAATCTGAATTATTCGTCATAATGATTACAGCATCTAGCTAGATGTCTGGCACATAGTAGGTGCTCAAGACGGGTTTTGTTTTTTTTTTTATTAAATCATACCTGTGCACATTGATATGATCATGGGGCATCATTCACTAGCTTCACAGAGCATTTGACACACTTTCATCACACTTGTTAACATAGCCTTCTGGCCTTCTCTCAGTTACTGTGCCAAGACACATACCACATTTACTAAGTTTCATATATAACCTTGTAAGATGCACCGCTGGTATAATCCCACCAATCTCCTTCCCTCTACCCACCTTCCCCCTCCTTCCCCTCCCTTTCCCCCTTCCCCCTATTCTTAGTTAAACTGGGTTATAGCTTTCATGTGAAAACCCTAAATTAGTTTCATAGTAGGGCTGAGTACATTGGGTACTTTTTCTTCCGTTCTTGAGATAGTTTACTAAGAAAAATATGTTCCAGCTCCATCCATGTAAACATGAAAAAGGTAAAGTCTCCATCTTTCTTTAAGGCTGCATAATATTCCATGGTGTACATATACCACAATATATTAATCCATTCATGGATCGATGGGCTTTTTCCATGACTTAGCAGTTATGAATAAGGCTGCAATAAACATTCTGGTACAAATATCCTTGTTATGATGTGATTTTTGGTCTTCTGGGTATATGCCCAGTAGAGGGATTACAGGATTGAATGGCAGATCTATTTTTAGATCTCTAAGTGTTCTCCAAACATCTTTCCAAAAGGAATGTATTAATTTGCATTACCACCAGCAGTGCAAAAGTGTTCCCTTTTCTCCACATCCGCGCCAACATCTCTGGCCTTGGGATTTTGTGATATACGCTAGTCTCATTGGAGTTAGATGATATCTCAAAGTAGTTTTGATTTGCATTTCTCTGATGATTAAAGATGATAAGCATTTTTTCATAAGTCTGAAGGCCGCGCGCCTGTCTTCTTCAGAGAAGTTTCTCTTCAAATCCCTTGCCCAGCCTGCGATGGGATCCCTTGTTCTTTTCTTGCTAATGCGTTTGAGTTCTCTGTGGATTCTGGTTATTAAACCTTTTTCAGAAACATAACCTGCAAATATCTTCTCCCATTCTGAGGGCTGTTTGCTTGCTTTACTTACTGTGTTCTTGGCTGTGCAGAAGCTTTTTAGTTTGATCAAGTCCCAGTAGTGTATTTTTGAAGCTGCTTCAATTGCCCAGGAGGTCCTCCTCATAAAATACTCACCCAGAATGGCCCACATCACAAAATCTCAGACTGATTTCTTCCAGGGTTTTCCCTGCACTCTCCTCTAGTACCCAGATGATGGTGGTGAAGACCCAAATCGAACCCATACAATCTCTCTCACATCAGTGGTTCTCAAAGTTGGTAGGTATCAGAATCACCGAGGGCACTTTGCAAACACAGAGGCCAGGCCCTGTCCTACTTCAAATTTGCTCCTTGTACCCTATCGGCACTCCAGATGATTCTGAGCCACTATATAGTTTGAGAAGTGCTGTTCTAGGTGATTAGTTTTCAACTCTTGCAGGGGGCATTGAGGAAACACAAAGCCTTGCTCAGGTTACACTTCTAGGGCAACTTCATCAGAAACTCCCTGTGTGGAGCCTTTACATCTGTATCTATAAAAGATGCCCCTTCCCATCCCATGATCTCAGAGTTAAGCAAGGTTGGCAACCACTGATTTAGAATCCATGAGCCCAACCAATAGGCTGCAGCTGCCTCCCTGGAGAGGGTAATGTTTCCAAAACTCCTGGTGCAATACGGGCAGGTGGGTACATGTGGTCAATATTTGTTCATTTGAATTTTTCTTATACTTCCCCAAACCATTCTCTCCGGAATAGGTCTCAGGTAAAGTTTTGTAATTCTGAAGTCTGTTCCTAGCAACTGCTAGCTCCACTTCCTTTTCATCATCCCTTACCTTCTGGAATATCTTGCAAACTCAGGATTTTCTTATCACTCCTGGCTTTTTAAAGCTTCTTTACTTTATTCAGACACCTCTGCCAAATTTTTACATTACTGAGGTTTCTCAAATACTCCCCAGCCCTCCAATTTAAGTGGACCTTAATGGAGGTCTGATATCAGTCATCACTAGTTTCTCCAAGTGTTGCCCACAGACCACGTGTATCAAAAGTACCCCCAGAATGCCTGCTAAAATGCAGATTCTCAATTAGTGTACAATTTTGTGAATCAGAATATTTGATGTTGAGTCTCAGAGATCTGCCTTTTGATGTAATTTTCTTTTTTTTTTTTTCCAGGTTACACTGATTTCATTTGTTAGGTAAAGTCCCTCTTACAATCATGTCTTGTAAAAGGTGTGGCACACACCAAGGCCCCACCCACCTTTCTGCTTCCCTCTTTCTGCTCTTCCTTTCCCCACCTCCCTCTTTCTTTTTCTCTCTGCTCTCCCCTTTCCCAACCCCCACCATGTCCTTAATTGTCCTCATATAAAAATTGAATATATAAGATTCATGCTTCTCCACTCCTGTGATGCTTTACTAAGAATAATGCGTTCCACTTCCGTCATGGTTAATACAAAGGCTATAAAGTCTCCATTTTTTTAATGGCTGAATAGTATTCCATGGTGTACATATACCACAGCTTGTTAATCCATTCCTGGGTTGGTGGGCATTTAGGCTGTTTCCACATTTTAGCAATTGAAAACTGAGCTACAATAAACAGTCTAGTGCAAGTGTCCTCATGTAAAAGGATTTTTTTTCCTTCTGGATAGATGCCCAGTAATGGGGTGGCAGGATCAAATGGGAGGTCTAATTTGAGTTCTCTGAGGGTTCTCCATACTTCCTTCCAAAAAGGTTGTATTAGTTTGCAGTCTCACCAGCAGTGTAAAAGTGTTCCCTTCTCTCCACATTCACGCCAGCATCTGCAGTTTTGAGATTTTGTGATGTGGGCCATTCTCAATGGGGTTAGATGGTATCTCAGGGTGGTTTTGATTTGCATTTCTGTAATATTTAGGGATGAGGAGCATTTTTTCATGTTCCTTAGCCATTTGTCTGTCTTCTTTAGAGAAAGTTCTATTCATGTCTCTTGCCCATTGATATATGGGATTGTTGGCTTTTTTCATGTGGATTAATTTGAGTTCTCTATAGATCCTAGTTATCAGCTTTTGTCCCATTCAAAATATGCAAATATCCTTTCCCATCGTGTAGGTTGTCTATTTGTTTTGGTTGTTGTCCCCTTAGCTGTACAGAAGCTTTTCAGTTTAATGAAGTCCTATTTGTTTATTTTTGTTGTTGTTGCAATTGCCATGCAGTCTTCTTCACAAAGTCTTTCCCCAGGCCAATATCTTCCAGTGTTTTTCCTATGCTTTCTTTGAGGATTTTTATTGCTTCATGCCTTAAATTTAAGTCGTTTATCCATCCTTTTTTTTTTTTGTAATTTCAAGGGGTCATTTTTCACACCTAGGTTTGAGATGGATCCCTGTAAGCCTAGCATAATGTCACAGACATGGTAGACTTCACTGTTAACCTGCCTAGAAGGAGCAGCTCATTATGTGTTTGATAAAAAGTGTCTCCTGTGGTGTTAATAACTAATATGGCCCATTTGTAACTTTTCCAGTGGTCATTTACATTGAGCAAAGGCTGCTGAGGGCTACCAGCCTTGCTTCCTTAGTAGTAAGGACTACTGTGCATGTTCTTTGAGAAAGGTCTTCTAACAATGTCTTCTAACTACATTTATTTATAACTATATAGTACCCATATCTCGGGTACAGTACACGCTATTGTCCTCCTTCCCTACCCATCAAGGGTACTTGAGGACATAACAGGTGTTTCATTTTTCCCAGCAGCTGCGTATCCTCCACCTGCAGCCTGGGGAATCTGGCCCCTGCATTTATAAATATTTTGAGTCTTCTTATTACTAGTTTCTGGGATAACATAATAAGTAGGGCTTGCTCTATATTTGGAATTGATGGTTTTCAAAGACTCTATTTCCAAATCAAATACCTAAATTGGCACCCAATTCCTAATTTAACCATTGATTCTCTAAATATCCCATGAACTCCACCAAGTTGAAATGGGAAATGAAATAAAACATGCCATCTGTCTACTGGACACATGCTATTTGAAGGAGTGGTTTCAAAATTTCACTTTTTTTTAAAGATTTGTTACTTGGATGAGGCCGTGTACTTGGCACTATTTTATTTTGATGGGAAAATAATTGTAGAGTATTAGTGTTTTTCAAGAGAGTTTATTTTACTAAATCTTCACACTCACATCTTTGTTCTCAAATCTAGACAATGTTTTCTGCTCTTGGCAATATCATGAGACAGTCAACATTACATTTTAAGCATCTTGCATAACTGATTAGAATCATAATTCTCAAGCCCTCAACTCTTATTCTGTTTCAGAATCAACTATGAACATTTAAAAATTATTGCCATAAACATTTGTACCCTTGTATTAATCTGAAATTTAAAAAAAATATATTGCATCCCAATTCCACACCAGAACTTCAAGTCCATTTATCTTTGGTGAGATTTAGTCATGTGTATTTAAAAGAAAATCAGTCTTTCCAGGTGAGGCTAAGTGATAACAAAGGTAGAAAACGGTAGACCAGCAATACAGTGTTTAAATCGATTAATGTGATGACCAAGATAATGGACTTTTTAGTTTGTCATACAACTCTTTGTGAAAAAAAATTATTTTATTTTAATTTCTCCTATATTGCTTTAGTTTTCTGTGTAAATGTGAATTAACTCACATTAAATTATTTTTGGAACAAAATGGACATCAATATTTAATTTTATAGTTAGCCATAAATAAAATGTTCAAGAATGCTGATTTATAATGGAATTAAGAGAATAAACTTAAAGTATATATAGATAAAGCCAATGGAATTTGAAGAATTCTTTTATATCTCAAATTTTTACTGAAGACTTTAAGTGCTAGAAGACATTGGGTTTTGGCATTCAGAGGTTAAAAGTAGATGACATATGCTATGTGAGGATTCTTTGAACAGAAAGTCCAATTTGTTGAGCTTAAGTAATATGCCCACAATGTTGACGAGGGAGACCAGGCACCTTGATTTACAACCTCACTAAATTGGACCTAGTGAGGAGAAATAATTCACCAGAAGGCTGTTACCAAAAGAAGGATGCTGGACAGCCAAAAGCAATCTTTCTCCAGGTCTTCATTAAACAACTTAAACTAGAAGGCAAACTCAGATATACAAGATGTGACGTTATAAGATACACGTACATGATCTTTACTGCAGATGAATTTCACTAATTTGTACGTACACAAGCCTACAGAGGCAAATTCTGTTGTCCTAAGTTCTTGCAAAATAATGCAAAAATTAAGGCACAAAGCCATTTAGTCATTTGGCAAAGATCACAGAAATGACAAATGTCAATGCTGGGGTGCAACCTGAAAACTCTTAGATTCTCTTGCCACACACATTCCCACCTTACTAATTCCTAAGAAGTTTCAAAATGTGGGAGAGGAATAGTGAAAGATGGCAGGTGGCAAAGGAGGGAAACTTCCTTTGGGGAAAATGGAAAGACCTTCAGGTGGAGTTTGGACTTGTGCAAAAATAGTAGTCCAAGTGAAGCCTGTGGTAAAATATAGTTTAGGTAGAGAGAAAAGAGTGAGCAAGGGCTTAGGGGAATTGGTGGGGCCTTGGGTTCGCATTGTATTTGTCTAGAAATAGGAAACCATCAACCCGTTCTCTTCAGGGATAAAAAAGGGAAGCCCAAGAAAAGTTCTGTTTAAGAAAAGTCCCTTGTGGGACTGCGAGAGAAAGGAACAGAGGGGCCACTGAGAAGGTCAGAGAAGATGAGGATGGAGCTCATGAAACCTGGGCTAGGAGCTGCTGGTGAGGGTGGAGCACAGGTGGGACTTATCAGCTGAGTGAGGGGTGGTGGTAGGGGGGAAATGTCAGAGTTTCTCTAAGGTCTTTGCTTTTTTTTGAGACAGACTCTCACTCTGTTATCCTGGGGGAAGGAAAGTGCTATGGTGTCATCATAGCTCACAGCAACTGAGATTCTTGGGCTTGAGTAATCTTGGCTCAGCCTTCTGAGTAGCTGGGACTATAGGTGCTGGCCACTACACCTGGCTACTTTTTCTATTTTTAGTTGAGACATGGTCTCGCTCTTGCTCAGGCTTGTCTCAACTCTTGAGCTCAAGCAATCCACCCACTTAGGCCTCCCAGAGTGCTAGGATTATAAGTGTGAGCCACCATGCCTGGCTATCTCTAAGGCTTTAAACAAAGGATACAAACTGATGGTTGTATCATGCTGTGAGAATGTGAGAAAGATGGAGATGAGATGGTTAAGGGACTTAGCAAATAGGGAACTGACATTAAGAATACGGTACCCTGGAAATAGAGATGGGAAGTTATCTGTATAAAAATTGCTTGAAAGTAAGGCAAGAACCAGAGAAAGTGAGCTTTCAACGTTACTTAGTTGAATAATCAAAGTTACCAGTGCAGCTTTGTAATGCTCCCTAAAATTAATCTGATCCAACCCTGATGGTCCATAAAAGTCAGATATAATTGGGAGTTTATTTTTATAAAAAATTTCTCCTAGTTTGTAAAGCAATCATCAAAATGACATTATTTTAGGTTTTGAGCTTGAAAGATTTTGGGCAATTTGCACGTGTCCCTTTCCTTAATTAATTGGAACCCTTATTCCCTCATTGCATAGAGCTCTCTTACGTGAAGATGAAGTAGATAAGAAAGAAAATCATCTTTGCTACAAGTAGACAATGACTGTGGAACAGTGGAGCTGGAAAATAAGTGTCTCAGAGCTTTATGTTGGTTCAAAGAGGCCTTGAGGAGCAAAACTTTTAAAGCAAAATCTTATTTAACATAAAATTTGAGGTTGTCTATTCTACCAGAAAAAAAAATAGCAGCTCTACAGGATTGCTATCTTAACTAAGTTAACCTTGGTAAACTCAGAGGCTGGGCCCTCATCAAGTACAAGTAGCAAATCAAACAAGGGTTGTTCTCCCAAATGAGGCCAAAGGTCAGCAAATTACCATAGACCAAATCCATTTGCTGGACAATTGTTTTTGTAAATAAAGTTTTCTGGAAGAAAGAGATGCCCCATTCATTCACTTGTCTATGGAAGCTTTGGGGCTATAATTACAGAGTTAAAGAGTTATAGTGGAGAGTCATATGTGGTCCTCAGCACCTAGAATGTGTACCATCTGACCCGTAACAGGAAAAGTTTCTGGGCTCCTGGCATAGCAAATGAAAGGATCTTTGGGTGGGCTGTCAAACAATGAACATGTAATCATCCATTTGCCTATTTGTACGTTCTCTATAATTTCTCTCAACAAGGGAAAGGAATGCTCATATTGACAATGAAAATCCCTATAGCACGAGAATATAAAACAGCAGAGCCCAGAGAAGCTCTGTAATTTGGACAAGGTCAGGGGTTATATCATGAATTTCAGTCACTATCATCTTTCAAGTGTACCAATTTCTAGTGAATATTCTAGTAGGGGGCGAGAGAGAGAGAGAGTTCCCTGTATTTCTACCTCAGGCTTCTGGCCTGAGTGTACACTGCTGAAAGCTAAGAGCGTGGATACTATTTCCTTGCCTCAGCCCTGCAACTCAGGACAGCCACAGAAAATGGATTGGCTAAGGTGTCATTCCAGGAGCCAGAAGACCTGCTCACACAGAGGCTCATTGTTTTAAGACTTGTATTTACTTTGGGTCCAGAGTGACCTGTGTTTTCAGATCCTCAAATACTCGGAACCTCCCTTCTCAGAAAGCCACATTCGAAGATGAACCACATTTTCTGCCTACAGAAACACTCAACTCAGGCTCAGAGTCAACTCTCTTGGGAGGTAACATGTCTGCCCAGCTCTAGAAGAGAAACTGAGACAGGATGATCACTGATTTTCCAAAATCTGCATTGCTCTTCCAATAGTACATTTTATTCTAGAAGAAACCAAGAGCACCATGCTCTGTAACAAAACAGAATTACCATTCCACTCTTCTGGGATAGGACGACATTGGTTTTTCCCAAATGTAAGAGATTAAAAATCCCTGAGAACATATTCTTCTTTTTTACCAACTGAGTGTGATTCATCAGGTATTATTACCAGTGATATCATCATCATCACTTCTAGTAAATTACTCTCATTTGTTACTTTAAGAAAAATGTTAATTAAAACAGTTTTTCTAATTGATCTTATTTTATATCAAACTTGAAGGTTTTTTTATTTTTTTCAACAGAGTAGCAACAAAACCAAAATATTATTTTCAGTGAAGATAAAATGAAGTTCCAACTGGCAAGACTAGTAAATAGAAAATATACTAAAAAACAAATAAATAGTCTCAGGGATGAAGTTGAACATCATTATGAATCCTGCAGACATTGTGAATGGATGAAATAATATTATGAACAACTTTATTCTAATAGATTTAAATATATGGAAAACAAAAATATTTATAGGGAAACAAAAGTTTCCAAAGTTGACATGAAAGAGATGGAAAATATGAATCCTCCCATGTCTATTAAGGAAATTGATTTTGGGATTCAAACCTACTGGAAACGTAGAGGACAACTCTGGACTCAAATAATTTTTAAAAAGAATTATTTTGAATTAATTATAGACTTATAGAAAATTAAAAAATAATAGAATCCTGTATATCATTGACCCAACTTTCTCAAATAGTGGCATCTCACCTTTTAATTTTTACTAAATAGTTAAGGGGGAGAAGATAATAGAAACCTTACATAAACTTCTAGAATGGAACAGAGTCATCACTTCCCAACTTTCCTCCTGAGGACAGCATCATCTTAACACTGGTACCTGATAAGGACAATGTGCATAGGGAAACTATAGGCCAATCTTCTTGAGTTATAAGTCATAAAAAATATGTTTTGAAAAACAAATCCAGTAATTTATAGAAATAATAGATCATGACCAGATTGGGTCAAACTAATAATACATGGGAGGTTGACAATTTAAAAATCAGTAAATTGCACTTCACCACCTTAAGGGAATAAAAGAGAAAAGTTATATAATGAGAAAATATGTGTGATTAAATTCAAATCCGTATATAAAAGAAACTTTTGGCTGAGTACAGTAGTTCATGCCTGTAATGCTAGCACTCTGGGAAACCAAGGCGTGAGGATCACTTGAGGTCAGTATTTCCAGACCAGCATGAGCAAGAGCAAGAACAAGAGTCCATTTCTATTAAAAATAGAAAAACTCAGCTGGATGTGCTTGGAGGGCTGAAGTAGGAGGATAGCCTGAGCCCCAGAGTTTGAGGCTGCTGTGAACTGTGACCACACCATTGTACCCCTAGCAGAATGAGACTCCGTCTCAAAAAAAAGAACAGAAAAAAGAAACAGAGAGAAGAAACAAAAAGAAAGAATTTTTTTTTTTTTTTTTTGCAGTTTTTTGGCTGGGGCTGAGTTTGAACCCGCCACCTCTGGCACATGGGGCTGGTGCCCTACCCCTTTGAGCCACAGGCTCCACCCAGAGAAAGAAATTCTTTAATCTGATAAGGTGTATGTCCAAAATTCCAAAGGGAAGCATGACATGATGAAAGGTTCAAAGCTTTCCTTCTAAGATCAGAAACAATGGAAAATATCGCATTTTATTTTCTAATAGTTCTACATCGAGAAATGACTATTTGGGGGTTGTTGGGCATTTTTCCCTTTAGAGAAAATCCAAAAACCAATGGGCAGTATTCAAAAGCAGGCTTGCCAACAGTAGTTTCCTATGAAGAAATCTATTGTCTTTTAAAGGAAAGGGTTTGACCAAAAACTGCTATGACCTAATCCAACTATTTTAAATGGTTTAATTGTATGTTTTGTTCTATTTGGATTTGATGGTAACTATGAAATTAAAGATGATGCATTTTGTTACTGTTGAAATCTGGCTGGGCTATGATTAATGAGATGCCTCATTTTCTAGTCATGCTGATTGCCTTAATCATTGTCCATCTCTTTTTTCACATATTAATTGCAGCATATATTTGTGTATTTTTCAATAGACTGACATTTTATGCACAAGGGAATGAGCATAATTTAAATGAGTTGTTAAGAAAATTGATTTCACAGAACCTCTGATACTTATCATCCATCCTCGTGGATTTGATATTACTGACAACAGTAATTAAAAAGTCTAATCTTCTATTTTACATTAGGATAAAACCTAGAACATTCGACCTATTCAGGATGTCAATCGTGAATTTCCCCACATTTTGTATTAGTACATTAGCTCTCCCTGTCCTATCTACTTAATTTTGTTGTAATAATATCACTTTTATGTTAAGGATTTTAGAATGGGTAAACAACCAGCTTTTCCCCCAACACTTGTGATCAGACTTTGCTTGAGCACATTATTTTAGGAGGTCTACTCTTCTACTGCTGGTTAGCTAATTGTTGAGAAATTCTTTCTTTTTATTCTTCAGAAGATTCAGGCACATTCTTCATAGGCAATGTCTAATGTCTAATTTATTGATTAATAAGACTTTCCTTTTTTTCTTCTCACATTGTCACATTGTTCTACTCACCATCTTCAATGCTCTATTTTAATTCTAAGTGTTTTGTTTTCTTATTTGCATGTTTTGTGTATCCCACTTACTTATTTTTCATTCTTATTAATCTTCACCTTTTCTGTTAAACCAAAGGCCTCAGTCACCATTGGTTCCCACATCTGAAGACCCTCTCAGGCAATAAAACATATGGTACACTCACTGGAGAATACCGCTGCATAAGAAACAGTAAAAAACTATTCTTTTCTGGGAGTTGGCAATGGACAACCTTTGTATTTCTATCCTAAAAATTGTCATATGAAAAACTATCTTTCCCCTCATTGTTTTATGTAGTAGCATAGCAATGCAATCAAAGATCACTCACAAGTGTTTTAGCTCCAAGAATACAGGAACAATTGTCTGTCTCTTTCAGCAAATGTACATATGCATGTGTATTTTAGATATAGAGCAATCAATATATTTACATAGGATGGATTATGAAATATATTCTTGTCTGCACCCAAGGGTGTGTCTCAGCAGTTGTAGATATACCAGGGACAGTGACCAGTCAGCGAAGCCCATCCTCTGTCATTTTCCCTCTTCTTCTTCTTTTTCTTCTTTTTTGTAGAGACAGAATCTCACTTTATCACCCTCAGTAGAGTGCTGTGGCATCACAGCTCACAACAACCTCCAACTCCTGAGCTTAGGCGATTCTCTTGCCTCAGACTTCCAAAGTAGCGGGGACAACAGGCACCTGCCACAGCGAGCAGGTATTTTTTTGTTGCAGTTTGGCCAGGGCCAGGTTTTAACCCACCCCTATACCCTTGGTATATGGGGCTGGCATCCTACTCACTGAACCACAGGTTTCCCTCTTCATTTTTATCCTCTCTCTTAAGCCTCAGCAGGGCTTCTAGGCTGGAGTGGTTAGTGAGAATCCAAAAGGCAATGAGGAGGCTGGTTTTCCAATCACCCACTGAACCTTCATCTCTTTCCTCTGCTCTCTGAAGTCAACTATTGGTCCTTCCAGGTATTGCTCAATGTGGAGGGACATCTGGTTTACGTTTTAGGCAGTGACAAATGATAATTATTTTGTGATGCTTGTTATGACCAGGCTTTTGCCATCCTGGTCTTGAAAAATCCGCAACTTGTCAGACGATTTGTGCAAATAATTCATTTATTTGCTATTAAAAATAGAAGTTTATGTTGGGTCATTGATTACAATGAAAGAACGCCAAGAATTTTATGCACAAAAGTATAAAACATCCTCTGAAAACCAAGTGGGAAGGTAAAAAAGGAACAAAAACTTCAAATTTCATAAACATTTTTTCAAGAAATGTGATATAACTGTCTTACTAAGTCAAGCAATTGATATTCCTATAAATAGGGTAGTAACGGGCATGATGATTTCTGCCACTAGAAACACAGAAGTAGTATACATGATGTTTTATCTGACAACCTCATTTGAGCCTCATTCTAATTTTGAATGCTAGTCTGGCCCGAGTGTCTTTGCTTTCACAGTTCACACCAATGGCAAACGTGCCATAGGATTAAAAATTTTGAAGAGACCAATTTGTAGAAATATCTGTTTTCTCAGCCTTCAAAAATACCTATTTGGATGTTCTAAGGGCATACTAGAAGAAATATTTGAGGATGATGCTCTTCAAAAACAACTTCATTTCACAATACTGTACTTTGTTTGTTTGTTTTTGGAGATAAGAGACATGATTGCAAGAGGGACTTTGCCTAACAATTGCAATCAGTGTAACCTGGCTTACTGTACCCTCAATGAATCCCCAACAATAAAAAAAAGAAAAAAAAAAAAGTCTCACTTTGTAGCCCTCAGTAGACTGCCCTGGCATCATAGCTCATAGCAACATCAAACTCTTGGACTCAAGCAATTCTCTTGCCTCTCGTTCCAAGTAGCTGGGACCACAGGAGCCTACCATAACACCCAGCTACTTTTTAGAGACTGAGTCTTGCTCTGGCTCAGGCTGATGTGGAGCCTGTAAGCTCAGGAAATCCACCAGCCTTGGCCTCCCAGAGTGCTAGGATTCCAGGCATGAGCCACCCATGCCTGGCCTCACAATACTGCACTTTAACTGGTATCTATGACAGTATTGTCTAACGGATTGCAAGTTAAATATATAAGGTGGCAATGGCAAGAAGTGCCCATCTGTTGACAAAAATTACCATCACTACTTAGCAATTCTTCATCATTCTTTCTTGGTTATTTTCTCTCTCTCTCTCTCTTTTTCAATGCATAGTCAGAATTGACTATTATTTCTTCTTGATTATTCCCTACTGCCAAACTCTTCAAACTGACTCTTGGGAACAGTCCTCAGTTCTACTGAGTCCATTGCTACATAGTTTCACATAACTTAGTCCTTACAGGATTTCTCCAAACCACCAATTCATTGCCTGGATGTGTAGGAGAAATAGAACAAGTAATAGGCAAAACCACAGTAGCACTAAAAATCCTAGATATTTCTTTCCTAACTTGACTCAGAAATTGGGGTCCAAGACAAACTGTTGTTTTAGCAGGATGATGGTGCCTGGAATTGGGAGTTAGGAAAATCAAGCCTTCACAAAGAAGATGGAAGTTTTACAATCCAGCTCTTTCTAATTAACAGTAGCTGCTTAGAGGGCTGTGTTGAGAAAATTCTGAGCCAAATTAGACTCAAGAGGAAATATTGCAGAGGAAAATTATCAGTAATTCCAGTATGCAGTCTTTGTCCCTACATCACTTATTATCAACGGGAGCAATTTTTCACCCGTTCCTCTTAGGTTGGTAATGTTTGGAGGTATTTTTTATTATCACAACTAGGGTAAGCATTTTATTAGCACTCAAAGGATAGAATCTAGAGGTGCTGCTCAATGTCCCAGGATAGCCGCCCACAATAAAGCATTATCTGGTCAAAAATGTCAAGAGTGCTAAGGCTAGGCAAGCTTTTCCTGGATGATTTTTAAATATCTCTGATTATACTTAACAGATCTTACTGCCATACATAATTATACTGCCTTATTTTTTTTCTTTCCTTACCCACATTTATAAACGCTTAGCATTCCAAACAAAGCCAGAAGTAATTGTTTTGGAAGATAAAACTATTTTTCACTAAAATAATAAAAGTAAAGATGATCTTAATTCTTAGCTGAGTTCAAAGTAGTTAGTGTTAGACTTGATGTGACAGATTTGCTTGTGGTCTGAAACACAGATTCCTCCCAGTGAAGAAGCTGCCTATCTGCCTCACTGCACTGGGATCAGTTGGAGATTCTAGTGGCAAAAAACAGAACCCGTTGTGAGGGTTTAAACAGAATAGGATGGTTAGATATTTGATAGTTGGGAAAATTTCCAAGAGGGCAAGATATTCAGAGAGAGAAGCCACAGGAAAAAATGTACAAAAATGGTGGGAGTTGCTGCAGTGAAAATCCACTGCTGGGATCCAGAAAGCAGCAACTGAGAGATGCTGCTGGACGTTTCCCTGGGGTGGGAGTCAGTGGGGGAACTGACTTCTCGGTCCTTCCTCTCCTCTGTTCATGATGGATTATTTCTGGTGCTTCCTTTTTGAATTGAAACTATCTTCTTGGTGTACGTGTTTGTGAAGCCTAGCTTCATGTATGCCTCATATACAAGCAAATTCTTGATTTACAATAAGGAAGGTTGTTGCTCCAGCAGACTATTAGGATCAAAACATATAATTATGTAATTTTTTTTCTGAGCAGTAGGCTATGTCTATTTGGGTCAGAATCAGTGAGGGATCATGCTTCAAAGTCAATATGGGTGCAAGAAACAGCAACAATTAGAAAAAAATCAACAGAAACGTTTACTGAGTTTGTGCTTGTCCTTCCCTTTACCAGTATGTTGCAGAATTTCTCTGAACCATCAATTCATTGCCTTAATGTGTAGAATAAGTAATAGGGAAAACCACTGTAGCACCAAAAATGGTGCTATAATGTGATGGAAAAAAAAAAAGAAGAAGAAGAAAAGAAAAAAAACATTAGTGATAATGGCAAACACATTCAATTGTCCTATTATCTGAAAAGAATTATCTGAGGCTATCATATGCTGATTTTTTAGTCTCATCTAAAAGAAAAGAAATTAAAAGTTAAGAGGATAAATTACCAATGCAAAAAAGTTATGTGAAAAAATTAATAATATCAATGCCAATAGAAAAATTAGATTTCAAAACATCGTGTTCTAACCAAAAGACACTTGTTATTCAAACTAGATTGAAATAAAAATAAGCTAAAGCAACCAAATGTAATTTAATGAGACAACCAAAATAAATATGGAAGAGTTAAAAATGAATGGAAAAAGATAGACTATAAACCATGGTATATTTTATTAAATTCAAAAAAACTTACACAAAGTATTTTTTGAGATTAAAAAGATTTTTTTTTCCCAATATAAGAAGAGGCACTTCATCATGAGAAATTTTGAAACTTTTGCATTATTATATATTCACCTGACAACATAGCCTTAGAACTATAAGAAAAAGTAAGCATATTCATAATGAGAGAAATATCTTGATACCTTTTCTCTAGTATCTGGAAAGACTAATCACATAAAAGTAAAGGATAATCGGGGCAGCACCTGTGGCTCAGAGGAGTAGGGCACCGGCCCCATATGCCTAAGGTGGCAGGTTCGAACCCAGCCCTGGCCAAAAAAAGAAAAAAAAAAGTAAAGGATAATCATATAAAAGTTAGCAAGCCTAAAAAATATTTGAAAGCCATCATGAGGAAACGTGACCTAGTGCAAAATTGAGTATATAGGCTATTTCTGGAAAAATAATTGAAAAATTAATTATACCTTTACATGAATGTTTGGAAAAAGAAGAGAGAGTAAAACAATAAATTTAGAATCTGTCAGCAAAATATATCAGAAAGAAAGTACAAGGAAGGAAATGGTAAAGGTAAGAGCAGAACTTAATGAACTGGGAAATAAACATGCACTAGAGAAAGGGAGCCATTCTGAACTTGGGTACCCTCAAAAGTTTTAATGTACAAGATTAATAAAAAATAAAAAAAAAAAAAACAGAGAAAAAGCACAAGTAAGTTTCACTTAAAGGACCACTAGAATGACTCAGTAGTAGAAAAGAGCTTTACTGGTGATACCAGTTTGCAAACTGGGAACAGACAGTCTCTGATGTGTACCAGAGGTGCTTTCTTTTCAAAGAGGGAAAGGGTACGCTGGTTTTTATCCCTCAAAGAATCTGTGTATTAAATAATAGAATCATTTAGATTTAGCAGGCTTGGGGGGACAGCCTATTGATGAGTGTGATCCAGTGTGTGTGCAATGGGTAAAACATACACATAACATACAT